>NC_086450.1:257998711-258298711 GCF_028390025.1 Pseudophryne corroboree
GACAGAGCAGCATGGGGGTGTATAGGGGAAGTAAGTGTAGATGCATAGACCGTAGATGGGGTATTATAGTTTTAGCAATTAACCAAGATGTTTGAGGGAGCTAAATGTGTATACTAAGTGAGATGGATGTATGGAGTTAGAAGGATGTTGTAACAAGGTGGGATTGTTGTGGTGACTGAATGGGATGGTTGTGGGCACTGAGTGGGATGGGTGCACCACAAAACTGCTCAGACCTTCAGTTGCATAGACTGCATGTGTGTATTCCAATGAGCACACAAATCTGTGAATTAGCAGCTCCACCATTGTGTGAGTGACAGCAATGTCACTCTGTGAGAGTGCTGAATCTGCACTTACCCACAGGCTGTGATGGCATACCATATCTGTATTGCGCAAGGAACACGTCCATTAAGGCGTCAGCCTTAATGATCGGAATTTCATTGCTTTTTGGAGTTTGAGTGGAAGAGTTACAACAGGTTTCTGAAATTTCGATCATGTCTAAGAAGCCTTAATGGGACATGTGAAACCGTAAGGTTTTTTGTCTATGGAATTTCATCGCTTTTTAAAAAAAAAAAAAAAAAATTATTTTTTTATTCAGAAATGTAAAATTTCACTGTAAGAATAAACATTTGATTTTTTAAATGTTTAATGAAAATGTTCGTATAACATCACTGTTCTGTGCAAAATTTTATTTACCAAACCGAATTGTTTAAGGTCCGTACACACTTAACGATTTAATGAGCGACGTCGCTCATTTTCCCCCTCCTTGAGCGACGTCGCTCGTTTTATCGTTAAGTGTGTATGCCGCCAGCGACGAACGATGCGCGGCCCCGCGGGTCGGCAACAATCGTCGCTGACGGTAGGGCATGCATGAAGGATGTGGACTGTCGTCCACGACCTTCATGCAGGGCTGGCGGGGGCGTGACGTCACTGAGCGATATGAGCGGTCATATCACTCAGTGTGTACAGTCGGCCGCCGGCCCGGGAGGGGGAAACATTAGACGATGTCGCTCACAGAGCGACATCGTTTAATGTGTATGGGCCTTTAGACTTTGGTCAAAATATTTTGCTGCCTTTGCAGCTGATGCAGGGAGGGGGGTAGGCGGCAGCAGCCTGTGACTGAGGCTGGAGGTAGGCGTGAAATGCATTGCTTGTACGTGTGAGTGCGTGGTGTCAGGTGCTGTGCGTGTATGTGTGTGTGTGTGTGTGTGTGTGTGTGTGTGTGTCAGGTCGTGTGTGTGTGTGAGTGTGTGTGTGTGTGTGTGTGTGTGTGTGTGTGTGTGTGTGTGTGTGTCAGGTGCTGCGTGTATATATGAGTGTGTCTGATGGTTCGTGTGTATGCGTCAGCTGCCGCACGTGTGTGTGTGTCAGGTGTTGCGGGTGTATATGTGTGTGAGTATCAGGTGCTCCGTGTGTGTACAAGTGTATGTCTGGTGCTGTGCATGAATACGTATGTCTGTGTCTGAGTGTGCGTCAGGTGCTGCGCGTGTACATGAGTGTGCATTAGGTGCTGCGCGTGTACATGAGTGTGCGTCAGGTGCTGCGTGTGTACATGAGTGTGCATTAGGCGCTGCGCGTGTACATGAGTGTGCGTCAGGTGCTGCGTGTGTACACGAGTGTGCGTCAGGTGCTGCGCGTGTACATGTGTGTGCGTCAGGTGCTGCACGTGTATGTGTGTGTGAGTAAGGTGCTGCGTGTGTATGTGTGTGTCAGGTGCTGCGTGTGTATATTAGTGTGTCTGATGGTGTGCGTGTATATGTATGTGTCAGGTGCTGCGTGTATATGTATGTGTCAGTTGCTGCGTGTGTATGTGTGTGTCAGGTGCTGCATGTTTATTTTATTGTGTCTGATGCTACGTGTGTGTGTGTGTCAGGTGCCGCACGTGTATATGTGTGTGTGTCAGGTGTTGCGCGTGTATGTGTGTGTCAGGTGCCGTTCCCCTTCTTCCCATCCCAGCTCTCTCTGTAGAATACAGCTCTGCACCAAGAGAGAGGGAAAGACCAAGGGGCTGATCACTGCACTGCTCACTTTTTGGTCATGAGTTCGGCCTCCTGTTTCTTCCAGTGCTGTGTTCCTGCAGCCAAGCCCTCCCTGTTGTGCCAGAGAATCAGCCCTTCCTTCCCCAGCCAGAGAGAGAGCCCAAGGCAGAGACACTCTTCCCGTAGCTGGCCTACCCCCAGTACTTCAGCACTGGCCATGCGGCAGTCAACAAAGGAGACCAGCAGGGGTTTCTGGCAGCATCAGCTGTGGACGCAGCTTGATCGGGGAGGCCTGCAGTGTCTGAGGTGGGCAGCACTTCCTCCGCCGCTGTCACCTTCCCCTGCAGGAGAGAAAGCCAGAGACATACCCTTCCCGCAGCTGGGCTACCCCTAGTACCTCAGTGCTGGCCAGGCAGAAGTCTATGGAGGGGACCGGCAGGGGTTTCGGGCAGCAGCGGCCGCAGCCAGATCAGGGAGGCCTGCAGGGTCAGAGCTGGGCAGCACTTCCACCAACACTATCACCTCTGTGCTGGGCATGTACACCAGTCCGTACGGACGGAGGTGTCCACAACAGGCAGCAGTATAATGAGTCAGACAAACTCATTACACGCTGCCCACTGCTGCGCTGCGTGCCCTCGATGGAGGAAGCCTAGATGCGGTCCCCAGCGGCAGCGAGGGAGAAGGGTGATCACATCACCCTTCAACCCGGCACCTCACAATCAGCTGGGGATCTGCAGTAGCTTCATCTCTCTCTTCCTCTCCCTCTCTGACAGCACAGCAGCCCCTCTGGGTCCCATGTAGCTCTGCCCCCCTGCTCACAGTTCACTCGGCCTCTACTGATTAAAAATAAGAATTTACTCACCGGTAATTCTATTTCTCGTAGTCCGTAGTGGATGCTGGGGACTCCGTAAGGACCATGGGGAATAGACGGCTCTGCAGGAGACTGGGCACACTAAAAGAAAGATTTGGTACTACCTGGTGTGCACTGGCTCCTCCCTCTATGCCCCTCCTCCAGACCTCAGTTAGGATACTGTGCCCGGAAGAGCTGACACAATAAGGAAGGATTTTGAATCCCGGGTAAGACTCATACCAGCCACACCAATCACACCGTATAACTCGTGATATTTTACCCAGTTAACAGTATGAATAACAACTGAGCCTCTCAACAGATGGCTCAACAATAACCCTTTAGTTAGGCAATAACTATATACAAGTATTGCAGACAATCCGCACTTGGGATGGGCGCCCAGCATCCACTACGGACTACGAGAAATAGAATTACCGGTGAGTAAATTCTTATTTTCTCTGACGTCCTAGTGGATGCTGGGGACTCCGTAAGGACCATGGGGATTATACCAGAGCTCCCAAACGGGCGGGAGTGCGGATGACTCTGCAGCACCGAATGAGAGAACTCAAGGTCCTCCTCAGCCAGGGTATCAAATTTGTAGAATTTTGCAAACGTATTTGTCCCTGACCAAGTAGCTGCTCGGCAAAGTTGTAAAGCCGAGACCCCTCGGGCAGCCGCCCAAGATGAGCCCACCTTCCTTGTGGAATGGGCCTTTACAGATTTTGGCTGTGGCATGCCTGCCACAGAATGTGCAAGCTGAATTGTGCTACAAATCCAACGAGCAATAGACTGCTTAGAAGCAGGAGCACCCAACTTGTTGGGTGCATGCAGGATAAACAGCGAGTCAGATTTTCTGACTCCAGCCGTCCTGGAAACATTTTCAGGGCCCTGACAACGTCTAGCAACTTGGAGTCCTCCAATTCACTAGTAGCCGCCGGCACCACAATAGGCTGGTTCAGGTGAAACGCTGACACCACCTTAGGGAGAAATTGGGGACGAGTCCTCAACTCTGCCCTATCCATATGGAAAATCAGATAAGGGCTTTTACATGATAAAGCCGCCAATTCTGACACTCGCCTGGCTAAAGCCAAGGCTAATAACATGACCACTTTCCACGTGAGATATTTCAGATCCACGGTTTTTAGTGGCTCAAACCAATGTGATTTTAAGAAACTCAACATCATGTTGAGATCCCAAGGTGCCACTGGAGGCACAAACGGGGGCTGAATATGCAGCACTCCTTTTACAAAAGTCTGAACTTCAGGTACTGAAGCTAGTTCTTTTTGAAAGAAAATCGACAGAGCCGAGATCTGTACTTTAATGGAGCCTAGTTTTAGGCCCATATCCACTCCTGCTTGCAGGAAATGCAGAAATCGACCTAGTTGAAATTCCTCTGTTGGGGCCTTATTGGCCGCGCACCATGCAACATATTTTCGCCATATGCGGTGATAATGCGTTGCCGTAACATCTTTCCTGGCCTTAATAAGCGTAGGAATTACTTCTTCCGGAATACCCTTTTCCTTTAGGATCCGGTGTTCAACCGCCATGCCGTCAAACGCAGCCGCGGTAAGTCTTGGAACAGACAGGGCCCCTGCTGTAGCAGGTACTGTCTGAGCGGTAGAGGCCACGGGTCCTCTGAGAGCATCTCTTGAAGTTCCGGGTACCACGCTCGTCTTGGCCAATCCGGAACCACGAGAATTGTGTTTACTCCTCGCTTTCTTATTATTCTCAATACCTTTGGAATGAGAGGCAGAGGAGGGAACACATAAACCGACTGGTACACCCACGGTGTTACTAGAGCGTCCACAGCTATCGCCTGAAGGTCCCTTGACCTGGCGCAATATTTTTTTAACTTTTTGTTGAGACGGGACGCCATCATGTCCACCTGTGGTTTTACCCAACGGTTTACCAGCATCTGGAAGACTTCTGGGTGAAGTCCCCACTCCCCCGGGTGGAGGTCGTGTCTGCTGAGGAAGTCTGCTTCCCAGTTGTCCACTCCCGGAATGAACACTGCTGACAGTGCTAGTACATGATTCTCCGCCCATCGGAGAATTTTTGTGGCTTCTGCCATCGCCATCCTGCTTCTTGTGCCGCCCTGTCGATTTACATGGGCGACTGCCGTGATGTTGTCTGACTGGATCAGCACCGGCTGGTGTAGGAGCAGGGATTTTGCTTGACTTAGGGCATTGTAGATGGCCCTTAGTTCCAGAATATTTATGTGAAGGGAAGTCTCCTGACTCGACCATAGTCCTTGGAAGTTTCTTCCCTGTGTGAATGCCCCCCAGCCTCGAAGGCTGGCATCCGTGGTCACCAGGACCCAGTCCTGTATGCCGAACCTGCGGCCCTCTAGAAGATGAGCACTCTGCAGCCACCACAGCAGAGACACCCTGGTTCTTGGAGACAGGGTTATTAAGCGATGCATCTGAAGATGCGATCCGGACCACTGGTCCAACAGGTCCCACTGAAAGATTCTGGCATGGAACCTGCCGAAGGGAATTGCTTCGTAAGAAGCCACCATCTTTCCCAGGACCCGCGTGCAGTGATGCACTGATACCTGTTTTGGTTTCAGGAGGTCTCTGACTAGAGATGACAACTCCCTGGCTTTCTCCTCCGGGAGAAACACTTTTCTCTGGACTGTATCCAGAATCATACCCAGGAACAGTAGCCGTGTCGTCGGAACCAGCTGTGACTTTGGGATATTCAGAATCCAGCCGTGCTGGTGCAGCACTTCCTGGGATAGTGCTACTCCCACCAACAACTGTTCCTTGGACCTCGCTTTTATTAGGAGATCGTCCAAGTACGGGATAATTAAAACTCCCTTTCTTCGAAGGAGTATCATCATTTCCGCCATAACCTTGGTAAATACCCTCGGTGCCGTGGACAGTCCAACCGGCAGCGTCTGGAATTGGTAATGGCAATCCTGTACCACAAATCTGAGGTACTCCTGGTGAGGATGGTAAATGGGGACATGCAAGTAAGCATCCTTGATGTCCAGGGATACCATGTAATCCCCCTCGTCCAGGCTTGCAATAACCGCCCTGAGCGATTCCATCTTGAACTTGAATTTCTTTATGTATGTGTTCAAGGATTTCAAATTTAGAATGGGTCTCACCGAACCGTCCGGTTTCGGTACCACAAATAGTGTGGAATAATAACCCCGGCCTTGTTGAAGTAGGGGTACCTTGATTATCACCTGCTGAGAATACAGCTTGTGAATTGCCGTTAGCACCGCCTCCCTGTCTGAGGGAGCAATTGGCAAGGCAGATTTTAGGAACCGGTGGGGAGGAGACGCCTCGAATTCCAGCTTGTACCCCTGAGATACTATTTGCAGGATCCAGGGATCCACCTGTGAGCGAACCCACTGATCGCTGAAATTTTTGAGGCGACCCCCCACCGTACCTGGCTCCGCCTGTGGAGCCCCACCGTCATGCGGCGGACTTGGAAGAGGAAGCGGGGGAGGACTTTTGCTCCTGGGAACCTGCTGTTTGTTGCAGCCTTTTTCCCCTACCTCTGCCTCTGGACAGAAAAGACCCGCCTTTTCCACGCCTGTTTTTCTGGGTCCGAAAGGACTGAACCTGATAAAACGGCGCCTTCTTAGGCTGTGAGGGAACATGGGGTAAAAATGCTGACTTCCCAGACGTTGCTGTGGAAACTAGGTCCGAGAGACCATCCCCAAATAATTCCTCACCCTTATATGGCAACACTTCCATGTGCTTTTTAGAATCTGCATCTCCTGTCCACTGGCCTCTCCTAGCAGAAATGGACAATGCACTTACTTTAGATGCCAGTCGGCAGATTTCCCTCTGTGCATCTCTCATATATAAGACTGAGTCTTTTATATGGTCTATGGTTAACAGGATCGTGTCTCTGTCTAATGTGTCAATATTTTCTGACAGTTTATCTGACCAAGCAGCGGCAGCACTGCACATCCAAGCTGACGCAATAGCTGGCCTAAGTATAATGCCTGTGTGTGTATATATACAGACTTCAGGATCGCCTCCTGCTTTCCATCAGCAGGTTCCTTGAGGGCGGCCGTATCCGGAGACGGTAGTGCCACCTTTTTAGACAAACGTGTGAGCGCTTTATCCACTCTAGGGGGTGTTTCCAAACGTGACCTATCCTCTGGCGGGAAAGGGAACGCCATTAGTACCTTCTTAGGAATTACCAATCTTTTATCAGGGAAAGCCCACGCTTCTTCACACACTTCATTTAATTCATCTGATGGGGGAAAAACTACTGGTAGTTTTTTCTCTCCAAACATAATACCCTTTTTAGTGGTACCAGTAGTTATATCAGAAATGTTTAACACCTCTTTCATTGCCTCAATCATACAGTGAATGGCCTTAGTGGGCATCAGGTTTGACACATCGTCGTCGACACTGGTGTCAGTATCAGTGTCGACATCTGGGTCTGCTTGAGGTAGCGGGCGTTTTAGAGCCCCTGACGACCCATGCGACGCCTGGGCAGGCACGAGCTGAGAAGTCGGCTGTCCCACATTTGGCATGTCGTCGATTTTCTTATATAAGGAGTCTATACGTGCACTCATTACTTTCCATAAGCCCATCCACTCAGGTGTCTGCCCCGCAGGGGGTGACATCCCTTCTAAAGGCATCTGCTCCGCCTCCACATCATTATCCTCATCAAACATGTCGACACCGCCGTACCGACACACCGCACACACACAAGGAATGCTCCGAATGAGGACAGGACCCACAAAAGCCCTTTGGGGGGACAGAGTGAGAGTATGCCAGCACACACCAGAGCGCTATATAATGCAGGGACTAACTGAGTTATGTCCCCTATAGCTGCTTTTTATATTATATATGTATTGCGCCCAAATTTAGTGCCCCCCCTCTCTGTTTTTACCCTGTTCTGAAGTGTAGACTGCAGGGGAGAGCCAGGGAGCTTCCTTCCAGCGGATCTGTGAAGGAGAAAATGGCGCCAGTGTGTCTGAGGGAGATAGCTCCGCCCCTTTTCCGCGGCCTATTCTCCCGCTTTTTTCAGGATTCTGGCAGGGGAATTTACCACATATATAGCCTCTAGGGCTATATATTGTGGTATTTTTGCCAGCCAAGGTGTTTTTATTGCAACTCAGGGCGCCCCCCCCCGGCGCCCTGCACCCTCAGTGACCGGAGTGTGAAGTGTGCATGCGGAGCAATGGCGCACAGCTGCAGTGCTGTGCGCTACCTTGGTGAAGACTGATGTCTTCTGCCGCCGTTTTTCCGGACCTCTTCTTGCTTCTGGCTCTGTAAGGGGGACGGCGGCGCGGCTCCGGGACCGAACACCAAGGACTGGGCCTGCGGTCGATCCCTCTGGAGCTAATGGTGTCCAGTAGCCTAAGAAGCCCAATCCGGCTGCAAGCAGGCGAGTTCGCTTCTTCTCCCCTTAGTCCCTCGCTGCAGTGAGCCTGTTGCCAGCAGGTCTCACTGAAAATAAAAAACCTAAACTATACTTTCTTTCTAAGGGCTCAGGAGAGCCCCTAGTGTGCATCCAACCTCGGCCGGGCACGAATTCTAACTGAGGCTTGGAGGAGGGTCATAGTGGGAGGAGCCAGTGCACACCAGGTAGTCCTAAATCTTTCTAGAGTGCCCAGCCTCCTTCGGAGCCCGCTATTCCCCATGGTCCTCACGGAGTTCCCAGCATCCACTAGGACGTTAGAGAAATAAATAATAAATAGAGAGCATACCAGGGTGAGAGTCTGTATGGATCACAGTGATTACACGGGGCACAGCATAAGGACACCTTGCTGTGAGGGGCTCTGCCCACACAGATTGCTGCACCCTCTCTGATGTCAGCCGCTGCCCTCTCGTTCTCTGGGCGGCCAGTTCCAGTGTGAGGTAGGAGAGGAAGAGAACACACAGGAGAGCAGCCCTGATATATAACAGAGGTAGAAGTTCTATAGGCAGCAGAGACGGAGACCAGCCAGCCAGTCTCCCAGTGCCCTGATCACTACACGCCACCAGCACAGCATTACAGGAGGGTCCTATAGTGCTGCCCTGAGCTAACAGGTGTGTGTACCAAGTGTACCCCGTACAGTGTGCTGCGCCCTGGTGTCTCAGAGGGGTGAGGTCACCGTGCCGCTTTAGTATATGGCTTTTCCTTAGTACTGTACGTTACAGCCCTGCACTAGTAGTGGCAACTCTGCCCTATGTGAACCTGTGAGGTTATTTTCCTATTTACAGAATAACCGGGGAGAAGGCGGCCATATTGCGGCTCTCAAGTGAAGGCACTCTAGTACACCCCCTGCTGGCGGCCACTGCGCAGGCGCAACAAATTGAAATGCCCTCTCTCTATAATGGGGCATATTTCTCTTAATTAAAAAAAAACCTGTAACTTTCTGAAAAACCACAACCCCAAAAGGCACTTCACTGGGACATGCTCTATCTAATAAAACAAACCCCAAGTCTTATTTATATATATATATGCACACACACTCATGTATATACATGCATATACATGTATACACAAATACACGTATGTACATGTTTATGCATGTATAATACACTGATAGAGTACATTATATTTATGAATTAATTGCTTCCCGATTCTGCAGCAGCATCATCAGCACCACCAGTGTTACTCACAGTCACTTCACACTGACTGCTGCATAACACCACTTAATTTCCGGGCCGCCCGCCACCTGGTGAAGAGACATGGGAGATGAAGGACCAGCAGTGCCACGTTGAGCGGAAGTATTGTGAATTAGTTACCCACACACTCCTTGTGACACCTGCTCCCCGTCTGCCCTCCCACCCGCCGCCCGGAACCCGCACTGACAAGTAAGTCTCAGCAGAATGTGTCTGCCGGCGGCTCCCAGTCCCCCCTAGAGGAACACTGCCAGTGGTGTGGCGGCCGCGGCACACTAGGACTGAGAGACCGCAGCGGGAGGAAAGCACAGGTGGGCGGGAGGAGAGCATGGGCGGACATCACCACGTCACATCGCAAGGCCCCCCAGTGAGGCCGCCGACGAATGCACTCAGCATAGTATTAGCAGCAGGCAGAGGGGGGGCGGGCGCAGCGGTGGTGGGAGGTACGGAAATGAGCTGCAGGCTAGGCTCCACCAATCACACACTCAGCGATCACTGTGCTACAGCAAGCGTGGCGTGCAGCGGTGCTGGACATTAGGGAGTGCCTGTGCGCACCAGGCACCCCCTGTACGCATGCCTATGCGCTACCACCCCCCATATGCCACACTACATCACTATGCTATAGCCCTCCCATATGCTGCACTTCATAATTACACTATACCCCCCATACAACATACTACATCACCACAATACACTACACTACTCACAATAAAATTAAAACATCCCAGTTCCTCATTCTTAATGAGCCCACGTGAGTTCTCTCCCCAACGGAGCTCCAGACCAAGTAACAATGAAGACAGCAGCAGCGTGTAGGGGGCAGGCCTGGTCCACTTGTCAGGAGAGAGCAGTCACTGGAGGGTAAGAAGGGGGCGGGGCCTAGTCCTACAGATGGGAGAGAGCAAGGTACAGGGGTAGAAGGGGACGGCTGATGTGACGAAGGGGGCGGGGCCTATTCTTACAGGCTTTCAAAATTCGACTTTTTAAAATTCGACATTTGACAAATTTGACTTTTCTGCAATGGTACAAATGCGGCAATTCGACAAAAGTATATTCAATTGAAGTTTGTAAATTCGACAACAGTGCTTTTAAACAGTAAATTCGTCATTTTTAATCCGCCACACTTTGCTGGCGGAATCTAATAAAAAAATTTAAAAACATGTTTTTTTTGCTGGTTTTTTTTTTTTTGGTAACTGCATATCTATTTATATTAGAAGGGATTATGTACTTAGTTTGTCTTTTTTGGAGGCACAAGTATTATTTATATATTTTTTAAAAGATTATTTTTCTTACTTTTTAAATGGAATGTGAAAAACCCGGAAAAAAAATTGCGTGGGGTCCCCCCTCCAAAGCATAGCCAGCCTCGGGCTCTTCGAGCTGGTCCTGGTTCTAAAAATCCGGGGGAAAAACGGACAGGGGATCCCCCGTATTTTTAAAACCAGCACCGGGCTCTGCGCCTGGCGCTGGTGCAAAAAATACGGGGGACAAAGAGAGTAGGGGTCCCCCGTATTTTTTACACCAGCATCGGGCTCCACTAGCTGGACAGATAATGCCACAGCCGGGGGTCACTTTTATACAGTGCCCTGCGGCCGTGGCATTAAATATCCAACTAGTCACCCCTGGCTGGGGTACCCTGGGGGAGTGGGGACCCCTTCAATCAAGGGGTCCCCCCCCAGCCACCCAAGGGCCAGGGGTGAAGCCGAGGCTGTCCCCCCCATCCAAGGGCTGCGGATGGGAGGCTGATAGCCTTGAGAAAATTGAAAGAATATTGTTTTTTCCAGTAGTACTACAAGTCCCAGCAAGCCTCCCCCGCAAGCTGGTACTTGGAGAACCACAAGTACCAGCATGCGGGAGAAAAACGGGCCCGCTGGTACCTGTAGTTCTACTGGGAAAAAAATTCCCAAATAAAAACAGGACACAGACACTGTGAAAGTATAAAACTTTATTTCACACCTGCCGACACACACATACTTACCTATGTTGACACGAAGCAGTCGGTCCTCTTCTCCAAGTAGAATCCACGGGTACCTGAAAATAAAAGATAATTATACTCACCTGATCCAGGTTCCAGATTAAATCCACGTACTTGGCAAAACAACAAACCGAACACCCGGACCAGACGGACTGAAAGGGGTCCCATGTTTACACATGGGACCCCTTTCCACGAATGCAGACATCCGAATCTCGCGAGAATCCATACAGCGGGATGATGACGTTCGGGCGCGCTCGGGTTAGCCGAGCAAGGCGGGAAGGTTCGAACCTGCCTCGGACCCGTGTAAAATGGGTGAAGTTCGGGGGGTTCGGATTCCGACAAACCGAACCCACTCATCACTAGTATGTACGTGTGTCTCAGGTGCAGTGCGCGTACGTACATGTCAGTGCCGTGCGTGCACGTACGTGTGTGACAGGTGCCGTGCGTGTACGTACGTGTGTGTCAGGTGCCGTGCGTGTACGTGTGTGTGTGTGTGTGTGTGTGTGTGTGTGTGTGTGTGTGTGTGTGTGTGTGTGTGTGTGTGTGTGTGTGTGTGTGTCAGGTGGCGCGTACCTACATGTGTATATGTCAGGTGCTGTGCATGTGTGTACGTACACGCGTGTGTGTCACGTGCCGCGCGTGTACGTGTGTGTGTGCGTGCGTGTGTCAGGTGTCGCGCGTGTACGTGTGTGTGTGTGTGCCAGGAGCCGCGCGTGTACATACGTGTGGGTGTCAGGAGCCGCACGTATACGTACATACGTGTAGGTGTCAGGTGCCGCGCGTATATGTACATGTGTGTGTGTCAGGTGCCGCGCGTATACGTACATGTGTGTGTGTCAGGTGCCGCGCGTGTACGTACATGTGTGTGTGTCAGGAGTCGCGCGTGTACGTACATGTGTGTGTTTCAGGAGCCACGCGTGTGTGTGTGTGTGTGTGTGTGTCAGGAGCCACGTGTGTGTGTGTGTGTGTGTGTGTGTGTGTGTGTGTGTGTGTGTGTGTGTGTGTCAGGAGCCACGTGTGTGCATACGTGTGTGTGTGTGTGTCAGGTGCCACACGTGTACATACGTGTCAGGTGCCGCGCGTGTACGTGTGTGTGTCAAGTGCCGCGTGTGTACGTACGTATGTGTGTGCCTGGAGCCGCGCATGTACATACGTGTGTGTGTGTGTGTGTGTGTGTGTGTGTGTGTGTCAGGTGCTGCATTTGTATGCGTCAGCTGCCACGTGGGTGTCAGGTGTTGAGCGTGTATGTGTTTGTGTCAGGTGTCGCATCTGTATGTGTGTGACTGTCAGGTGCTGCGCGTGTATGTGTGTGTCAGGTGCTGCATGTATATATGTGTGTGTTAGGTGCTGTTCATGTATGTGGGAGTGGCAGGTGCTGCATGTGTATATATGTGTGAGTGGCAGGTGCTGAGTGTGTATACGAGTGTGTGTGAGGTGCTGCGAGTGTATGTGTGTGTTAGGTGCTCTGAGTGTATATGATTGTGTGTCAGGACCATGGGGAATAGCGGCTCCGCAGGAGACAGGGCACAAAAATAAAGCTTTAGGATCAGGTGGTGTGTACTGGCTCCTCCCCCTATGACCCTCCTCCAAGCCTCAGTTAGGATACTGTGCCCGGACGAGCGTACACAATAAGGAAGGATATTGAACCCCGGGTAAGACTCATATCAGCCACACCAATCACACCGTATAACTTGTGATCTGAACCCAGTTAACAGTATGACAAACGTAGGAGCCTCTGAACAGACGGCTCACAACAAATAACAACCCGATTTTTTTGTAACAATAACTATGTACAAGTATTGCAGATAATCCGCACTTGGGATGGGCGCCCAGCATCCACTACGGACTACGAGAAATAGAATTATCGGTAAGTAAATTCTTATTTTCTCTAACGTCCTAAGTGGATGCTGGGGACTCCGTCAGGACCATGGGGATTATACCAAAGCTCCCAAACGGGCGGGAGAGTGCGGATGACTCTGTAGCACCGAATGAGAGAACTCAAGGTCCTCCTCAGCCAGGGTATCAAATTTGTAGAATTTTGCAAACGTATTTGTCCCTGACCAAGTAGCAGCTCGGCAGAGTTGTAATGCCGAGACTCCCCGGGCAGCCGCCCAGGATGAGCCCACTTTCCTTGTGGAATGGGCCTTGACAGATTTAGGTTGTGGCAAGCCTGCCACAGAATGTGCAAGTTGAATTGTGCTACAAATCCAACGAGCAATCGTCTGCTTAGGAGCAGGAGCACCCATCTTGTTGGGTGCATACAATATAAGCAGTGAGTCAGACTTTCTGACTCCCGCCGTTCTTGAAATATATATATTTTCAATGCCCGGACCACGTCCAACAACTTGGAATCCTCCAACTCGTTAGTAGCCGCAGGCACCACAATAGGCTGGTTCAGGTGAAACGCTGACACCACCTTAGGCAGAAAATGAGGACGCGTCCGCAGTTCTGCCCTGTCCGTATGGAAAATCAGATATGGGCTCTTATATGATAAAGCCGCCAATTCTGATACTCTCCTGGCTGAAGCCAGGGCCAGTAGCATGGTTACTTTCCATGTGAGATACTTCAGCTCCACCGATTTGAGCGGCTCAAACCAATGGGATTTGAGAAAATCCAAGACTACATTAAGATCCCACGTTGCCACTGGGGGCACAACCGGGGGCTGTATATGTAGTACTCCTTTTACAAAAGTCTGGACTTCAGGAACTGAAGCCAATTCTTTCTGGAAGAAAATCGACAGGGCCGAAATTTGAACCTTAATGGACCCCAATTTGAGGCCCATAGACAATCCTGTTTGCAGGAAATGTAGGAATCGACCCAGTTGAAATTCCTCCGTGGGGGCCTTCCTGGCCTCACACCACGCAACATATTTCCTCCAAATGCGGTGATAATGTTGTGCAGTCACCTCCTTCCTGGCCTTTACCAGTGTAGGAATGACCTCTTCCGGAATGCCTTTTTCCTTTAGAATTCGGCGTTCAACCGCCATGCCCTCAAACGCAGCCGCGGTAAGTCTTGGAATAGACACGGTCCCTGCTGAAGTAGGTCCCGTCTTAGAGGTAGAGGCCACGGATCCTCCGTGAGCATCTCTTGAAGTTCCGGGTACCAAGTTCTTCTTGGCCAATCCGGAGCCACTAGTATCGTTCTTACTCCCTTTTGCCGTATAATTCTCAGTACTTTTGGTATGAGAGGCAGAGGAGGGAACACATACACTGACTGGAACACCCACGGTGTTACCAGAGCGTCCACAGCTATTGCCTGAGGATCTCTTGACCTGGCGCAATACCTGTCCAGTTTTTTGTTGAGGCGGGACGCCATCATATCCACCATTGGTTTTTCCCAACGGTTCACAATCATGTGGAAGACTTCTGGATGAAGTCCCCACTCTCCCGGGTGTAAATCGTGTCTGCTGAGGAAGTCTGCTTCCCAGTTGTCCACTCCCGGAATGAATACTGCTGACAGTGCTATCACATGATCTTCCGCCCAGCGAAGAATCCTTGCAGCTTCTGCCATTGCTGTCCTGCTTCTTGTGCCGCCCTGTCTGTTTACGTGGGCGACTGCCGTGATGTTGTCCGACTGGATCAACACCGGCTGACCCTGAAGCAGGGGTTTTGCCAGACTTAGAGCATTGTAAATCGCTCTTAGCTCCAGTATATTTATGTGAAGAGACATCTCCAGGCTTGACCATACTCCCTGGAAGTTTCTTCCTTGTGTGACCGCTCCCCAGCCTCTCAGACTGGCATCCGTGGTCACCAGGACCCAGTCCTGTAAGCCGAATCTGCGGCCCTCTAAAAGATGAGCACTCTGCAACCACCACAGAAGAGACACCCTTGTCCGTGGCGATAAGGTTATCCGCTGATGCATCTGCAGATGCGATCCGGACCATTTGTCCAGCAGATCCCACTGAAAAGTTCGTGCGTGGAATCTGCCGAATGGAATCGCTTCGTAAGAAGCCACCATCTTTCCCAGGACTCTTGTGCATTGATGCACAGACACTGTCCCTGGTTTTAGGAGGTTCCTGACAAGTTCGGATAACTCCCTGGCTTTCTCCTCCGGAAGAAACACCTTTTTCTGAACCGTGTCCAGAATCATTCCCAGGAATAGCAGACGTGTCGTCGGGGTCAACTGAGATTTTGGAAAATTCAGAATCCACCCGTGTTGTTGCAGCACTAGTTGGGTTAGTGCTACTCCGTCTTCCAGCTGTTCTCTGGATCTTGCCCTTATCAGGAGATCGTCCAAGTAAGGGATAATTAATACGCCTCTTCTTCGTAGAAGGATCATCATTTCGGCCATTACCTTGGTAAAGACCCGAGGTGCCGTGGACAATCCAAACGGCAGCGTCTGAAACTGATAATGACAGTTTTGCACCACGAACCTGAGGTACCCTTGATGTGAAGGGCAAATTGGGACATGCAGGAAAGCGTCCTTTATGTCCAGGGACACTATAAAGTCCCCTTCTTCCAGATTCGCTATCACTGCTCTGAGTGACTCCATCTTGAACTTGAATTTTTGTATGTACAGGTTCAAAGATTTGAGATTTAGAATAGGTCTTACCGAGCCGTCCGGCTTCGGTACCACAAATAGCGTGGAGTAATACCCCTTTCCCTGTTGTAGGAGGGGTACCTTGACTATCACCTGCTGAGCAAACAGCTTGTGAATGGCTTCCAATACCGTCGCCCTGTCTGAGGGAGACGTTGGCAAAGCAGACTTTAGGAACCGGCGAGGGGGAGACTTCTCGAATTCCAACCTGTAACCCTGAGATACTACCTGCAGAATCCAGGGGTCCACCTGTGAGCAAGCCCACTGTGCGCTGAAATTCTTGAGTCGACCCCCCCACCGTTCCTGAGTCCGCTTGTAAGGCCCCAGCTGAGGGCTTTGCAGAACCCTGGGAGGGCTTCTGTTCCTGGGCAGGGGCTGCTTGCTGCCCTCTCTTACCCCTTCCTCTGCCCCGAGGCAGATATGACTGTCCTTTTGTCCGCTTGTTCTTATAGGAACGAAAGGACTGCGGCTGAAAAGACGGTGTCTTTTTCTGTTGGGAGGGGGTCTGAGGTAAAAAAGTGGATTTTCCGGCAGTTGCCGTAGCCACCAGATCCGATAGACCGACGCCAAATAATTCCTCCCCTTTATACGGCAATACTTCCATATGTCGTTTGGAATCCACATCACCTGACCACTGTCGCGTCCATAAACTCCTTCTGGCAGATATGGACATCGCATTTACTCT
Source organism: Pseudophryne corroboree (assembly GCF_028390025.1). Lineage (NCBI taxonomy): Eukaryota > Metazoa > Chordata > Amphibia > Anura > Myobatrachidae > Pseudophryne > Pseudophryne corroboree. Next base: position 258,015,312 of record NC_086450.1, read on the forward strand.
CGATGCCAGAGTGCAAATATCTCTCTGCGCATCTCGCATATAAAGGAAAGCATCCTTTAATTGCTCTATAGTCAATAAAATACTGTCCCTATCCAGGGTATCAATATTTTCAGTCAGGGAATTTAACCAGACGACCCCAGCACTGCACATCCAGGCTGAGGCGATGGCTGGTCGCAGTATAACACCAGTATGTGTGTATATACTTTTTAAGGTAGTTTCCAGCCTCCTATCTGCTGGATCCTTGAGGGCGGCCGTATCAGGAGACGGTAACGCCACTTGTTTTGATAAGCGTGTGAGCGCCTTATCCACCCTAGGGGGTGTTTCCCAGCGCGCCCTAACCTCTGGCGGGAAAGGGTATAATGCTAATAACTTTTTTGAAATTAGCATTTTTCTATCTGGGTTAACCCACGCTTCATCACATACATCATTTAATTCCTCTGATTCAGGAAAAACTACAGGTAGTTTTTTCACCCCCCACATAATACCCCTTTTTGTGGTACTTGTAGTATCAGAGATATGCAAAGCCTCCTTCATTGCCGTGATCATATAACGTGTGGCCCTACTTGAAAATACGTTTTTTTCATCACCGTCGACACTAGATTCTGTGTCTGGGTCTGTGTCGACCGACTGAGGTAAAGGGCGCTTTACAGCCCTGACGGTGTCTGAGACGCCTGGGCAGGTACTAACTGGTTTGCCGGCCGTCTCATGTCGTCAACTGATTTTTGTAATGTGCTGACATTATCACGTAATTCCATAAACAAAGCCATCCATTCCAGTGTCGACTCCCTGGGGGGTGACATCACCATTATCGGCAATTGCTCTGCCTCCACGCCAACATCGTCCTCATACATGTCGACACACACGTACCGACACACAGCAGACACACAGGGAATGCTCTTATCGAAGACAGGACCCCACTAGCCCTTTGGGGAGACAGAGGGAGAGTTTGCCAGCACACACCCAAGCGCTATAATATATATGGGAACAACCCTATATAAGTGTTGTTCCTTATAGCCGCTTAAATATATAAAAATATCGCCAAAATATGCCCCCCCTCTCTGTTTTACCCTGTTTCTGTAGTGCAGTGCAGGGGAGAGCCCTGGGAGCCTTCCTCACAGCGGAGCTGAGCAGGAAAATGGCGCTGTGTGCTGAGGAGAATAAGCCCCGCCCCCTATTCCGGCGGGCTTTTCTCCCGGAGTTTTAGACATTTGGCATGGGTTAAATACATACATATAGCCTCAATGGCTATATGTGATGTATTCTTTTGCCATAAAAGGTATTATATATTGCTGCCCAGGGCGCCCCCAGCAGCGCCCTGCACCCTCCGTGACCGTCTGGTGTGAAGTGTGTGACAACAATGGCGCACAGCTGCAGTGCTGTGCGCTACCTTCATGAAGACTGAAGAGCCTTCTGCCGCCTGTTTCCGGACCTTCAATCTTCAGCATCTGTAAGGGGGGTCGGCGGCGCGGCTCCGGGACGAACCCCAGGGTGAGACCTGTGTTCCGACTCCCTCTGGAGCTAATGGTGTCCAGTAGCCTAAGAATCCAATCCATCCTGCACGCAGGTGAGTTGAAATTCTCTCCCCTAAGTCCCTCGATGCAGTGAGCCTGTTGCCAGCAGGACTCACTGAAAATAAAAAACCTAAAAAACTTTTTCTAAGCAGCTCTTTAGGAGAGCCACCTAGATTGCACCCTGCTCGGACGGGCACAAAAACCTAACTGAGGCTTGGAGGAGGGTCATAGGGGGAGGAGCCAGTACACACCACCTGATCCTAAAGCTTTATTTTTGTGCCCTGTCTCCTGCGGAGCCGCTTTTCCCCATGGTCCTGACGGAGTCCCCAGCATCCACTTAGGACGTTAGAGAAATAAATATATATATATATATATATATATATATATATATATATATACACATATATACACACACACACACACACACACACACACACACACATACATATACATGCACAGGACCCTTACACACCTAGCCCCTCAGGGTACAGAATATAGTGATAGCAGTATGTGATACAGGAGAATGTAATCTCACACAATAGCTACAGGCACTCAGTCACATGTACAATGCAGAAGTTATTACATATAAACAATAAAACTGCACTGGACTAGTAATTTACATATGACTATGTATTAGTATAGATATAACAATACACAGTAGATACTGGATGTATATCACAGAAGACTTGTACCAAATATTCAGCTAGCAGTACACTTGTTCTTAACTAACAGAATACTTAAGTGTCTGTAAAAGCACAGTGTTGATGAGACAGGTGGCTTTACAGAGGAGACAGAGCCCTGCAGTTCCCGGAGATCAGCCCAGCTAGTAGTGAAGATGGCACCAAAATCTCTGTCAGGGAGTGCAGAGGAGGCGGTGCATTGCATCCTGGTAAGTCAAAGCTTTAGCCTGTTGGTGCCTTGGATCAAGATACAACTCTTCACCCCGATGTTATTCACTGTGGAATACCAGTGTACCCCGCTGCAGAAAATAGGAATTTAATACCTACCGATAATTCCTTTTCACGGGTGTAGTACGGTATGCCGGGGGCCGGGCTCCCGGCGACCAGCATACCGGCGCCGGGAGCCCGACTGCCGGCATACAGACAGTGTGGCGAGCGCAAATGAGCCCCTTGCGGGCACTGTGGCGCGCTACGTTATTTTATTCTCCCTCCAGGGGGGTCGTGGACCCCCACGAAGGAGAATATATGTCGGTATGCCAGGTGTCGGGATTCCGGCGCCAGTATACTGTGCGCCGGGATACCGACATTAGGCATACAGAAGACCACCCCCTTTTCTCGTAGTCCGTAGGGGATAATGGGCGCCCACCTCTGTGCTTCGTGTTCCTGCTTACTGGTTTGTAAGTGTTCTTGGTTGGGTCTGCTGTTGCTGTCCCTATTTGGTTAGCGTTGCTATCCTCTGTTCTGGTTAGTGCTGCTATCCTTTACTGATGTGTGTTCATTCGTTGCCTCACCGCTTTAGTTGTATTTCCTTCTCTCATGGTATGTCCGTCTCCTCAGGCAGAGTTTCCTAGACTGAGTCTGGTGAAGGGGCATGGAGGGGAGGAGCCAGCACACACTAATGATTTCTTAAAGTGCCAGGCTCCAATGGACCCAATCTATACCCAGAATACTAATTCCATCCCAAAATCCCCTACGGACTACGAGAAAAGGAATATTAGATCGGTATTAAATTCCTATTTTTACTTACATTTGCAGATGTGTCCTCTTACATCCTCGCTGCAGTCACGTTCAACAGCCCTTAAAGCCACGTCATGCTGTGGCAGTATTCGGTAGCGCCGAGCGTCTTTTTCTCCGTGAAAACGCAATTAAGACATTAAAGTAATAGGACGCACAGAAATGATAAGCAGCATGCCTATATTCGGTGAGTAATTGCGTCTTTATCTCCATCTGAAATGCCACGTTACAGTTTTTTGCATGAAAACACCGTAGCACAGCATTTTGTATGCAATAACAGTGGCAGTCACACACAAAATAATAAGAATTTACTTACCGATAATTCTATTTCTCATAGTCCGTAGTGGATGCTGGGGACTCCGAAAGGACCATGGGGAATAGCAGCTCCGCAGGAGACTGGGCACAAAAGTAAAAGCTTTAGGACTAGCTGGTGTGCACTGGCTCCTCCCCCTATGACCCTCCTCCAAGCCTCAGTTAGGATACTGTGCCCGGACGAGCGTACACAATAAGGAAGGATTTTGAATCCCGGGTAAGACTCATACCAGCCACACCAATCACACCGTACAACCTGTGATCTGAACCCAGTTAACAGCATGATAACAGAGGAGCCTCTGAAAAGATGGCTCACAACAATAATAACCCGATTTTTGTAACTATGTACAAGTATTGCAGACAATCCGCACTTGGGATGGGCGCCCAGCATCCACTACGGACTATGAGAAATAGAATTATCGGTAAGTAAATTCTTATTTTCTCTAACGTCCTAAGTGGATGCTGGGGACTCCGAAAGGACCATGGGGATTATACCAAAGCTCCCAAACGGGCGGGAGAGTGCGGATGACTCTGCAGCACCAATTGAGAGAACTCCAGGTCCTCCTCAGCCAGGGTATCAATTTTGTAGAATTTTACAAACGTATTTGCTCCTGACCAAGTAGCTGCTCGGCAAAGTTGTAACGCCGAGACCCCTCGGGCAGCCGCCCAAGATGAGCCCATCTTCCTTGTGAAGTGGGTATTTACAGATTTTTGGCTGTGGCAGGCCTGCCACAGAATGTGCAAGCTGAATTGTACTACAAATCCAACGAGCAATAGTCTGCTTAGAAGCAGGAGCACCCAGCTTGTTGGGTGCATACAGGATAAACAGCGAGTCAGATTTTCTGACTCCAGCCGTCCTGGAAACATATTTTCAGGGCCCTGACAACGTCTAGCAACTTGGAGTCCTCCAAGTCCCTAGTAGCCGCAGGCACCACAATAGGTTGGTTCAGGTGAAACGCTGAAACCACCTTAGGGAGAAACTGAGGACGAGTCCTCAATTCCGCCCTGTCCGAATGGAAAATCAGATAAGGGCTTTTACAGGATAAAGCCGCCAATTCTGACACGCGCCTGGCCCAGGCCAGGGCCAACAGCATGACCACTTTCCATGTGAGATATTTTAACTCCACAGATTTAAGTGGTTCAAACCAATGTGACTTTTTTGGAACCCAAAAACTACATTGAGATCCCAAGGTGCCACTGGAGGCACAAAAGGAGGCTGTATATGCAGTACCCCTTTTACAACGTCTGAACTTCAGGGACTGAAGCTAGTTCTTTTTGGAAGAAAATTGACAGGGCCGAAATTTGAACCTTAATGGACCCCAATTTCAGGCCATAGACACTCCTGTTTGCAGGAAATGTAGGAATCGACCCAGTTGAATTTCCTCCTTCGGGCCTTACTGGCCTCGCACCACGCAACATATTTTCGCCAAATGCGGTGATAATGTTTTGCGGTTACATCCTTCCTGGCTTTGATCAGGATAGGGATGATCTCATCCGGAATGCCTTTTTTTCTTCAGGATCCGGCATACAACCGCCATGCCGTCAAACGCAGTCGCGGTAAGTCTTGGAACAGACAGGGTCCTTGCTGAAGCAGGTCCCTTCTTAGAGGTAGAGGCCACGGATCCTCCGTGAGCATCTTTTGAAGTTCCGGTTACCAAGTCCTTCTTGGCCAATCCGGAGCCACGAATATAGTGCTTACTCCTCTCCATCTTATCAATCTCAGTACCTTGGGTATGAGAGGCAGATGAGGGAACACATACACTGACTGGTACACCCACAGTGTTACCAGAGCGTCTACAGCTATTGCCTGAGGGTCCCTTGACCTGGCGCAATACCTGTCGAGTTTTTCCCAACGGTTTATAATCATGTGGAAGACTTCTGGGTGAAGTCCCCACTCTCTCGGGTGGAGGTCGTGTCTGCTGAGGAAGTCTGCTTCCCAGTTGTCCACTCCCGGAATTGCTGACAGTGCTATCACATGATTTTCCGCCCAGCGAAGAATCCTTGCAGCTTCTGCCATTGCCCTCCTGCTTCTTGTGCCACCCTGTCTGTTTACGTGGGTGACTGCCGTGATGTTGTCCGACTGGATCAACACCGGCTGACCTTGAAGCAGAGGTCTTGCTAAGCTTAGAGCATTGTAAATGGCCCTTAGCTTCAGGATATTTATGTGAAGTGATGTCTCCAGGCTTGACCATAAGCCCTGGAAAATCCTTCCCTGTGTGACTGCTCCCCAGCCTCGCAGGCTGGCATCCGTGGTCACCAGGACCCAGTCCTGAATGCTGAATCTGCGGCCCTCTAGAAGATGAGCACTCTGCAACCACCACAGGAGGGACACCCTTGTTCTTGGTGACAGGGTTATCCGCTGATGCATCTGAAGATGCGACCCGGACCATTTGTCCAGCAGGTCCCACTGGAAAGTTCTTGCGTGGAATCTGCCGAATGGGATTGCTTCGTAGGAAGCCACCATTTTTTTTAGAACCCTTGTGCATTGATGCACTGAGACTTGGCTCGGTTTTAGGAGGTTCCTGACTAGCTCGGATCACTCCCTGGCTTTCTCCTCCGGAAGAAACACCTTTTTCTGGACTGTGTCCAGGATCATCCCTAGGAACAGAAGACGAGTCGTCGGAACCAGCTGCGATTTTGGAACATTGAGAATCCAATCGTGCTGCCGCAACACTACCTGAGATAGTGCTACACCGACCTCCAACTGTTCCCTGGATCTTACCCTTATCAGGGAATCGTCCAAGTAAGGGATAACTAAAATTCCCTTCCGTCGAAGGAATATCATCATTTCGGCCATTACCTTGGTAAAGACCCGGGGTGCCGTGGACCATCCATACGGCAGCGTCTGAACTGATAGTGACAGTTCTGTACCATAAACCTGAGGTACCCTTGGTGAGAAGGGTAAATTTGGACATGAAGGTAAGCATCCATGATGTCCCGAGACATCATGTAGTCCCCTTCTTCCAGGTTCGCAATCACTGCTCTGAGTGACTCAATCTTGAATTTGAACCTCTGTATGTAAGTGTTCAAAGATTTTAGATTTAGAATCGGTCTCACCGAGCCGTCCGGCTTCGGTACCACAACAGTGTGGAATAATACCCCGTTCCCTGTTGCAGGAGGGGTACCTTGATTATCACCTGCTGGGAATACAGCTTGTGAATGGCTTCCAAAACTGTCTCCCTGTCAGAAGGAGACCTCGGTAAAGCCGACTTTAGGAAACGGCGAGGGGGAGACGTCTCGAATTCCAATTTGTACCCCTGAGATACCTGAAGGATCCAGGGGTCTACTTGCGAGTGAGCCCACTGCGCGCTGAAATTCATTGAGACGGGCCCCCACCGTGCCTGATTCTGCTTGTAAAGCCCCAGCGTCATACTGAGGGCTTGGCAGAGGCGGGAGAGGGTTTCTGTTCCTGGGAACTGGCTGATTTCTGCAGCCTTTTTCCTCTCCCTCTGTCACGGGGCAGAAATGAGGAACCTTTTGCCCGCTTGTCCACGAAAAGACTGCGCCTGATAATACGGCGTCTTCTCATGTTGAGAGGCGACCTGGGGTACAAACGTGGATTTCCCAGCTGTTGCCGTGGCCACCAGGTCTGAAAGACCGACCCCAAATAACTCCTCCCCTTAATAAGGCAATACTTCCAAATGCCGTTTGAAATACGCATCACCTGACCACTGTCGTGTCCATAACCCTCTACTGGTAGAAATGGACAACGCACTTAGACTTGATGCCAGTCGGCAAATATTCCGCTGTGCATCACGCATATATAGAAATGCATCTTTTAAATGCTCTATAGGCAAAAATATACTGTCCCTATCTAGGGTATCAATATTTTCAGTCAGGGAATCCGACCACGCCAACCCAGCACTGCACATCCAGGCTGAGGCGATTGCTGGTCGCAGTATAACACCAGTATGTGTGTAAATACATTTTAGGATACCCTCCTGCTTTCTATCAGCAGGATCCTTAAGGGCGGCCATCTCAGGAGAGGGTAGAGCCCTTACAAGCGTGTGAGCGCTTTATCCATCCTAGGGGGTGTTTCCCAACGCACCCTAACCTTTGGCGGGAAAGGATATAATGCCAATAACATTTTAGAAATTATCAGTTATCGGGGGAAACCCACGCATCATCACACACCTCATTTAATTTCTCAGATTCAGGAAAACTACAGGTAGTTTTTCCTCACCGAACATAATACCCCTTTTTGGTGGTACTCGTATTATCAGAAATGTGTAAAACATTTTTCATTGCCTCAATCATGTAACGTGTGGCCCTACTGGAAGTCACATTTGTCTCTTCACCGTCGACACTGGAGTCAGTATCCGTGTCGGCGTCTATATCTGCCATCTGAGGTAACGGGCGCTTTAGAGCCCCTGACGGCCTATGAGACGTCTGGACAGGCACAAGCTGAGTAGCCGGCTGTCTCATGTCAACCACTGTCTTTTATACAGAGCTGACACTGTCACGTAATTCCTTCCAACAGTTCATCCACTCAGGTGTCGACCCCCTAGGGGGTGACATCACTATTACAGGCAATCTGCTCCGTCTCCACATCATTTTTCTCCTCATACATGTCGACACAAACGTACCGACATACAGCACACACACAGGGAATGCTCTGATAGAGGACAGGACCCCACTAGCCCTTTGGGGAGACAGAGGGAGAGTTTACCAGCACACACCAGAGCGCTATATATATACAGGGATAACCTTATATAAGTGTTTTTCCCCTTATAGCTGCTGTATCTTTAATACTGCGCGTAATTAGTGCCCCCCTCTCTTTTTTAACCCTTTCTGTAGTGTAGTGACTGCAGGGGAGAGCCAGGGAGCTTCCCTCCAACGGAGCTGTGAGGGAAAATGGCGCCAGTGTGCTGAGGAGATAGGCTCCGCCCCCTTATCGGCGGCCTTATCTCCCGTTTTTCTATGTATTCTGGCAGGGGTTAAATGCATCCATATAGCCCAGGAGCTATATGTGATGTATTTTTTGCCATCTAAGGTATTTTTATTGCGTCTCAGGGCGCCCCCCCCCAGCGCCCTGCACCCTCAGTGACCGGAGTGTGAAGTATGCTGAGAGCAATGGCGCACAGCTGCGGTGCTGTGCGCTACCTTATTGATGACAGGACGTCTTCTGCCCTTCTGGCTCTGTAAGGGGGACGGCGGCGCGGCTCTGGGACCCATCCATGGCTGGGCCTGTGATCGTCCCTCTGGAGCTAATGTCCAGTAGCCTAAGAAGCCCAATCCACTCTGCACGCAGGTGAGTTCGCTTCTTCTCCCCTTAGTCCCTCGATGCAGTGAGCCTGTTGCCAGCAGGACTCACTGAAAATAAAAAACCTAATTTAAACTTTTACTCTAAGCAGCTCAGGAGAGCCACCTAGATTGCACCCTTCTCGTTCGGGCACAAAAATCTAACTGAGGCTTGGAGGAGGGTCATAGGGGGAGGAGCCAGTGCACACCAGCTAGTCCTAAAGCTTTTACTTTTGTGCCCAGTCTCCTGCGGAGCCGCTATTCCCCATGGTCCTTTCGGAGTCCCCAGCATCCACTTAGGACGTTAGAGAAATAGGCATGCTGCATATATTTTTAATCAGCAGAAGCTGCTTGAGCATCATATTACATTACTTTGTGTCTAAGACGCATGTTTGCAGAAAAAACTAAAAAAAGATGCTATGCACTACCTAGTCACACGGCACTCACGCATCATGTGTAATGTGACATGTAGCGCACGGAGCAAAGATGTAAGAGGACACATCTGTTAGGCTATTAACTAAACTACTGTACACCAACATACATCTCTAAACTTCTCTCAAAATATATCCCAAATCAACTTCTCTGCTCTGCACAATATCTGCATCTCTCATCCACACACATAACTCGCTCCCATTCACAATAGACTTCCTTTGGGCTGCACCTACTCTGTGGAATGTCCTCCGCAGCACAATAAGACCCTCCTCTAGTCTTAAAACCTTCAAGCATTCCCTGAAATCTCACTTCAGGCAAGTTTATCAAATTACATAACCTTCATAAATATCTAATTATATCCCTTCTGTATAGTCCACCCATACTAACATACAATATATTCTTTTTCTTCAATTTGACATCCTCTTGACCTTTTGTCAACATTGTTGTGTTACTATATCATATAGCCCACCAAGAAACTGCAATCTGGCTGGATCATTATGCAATAGATAGCACCTAACCTTGTGTACCAATGACCATTTTCTTATAGATTGTAAGATTACGAGAAGGGCCTTCCTACCTATGTCTGTTTGTTATTATCCAGTTATTATCCAGTTTTGTATTATCACTATTGTTACAATTATAAAAAACAAAGGAATATGTTGTGCTATATAAGAAACTTAATAAATTTGTGAACAGAAGTTTACCAATGTTATTAAGATAAAAGTGGAAATTAAATATACCTTTATCAGTACACCATCCATGAAGTCCCATAATTTAACAGTACCATCCAATGAGCAAGAGTAGAGCTGTGAAGTAAGAAGCATTTGCATTACTTTCATATTACGCTAAAATGAAATAAACATTTAACACATATTAAGAAAAAAAACGAGATTTATGGTAAGAACTTAACGTTGTTAAAGCGTTCTGCGAGGTTCTCTGGGCTCCACAGGGAATTACATTGGGGGTGTAGAGTAGGATCTTGATCTGAGGCACCAACAGGTTCAAAGCTCTGACATTCTTCCCAGAATGCCTAGCGCCGCCTCCTCTATAACCCCGCCTCCGTGCACAGGAGCTAAGTTTTTGTTAACCAGACCAATGCAGTAGCAGGCAAGAGAGACGACAACTGTTAGCAGCCACATACACCACATTCTCAAGACAGGAGAAAGTGTCTGCGGCTAATGTCATACCAACCCAAAGAAGCCAAGTGCGTCAGGGTGGGCGCCCTGTGGAGCTCGCAGAAAGATTTAACAACGGTAAGTTCTTACCATAAATCTCGTTTTCTGCTGCGGGGTAACATAGAAACATAGAAGTTGACGGCAGATAAGAACCACTTGGCCCATCTAGTCTGCCCCTTTTTTTTTTTTTATCCTTTAGGTAATCTCAACCCTTTTTGAACCTTAATTCTTTCCGTGAAGTAATTTTTCCTTAAATTTCCCCTAAACCTCCTGCCCTCCAGTCTCAGTGTATGTCCTCGAATTCTAATATTTCTCTTCCTTTGAAAAATGTTTCCCTCCTGAACTTTGTTAAGACCCTTGATATATTTGAAAGTTTCTATCATGTTCCCCCTTTCTCTTCTCTCCTCCAAACTATACATGTTAAGATCTTTTAGCCTTTCCGGGTACGTTTTGTGATGTAGGCCATACACCATTTTAGTTGCCCATGGGCTCCACAGGGAATGACATTGGGGATGTCCTAAAGCAGTTCCTTATGGGAGGGGACGCACTGTAGCGGGCACAAGACCTTATGGACCTCCTGGACCTTATGAACGTATTCACTGAGGACCACGTAGCCCCCTTGCACAATTGTTCAAGGGTTGCTCCACGGAGGGCCGCCCAAGAGGGTCCAACAGACCGAGTAGAATGGGCCTTTATGGTAGCTAGCAGGAACTGGACGACCAGCCTGTACATAAGCATGTGCAATCACCATTCTAATCCAATTGGCCAGCGTCTGCTTGTGAGTAGGCATACCACGTTTGTGAAAATCAAACAGTACAAAAAGAATCAGACTTCCCGATAGGAGCTGTCCTCTTCACGTAGATACGGAGAGCCCGTTGCACATCCAAAAACCACACTTTGGAAGACAAGTCAGGAGAGGCAAAGGCCGGAATCACGATTGCCTGATTAAGGTGGAAAGACGACACCACCTTAGTTAAATACCCGGGACATATTCTAAGGACTGCCCGGTCACGGTGAAAAATCAGATATGGTGACCACCAGGACAAGTCGCCAAAATCCGACACTCGTCTAGCAGAGGCAATAGCGAGCAGAAACAATACCTTAAGAGAAAGCTACTTGAGGTCTGCAGACACAAGGGGCTCAAAAGGAGACCCTTGTAACGCCTCTAGAACCACCGACAAGTCCCAAGGAGCCACAGGCGGGACATAAGGAGGTTGAATCTGCAACACACCCTGAGTGAACGTATGAACATCAGGTAAAGTCCCAATTTTTCTCTGGAACCATACCGACAAGTTAGAGATATGAACCTTGATGGAGGCCAGACGAAGGAGCAATTCCAGGACCTGTTGTAGAAAGGCCAAAAGTTTGGCCGTACTAAACTTGTAAGCGTCATAATTGTTAGAGGCGCACCAAGCAAAGTAAGAATTCCAAGTTCCAGTATGAATGGTCGACCATGTTATGGTCGACAGTCATTAGGTCGACCACTATTGGTCGACCCTGACATGGTCGACATGGACACATGGTCGACACATGAAAATGGTCTACACATGAAAGGTCGACACAGTTTCTGCAGAGGGCGGGAATGGAATTGGGCGAACTCCACCATGTTGAAAGCAGACATGAGACCTAGCACTTGCATCGCCGAGTGTATCGACACTAGCGGACGAGATAGGAAGAATTGAATACATAGAAACTTAGAATTTGACGGCAGATAAGAACCACTTGGCCCATCTAGTCTGCCCCCTTTTTTAACATTTTTTTTCTCTAACTTTGTTTGACTCTTATTTCTTTGTAAGGACATCCTTATGTCTTTCCCATGCATGTTTAAATTGCTCCACTTTCTTAGCCTCTACCAACTCTGATGGGAGGCTATTCCACTTATCCCCTACCCTTTCTGTGAATTAATTTTTAATCAAATTTCCACTGAACCAAGGATATTTTTTTATCCTTCAACAAAGATCTTATCCATTCAATAATCCTAATATCCAATCCCAAACTATCAAGTTTATTTTGCAGTCTGCAATGTGGAACAGTGTCAAAAGCCCTACTAAAGTCTAGATAAGCTATATCCATGGCTCCACCTTTATCCATATCACTTTAGTCACACAGTCAAAAAAAGTCAATAAGATGTGTTTGACATGATCTCCCCCCAGTGAATCCATGCTGTTTGGGATCCTGTAAATTGCCAGATTTGAGATAAACTACAACTCTTTCTTTTAAGAGTGTTTCCATCAATTTCCCTACTACTGATGTAAGACTCACTGGTCTGTAGTGGTTTGCCTCTTCCTTGCTTCCACTTTTGTGCAGTGGGGCTACGTTTGCTCTTTTCCAGACCTCTGGAATTACTCCTGTAGCTAATGACTGGTTGAATAATTCTATCAGTGGTGCTACCAGCACCTCTTTAAGTTCTTTTAGTATCCTTGGATGTATCCCATCTGGCCCCATAGATTTGTCCACTTTCAGCTTTGAGAGTTCTATTAGGACCTTCTCCTCTGTAAATGTACTGGTTTCATTTTCCTGAATATCCCTGCAACTTAACTGTGGCCCCTTCCCCTCTCTTTCAGTAGTAAATACTGAGCAAAAATAATTCTTAAGATGATCTGCTATTACATTGTCTCCCTCAACAAGACTACCAGTCTCTGTCTTTAGTTTTATTATTCCACCTTTTGTTTTTCTCCTTTCACTTATATACCTATAAAAAAACTTTTGCCTCCTTTACCCACTGACTGGGCCATTTTCTCCTTAGCTTGTGCTTTTGCACATCTGATTACCTTCTTAGTCCCCTTCTGTCAATCAAGATGTATCTCTGACTTAATTATTTTGTCTGCTTATTTTTCCTAAAAACCATCTTTTTTGCTTTCACAATATTTGCTACTTCTTTCGCAAACCACACTGGCTTCCTTTTCTGTGTGTTTTTCCTAACACTTTTGCTACAAAGGTCTGTTGCTTTTAATATTGCACATTTTAATGTTTCCCACCTCTCCTGCACTGCTTCCAAATTCCTCCACTCTGCCAAAGAATTGCTTAAACATTTTCCCATCCCTACAAAATCAGCCTCCCTAAAATCCAACACCTTTGTTTTTGTATGGGATGAGTCAGTCTGTCTTTATGCTGAACCATACTGCTTGATGATCACTGGATCCCAGGTTTTCACCCACTTTTACGTCCGATATTTTGTCTCCATTTGTAAGTATTAAGTCTAATATTGCGTCTTTCCGAGTGGGCTCCCTCACAAATTGGTTGAGGGATACTCCCTGAAGGGAATTTAAAATGTCCCTACTTCTAGTGGAACTAGCAACAGACACCTCCAAGTTTACAGCAGGAAGATTAAAATCTCCCATGATTATTACCTCTCCTTTTAATGCCATTTTAGTTATGTCCTGCAATAGGTTTTGTTGAGATTCTCTTCCTGACCTGCTGGCCTGTATATCACGCCAATACGAATAATCGACTTCTCCCCTGTGTCAATGGTCACCCAAAGGGCCTCAGTTTTTTCTTCAATACTTTGTATTAAGGTAGTATTTATGCTTTTTTTTTTATTTATATTTTACATACATTGCAACCCCTCAGATTTTTTCAATTCTGTCCTTCCTACATAAAGTATATCCCGGTATAGCTATGTCCCAGTCATAATTTTCATTGTACCATGACTCTAATTGTCACAATGTCTAGAACATCCCTTGTCATTATTGTAATTAGTTCTGGGATTTTACTTCCTAAGCTCCTAGCATTTGCACACATAGCTTTTAGAGTTTTGTTTGTGCTTTTTCTGTTCCTAGCTATGTTCTTCTCTCTGCCTGTTAATTTAGTTTTGATCTGAATTATCTTCTGTTGCTGTGGCTATGCTTCCTATTCCCTTTGCCTGCAGAAACAATACCTCTGTGTTGGGGGAGCAGATTTCTTTATTCCCGTTTGGTTCACTGCCCCCCTCTGTTAGTTTAAACAGTTCTTGATGAAGCATCCAAACTGTTCAGTTAATATTCTCGTTCCACTTGAAGATGGGTGCAGGCCGTCACTTTTGTATAAGCTCCTATCTTCCAGATGGTGTGACTATGGCCTATAAATCCAATTCTCTCCTCATTGCACCATGTCCTTAGCCAAACATTAAAGTTTCTGATGCAATGAGTTCTGTCTTCCCCTCTGTGTACTGGCAATACTTCTGAAAAAGATACAGTGGTTGCCACCTGCTTCAGAGCAGTCCCTAACTTCCTAAATAAATCTTTTACGGCCATGAGTTCAGCATTTGCCAGGTCATTTGTCCCTAGGTGGACAATGAAATCCACCTCCCTATCTTTTCTTGCTAACTTCACAATTCTTAGCATGCGCTCTTTAACCCTTGGAGCTGTGGCTCCAGGTAAGCACCTTGTTTCTCTACTTCATTTGCATTCCCCAGATGTATTCCTCTAATAATGGAGGCAGCAACACAACTGCATATCCACGACCCTGTATCCAAATCAGGAACCAGCACGGGGGTAACTATAAAGTGTTTGCATGCCTCCTATATCAGAATAATTATTGTGAAAATATCTGTGGACATTCTTTTACTTTAACACACTGGGACGCCAGTGTTATCAAGCAAACTCATTTGTTCCAGAGAGCTTTTCCTATAAAATATATATATATATATATATATATATATATATATATATATATATATATATATATATATATATACACATACATACATATATATATACACACACTTTTTTTTAACCTAGTTTTACTGCATGCTGTACCAATACTCATATGTTCATAAATAGGTACAGTAACAGCATTCACTGTTACACAAATAAGTTGCAACTTATGTCTTTTTATATTGCTACATATGTATTTGCTGCTTGTATGTTATGTGTGTCCTTCACAAACTATTATATTTTGAGTAAATTATTCCTTTTCTACACCGAGTTTCACTGAATCAAATTATTCTCCCTGCTAGACTGCACATAATTAATTTAAGATAGTGATTCTTGGAGCGCAGAGCATTCTCCCCTCTTGTCTACGAATTAAATTAAATTTGCAGCTTAGCCAGCTGTTTTTGCTCAGCAGCTTTAAGATACACCACCATTCTTGGTAAAATTACTATATATATAGCGCCAGGTTTACACAGTTTGAGATTTTATCTCTAACTGTCCTTGTACATATGTAAAGGGACATCACAAAGTTATCAGAGGAATTATTTATTAAAAGAACACAGTTTAGGACACGTGGGCACTCGCTGCGGCTGGAGGAGAGAAAGTTCCGAACGCGACGGAGGAAAGGGTTCTTCACTGTTAGGGCAATTAGGATGTGGAATTCCTGCAGGGAAGGTGGTAATGGCGGACTCTTTAAATGGATTTTAAAAAAAGGAATGGATACATTTCTGAATGAAAATTATATCAATGGTTATAATATCAAAACTATCAACATGGTTAATCCGGGGGTTATACGAGTAACAGTAATTAACTAGTCATAAAACATTACTCAGCGGGTATGTAGATTCATCACAACTTAATACAGGTTGAACACGATGGGCAAATTGCCTCTTTTCAACCTCAATTACTATGTTACTATGTTAGCTACTATCTTGTTGAGGTCTTCTCAAGAAAGAATGTCTCCCTTAAAAAGGTAGAACCTCCAGGGTGTTCTTAGAGTCCAGATCCACAGACCAGTACCGCAACCAGAGAATCTGGTGAGCCAATATGGAAGTAGTAGAAGCCTTGGCCGCCAGAATACCGGCATCAGAAGCCGCCTCCTTAATGTAATGAGAAGCTATGACAATATACGACAGACATGGTCTGGCATGATCAGAAGCGTTGGAAGGCAGCTCCGCCTCCAGCTCCTGAGCAGACGCTTCAACAGCCTCTGCAGCCCATGTCGCTGCAATGGTGGGCCTATGCACTGCACCAGTTAGGGTGTAAATCGCTTTTAAACAACCCTCCACAGGCTTGTCCATAGGATCCTTCAGTGAGGTGACGTAGTGACCGGCAGAGCTGATACTACCAGCCGTGCCACTAGCGAATCCACTGGCGGGGGTGTCTCACAATTTTCACTCATCTCCGCTGCAAGGGTGTAGCAAGCCAGCAAATTGTTATGAGGCGTAAGTTTCTTTCCTGGATTTTCCCAGGATTCCGGACGTATGTCAACTAAATGGTCAGAATGAGGTAAAACCTGTTTAACCACTTTATGACGTTTAAACCTGTCCGGTTTCTTAGGGGCAACATCAGGCTCCGGTTCATCAGTAATTTGGAGAATTAGCCCGATAGCATCCAGCAAGTCAGGGACATCCACCTGTGAGACAGAGTCCCCATCAGAAGCATCAGGGTCAGAATCTGTGGGGTCAGTATATACTCCATCCTCATCAGATAAGTTGTCTGGGACGTTCGTGGATTGTGAGGAAGTAATGGCCCGCTTAGAGGACCTCTTGGTCTTAGGCGACTGAGGGTTAGACTTCTATGCAGTCAGTGATTGGTTAAATTTCTGTAACTGAGCAGACAGCTGATCTGCCCATGGCGGGTTAACCGCATGATACATAAGCGGTTGTACCGGCACAGGTGGTCACATAGGGGGCGCAAGTCTAGTTACTAGCGTACTCAAAAGCGTGGAGAAAGTAGCCCAAGGTGGATCATTATGAACCCCCGTTGCAACTGTCCCACTGGGGGGTAAGGAACCCCCAGAACCAGAACCCTCAAATGCTATGTTTTACTCAAATGTGTCTGCAACGTCACCACCACGCAATGTGTGATCAGCCCCAGCACCAACGCCCCTTGTAACTGACATATCTGAAAGTTCAATACAAGGCGACCCAGTACAATATCAGCAGCACAGTACCTGACAAAAAAAACCCTGTGTAGAAAATTTACACAAACAGGGAATTCAAGAGGTATGCGTGACTAAAATTAACAGCGAAAAAATAGGATTTCAATTACCTACCGGTAAATCCTCATTTCGTAGTCCGTAGAGGATGCTGGGATCCATATTAGTACCATGGAGTATAGACGGGTCCACCAGGAGCCATTGACACTTAAAGAGTTTAACAGTGTGAGCTGACTCCTCCTTCTATGCTCCTCCTACCAGACTCAGTCTAGAAACTGAGCCAGAGGAGGAAATACACAGATAGTGGCGAGATGCATACCAGCTCATACAAGACAAATCCGGTCAACATGCCGGAACACTCAGCAACAGCTGAAACAGTACTGAAACAGTAAAAAACTCAAAACTTACCTAGGAACCAAGCAGTACTGAACTAAATAACCACAACAGGAAAACGAAGCGCTGGGCGGGCGCCCAGCATCATCTACGGACTAGGAGAAAAGGATTTACAGGTAGGTAATTAAAATTCTACTTTCTTACATCCTAGAGGATGCTGGGGTCCATATTAGTACCATGGGGATGTACCAAATCTCCCAGAACAGGAGGGAGAGCGCGGAGGCTCCTGCAGAACTGATTGACCAAACTTGAGGTCATCAGAAGCCAAAGTATCAAACGTGTAAAACTTCCCAAACGTGTTCGACCCAGACCAAGTAGCTGCTCGGCAAACACCCCGGGTAGCCGCCCAGGAAGAGCCCACCTTACGAGTAGAGTGGGCCTTAAAAGATTTTGGACACAGCAATTCTGCCGTAGAATATGCATGCTGGATGGTGAACCTGATCCTGCTTGAAAATAGACTGCTTAGAAGCAGGACACCCAATTATCTTGGGATCATAGAGGACAAACAGTCAGATTTTCTATGACGAGCCATCCTCTTCACATAAATCTTCAAAGCCCGCACAACATCCAAGGCCTTTGAAGCAATTGAGGAGTCAGTAGCCACTGGCACCACGGTTGATATAAAAAGCTGACTCAATCTTTGGAAGGAACTGCGGACGAGTCCTGAGTTCCGCCCTTTCATGGAAGACCAGATAGGGACTTTTACAGGACAAAGCCCTCAATTCAGACACACGTCGAGCAGAAGCTAAGGCCAACAAAGTGACCGCCTTCCACATGAGAAATTTGAATTCAGCCTCCTGTAGAGGCTCAAACCAATCCGATTGCAGGAACTGTAATAACACATCAAGATCCCAAGATGCCATTTGCGACAAAAAGGTAGACTGGATGTGCAGAACCCCTTTCAAAAAGGTCTGAACCTCAGGGAGGACAGTCAATTGTTTTTGGAAGAAAATGATAAAGCTGAGATCTGAACCTTGATGGAGGCCAATCTCAGGTCCATATCCACACCAGCTTGCAGGAAAAGGAGCAAACGTCCAAGTTGAAACTCCACCGCAGGAAATTTCTTGGATTCACACCAAGACACATTTTTTCCAAATTCGATGGTAATGTTTAGACGTTACCCCCTTCCTAGCCTGTATCAGGGTAGGAAAAATCTTGCTCGGAATAGCCTTCCGAGCTAAGATCTGGCACTCAACCGCCATGCCGTCAAACGTAGCCATGCAGTACTCTCGAAGAGGTAGGGGCCTTGGATCTTCCAGCAGAAGATCCAGCAGATCCACGTACCAAGCACTCCTTGGCCAGTCCAGAGCAATGAGGCTTGCCAGAACCTTTGTTCTTTTTAGAAGTTGAAGAATTTTTGGAATCAGACGAAGTGGAGGGAACACATACACTGACGTGAACACCCACGGTGTTACCAGTGCGTCCATTGCCACTGCCTGCGGGTCTCTCGACCTGGAACAGTACCTCCCTCCGCAGCTTCTTGTTGAGGCGGGAGGCCATCATGTCTATGTGAGGAACCCCCAACCGACCGGTTACCTCCTTGAACACCTCCGGGTGGAGGCCCCACTCTCCTGGATGTAGATCGTGTCTGCTGAGGAAGTCCGCTTCCCAGTTGTCTACACCAGGAATAAAGATTGCCGACATCGCCACCGCGTGCCTTACTGCCCAGAGGAGAATTCTTGTCACTACTGACATCGCAGCCTTGCTCTTCGTTCTGACTTGACGGTTAATGTAGGGCACTGTGGTCACGTTGTCCGACTGCACCTGAACAGTCCAATCCTGCAGAAGGTGTGCTGATTGAAGGTCATTGTATACGGCTCTTAGCTTCAGGATGTTTATCGAGAGAAGGGATTCTTGACTTGACCACCTTCCTTGGAAGGATTCCCCCTGAGCGACTGCTCCCAAACCCCTTAGACCAGGACAATGACCTGTCCTGACAATTTTTGAATTGCCGTTGTTACTGCCTCTCTTTCTGGAAGAGAAGCTGGCAAGGTCGATTTGAAAAATAGGCATGGGGGGGACGTCTTGAAACTTCAGTTTGTACCCATGGGAATCTTTTTGTAAGACCCATGGGTCCAGGCCAGATTGAATCCATATTTTACTGAAAAGTTTCAGACGTGCTCCCACCCGAGCGGACTCTCGCAAGGGAACCCCAGCGTCATGCTGCAGATTTGGCAGAAGCAGGGGTTGACTTCTGCTCCTGGGATCCTGGAGACGCTGCGGATTTCTTTCCTTTTCCCCTTCCCCTACCTGCAAAGAAGGGGGAACCTTTGGCCTTTTTGTATTTGTTGGGCCGAAAGGAACGCATGTGAAAGTGATGCGTCTTTTTCGCCGGTGCAGGAGCATAAGGCAAGAATGACGACTTACCTGCGGTAGCCGCCAAGACTAACGCATCCAGCCCATCACCAAATAAGACCTCACCTTTATACAGGAGAGCATCCATATTTCTTTTGGAATCTTCATAAGCATTCCACTGGCGAATCCACAACGCCCTCCGAGCCGATACTGCCATGGTTGCGGCTGTTGAACCCAAGAGTCCAATATCCTTCATAGCTTCCATGATGTATGCGGCAGTGTCTTTGATATTACCTAACGTTAGGAGTATCTAGTCCCTATCAATCGTGTCAATTTCCAATGACAAGATATCTGACCATTTTTTGATAGCACGACTCACACACGCGCAAGCAGCGTACCATTGGCCACATAAATAGATTTTTACGTAGTCTCTATTTTGCGGTCTGCCGGCTCCTTTAGTGAAGCCTTCCCAGGTGCAGGGAGAATCACCTTTTTTGTTAACCTTGACAGTGCACTGTCGAACACCGGGGGTGACTCCCATCTTTTCCTGTCCTCTAATGGAAAAGGATAAGCAATCTGAATCCTTTTGGGAATATGAAGTTTCTTTTCAGGATTCACCCAAACTCCCTCAAAAAGAGTATTTCTCCAACGTCCTAGTGGATGCTGGGTACTCCGTAAGGACCATGGGGTATAGATGGGCTCCGCAGGAGACTGGGCATTCTTAAAAGAAAGATTAGGTACTATATCTGGTGTGCACTGGCTCCTCCCTCTATGCCCCTCCTCCAGACCTCAGTTAGTATCTGTGCCCGGCCAGAGCTGGATGCACCCTAGGAGCTCTCCTGAGCTTCCTAGAAAAGAAAGTATTTGTTAGGCTTTTTATTTTCAGTGAGATCTGCTGGCAACAGACTCACTGCCTCGTGGGACTGAGGGGAGAGAAGCGAACCTACCTGCTTGCAGCTAGCTTGGGCTTCTAAGGCTACTGGACACCATTAGCTCCAGGGAGATCGAACACAGGCCCAGCCTCGGTCGTCCGGTCCCGGAGCCGCGCCGCCGTCCACCTTGCAGAGCCAGAAGACGGAAGAAACAGAAGAAAACCGGCGGCTGAAGACTTCGGTCTTCAATAAGGTAGCGCACAGCACTGCAGCTGTGCGCCATTGCTCCAAAGCACACCACACGCTCCGGGCACTGGTGGGTGCAGGGCGCTGGGCGGGGGGCGCCCTGGGCTGCAATATATATATATATATATATATATATATATATATATATATATATATTATATACACATATATATATATATATATATATATATATATATATATATATACATACATACATACACACACACACACACACACACACACACACCTTTTTGGCAAAATGCACATAATACAGTGTATAACACTGTATATGTGCCTAATCCCCTGCCATAAACTTTAATAAAAAAGCGGGAGAAGCCCGCCGCGGAAGGGGCGGGGCTATCTTCCTCAGCACACCGGTGCCATTTTCTCTTCACAGCTCCGCTGGAAGGACGCTCCCCAGGCTCTCCCCTGCAGTATATACACTACAAGAAGGGTAAAAAAGAGAGGGGGGGGGCACATAAATTTAGGCGCAAATTCTGTATAATAGCAGCTATTGGGAAAAATCACTCAGTATAGTGTGCATCCCTGTGATATATAGCGCTGTGCTGTGTGCTGGCATACTCTCTCTCTGTCTCCCCTAAGGACTTAGTGGGGTCCTGTCCTCAGTCAGAGCATTCCCTGTGTGTGTGCGGTGTGTCGGTACGGCTGTGTCGACATGTTTGATGAGTAAGCTTATGTGGAGGCGGAGCAGGTGCCGATAAGTGTGATGTCACCCCCTGCGGGGCCGACACCAGAGTGGGTGGATATGTGGGAGGTTTTACACGACAGTGTCAACTCCTTGCATAAAAGGTTCGATGACATAACAGCTGTGGGACAGTCGGCTTCTCAGCCAGTGCCTGCCCAGGCGTCTCAAAGGCCATCAGGGGCTCAAAAACGCCCGCTACCTCAGATGGCAGACACAGATGTCGACACGGAGTCTGACTCCAGTGTCGACGAGGACGAGACTAATGTACATTCCACTAGGGCCATCCGTTGCATGATTACGGCAATGAAAAATGTGTTGCACATTTCTGACATTAACCCAGGTACCACTAAAAAGGGTATTATGTTTGGGGAGAAAAAGCAACCAGTGGTTTTTCCCCCATCAGATGAGTTGAATGAAGTGTGTGAAGAAGCGTGGGCTTCCCCCGATAAGAAACAAGTGATTTCTAAAAAGTTACTGATGGCGTACCCTTTCCCGCCAGAGGACAGGTTACGTTGGGAGACATCCCCGAGGGTGGATAAGGCGCTCACACGCTTGTCAAAAAAGGTGGCACTGCCGTCTCAGGATACGGCCGCCTTAAAGGAGCCTGCGGATAGAAAGCAGGAGGCTATCCTGAAGTCTGTATATACACACTCAGGTACTATACTGAGACCTGCAATTGCTTCAGCTTGGATGTGTAGTGCTGCAGCAGCTTGGTCCGATACCCTGTCAGAAAATATTAATACCCTCGACAGGGATACGATTTTGCTAACCATAGAGCATATTAAAGACGTCGTCTTATATATGAGAGATGCACAGAGGGATATTTGCCGGCTGGCATCTAGAATTAATGCAATGTCCATTTCTGCCAGGAGAGTATTATGGACTCGGCAGTGACAGGTGATGCGGATTCTAAAAGGCACATGGAGGTTTTGCCTTACAAGGGTGAGAAATTGTTTGGGGATGGTCTCTCGGACCTCGTTTCCACAGTAACAGCTGGGAAGTCGACATTTTTACCTCAGGTTCCCTCACAGCCTAAGAAAGCACCGTATTATCAGGTACAGTCCTTTCGGCACCAGAAAGGCAAGCGGGTCAAAGGCGCTTCCTTTCTGCCCAGAGGCAAGGGAACAGGGAAAAAGCTGCACCAGACAGCCAGTTCCCAGGATCAAAAATCCTCCCCCGCTTCCTCTAAGTCCACCGCATGACGCTGGGGCTCCACAGGCGGAGCCAGGTGCGGTGGGGGCGCGTCTCCGGAACTTCAGCAACCAGTGAGTTCGCTCACAGGTGGATCCCTGGGTTCTGCAAGTAGTATCACAGGGATACAAGCTGGAGTTCGAGGCCACTCCCCCTCGCCGTTACCTCAAATCAGCCTTGCCTGCTGCTCTCAGAGAAAGGGAGGTAGTACTGGCGGCTATTCACAAGCTGCATCTTCAGCAGGTGATAATCAAGGTACCCCTCCTTCAACAGGGACGGGGTTACTATTGCACAATGTTTGTGGTACCGAAACCAGACTGTTCGGTGAGACCCATTCTAAATTTGAAATCCTTGAACATTTATATAAGAAAGTTCAAGTTGGAATCGCTCAGGGCGGTTATTGCAAGCCTGGAAGAGGGGGATTTTATGCTGTCATTGGACATCAAGGATGCTTACCTGCAGGTCCCCATTTATCCACCCCACCAGGAGTACCTCAGGTTTGTGGTACAGGACTGTCATTACCAATTCCAGACGCTGCCGTTAGGTCTGTCCACGGCACCGCGGGTATTTACTAAGGTAATGGGCGAAATGATGATGCTCCTCCGAAAGAAAGGAGTCATGATTATCCCGTACTTGGACGATCTCCTTATAAAGGCGAGGTCCAAAGAGCAGTTGCTAGTCAGCGTAGCACTATCTCAGCAAGTGCTGCATCAGCACAGCTGGATTCTGAATATCCCAAAGTCACAGCTGATTCCTGCAAAGCGTCTGCTGTTCTTGGGCATGATTCTGGACACACAACAGAAGAAGGTGTTTCTCCCGGAGGAGAAGGCCCAGGAATTATCATCTGTGGTCAAGGACCTCCTGAGACCAAAGCAGGTGTCGGTGCATCACTGCACGCGAGTCCTGGGAAAGATGGTAGCTTCTTACGAAGCAATTCCCTTCGGCAGATTCCATGCAAGGATCTTTCAGTGGGATCTGTTAGACAAGTGGTCCGGATCGCATCTCCAGACGCATCGGTTGATCACCCTGTCCCCGAGGGCCAGGGTGTCTCTGCTGTGGTGGCTGCAGAGTGCTCGTCTGCTCGAAGGCCGCAGATTCGGCATACAGGACTGGGTCCTGGTGACCACGGATGCAAGCCTCCGAGGTTGGGGGACAGTCACACAGGGAAGAAACTTCCAAGGACAATGGTCGAGTCAGGAAACTTCCCTACACATAAATATTCTGGAACTAAGGGCCATTTACAACGCCCTGAGTCAAGCAGAACCCCTGCTTCAAAACCAACCAGTCCTGATTCAGTCAGACATCACGGCAGTTGCCCATGTAAATCGACAGGACGGCACAAGAAGCAGGATGGCAATGGCAGAAGCCACAGGGATTCTTCGATGGGCGGAGAATCACGTGCTAGCAGTGTCAGCAGTGTTCATTCCGGGAGTGGACAACTGGGAAGCAGACTTCCTCAGCAGACACGACCTCCACCCGGGAGAGTGGGGACTTCATCCAGAAGTCTTCAAGCTGATTGTAAATCGCAGGGAACGGCCACAGGTGGACATGATGGCATCCCGCCTCAACAAAAAGCTAAAAAGATATTGCGCCAGGTCAAGGGACCCTCAGGCGATAGTTGTTGACGCTCTAGTGACACCGTGGGTGTACCAGTCGATGTATGTGTTCCCTCCTCTTCCTCTCATACCCAAGGTACTGAGGATAATAAGAAAAAATAAGATTTTACTTACCGGTAAATCTATTTCTCGTAGTCCGTAGTGGATGCTGGGGACTCCGTCAGGACCATGGGGATTAGCGGCTCCGCAGGAGACAGGGCACAAAAATAAAGCTTTAGGATCAGGTGGTGTGCACTGGCTCCTCCCCCTATGACCCTCCTCCAAGCCTCAGTTAGGATACTGTGCCCGGACGAGCGTACACAATAAGGAAGGATTTTGAATCCCGGGTAAGACTCATACCAGCCACACCAATCACACCGTACAACTTGTGATCTGAACCCAGTTAACAGTATGACAACGTAGGAGCCTCTGAACAGACGGCTCACAACAAGAACAACCCGATTTTTTTGTAACAATAACTATGTACAAGTATTGCAGACAATCCGCACTTGGGATGGGCGCCCAGCATCCACTACGGACTACGAGAAATAGATTTATCGGTAAGTAAAATCTTATTTTCTCTAACGTCCTAGTGGATGCTGGGGACTCCGTCAGGACCATGGGGATTATACCAAAGCTCCCAAACGGGCGGGAGAGTGCGGATGACTCTGCAGCACCGAATGAGAGAACTCCAGGTCCTCTTTAGCCAGGGTATCAAATTTGTAGAATTTTACAAACGTGTTCTCCCCCGACCACGTAGCTGCTCGGCAGAGTTGTAATGCCGAGACCCCTCGGGCAGCCGCCCAGGATGAGCCCACCTTCCTTGTGGAATGGGCCTTGACAGATTTAGGCTGTGGCAGGCCTGCCACAGAATGTGCAAGTTGAATTGTGCTACAAATCCAACGAGCAATCGTCTGCTTAGAAGCAGGAGCACCCAGCTTGTTGGGTGCATACAGTATAAACAGCGAGTCAGATTTTCTGACTCCAGCCGTCCTTGAAATATATATTTTCAATGCCCTGACAACGTCCAGCAACTTGGAATCCTCCAAGTCGCTAGTAGCCGCAGGCACCACAATAGGCTGGTTCAGGTGAAACGCTGACACCACCTTAGGCAGAAAATGAGGACGCGTCCGCAGTTCTGCCCTGTCCGAATGGAAAATCAGATATGGGCTTTTATACGATAAAGCCGCCAATTCTGACACTCTCCTGGCTGAAGCCAGGGCCAGTAGCATGGTTACTTTCCATGTAAGATATTTCAAATCCGCCGATTTGAGTGGCTCAAACCAATGGGATTTGAGAAAATCCAAAACTACATTAAGGTCCCACGGAGCCACTGGGGGCACAACTGGGGGCTGTATATGTAGTACTCGTTTTACAAAAGTCTGGACTTCAGGAACTGAAGCCAATTCTTTCTGGAAGAAAATCGACAGGGCCGAAATTTGAACCTTAATGGACCCCAACTTGAGGCCCATAGACAATCCTGTTTGCAGGAAATGTAGGTATCGACCCAGTTGAAATTCCTCCGTGGGGGCCTTCCTGGCCTCACACCACGCAACATATTTTCTCCAAATGCGGTGATAATGTTGTGCAGTCACCTCCTTCCTGGCTTTAACCAGTGTAGGAATGACCTCTTCTGGAATGCCTTTTTCCCTTAGAATTCGGCGTTCAACCGCCACGCCGTCAAACGCAGCCGCGGTAAGTCTTGGAATAGACACGGTCCCTGCTGAATCAGGTCCCGTCTTAGAGGTAGAGGCCACGGATTTTCCGTGAGCATCTCCTGAAGTTCCGGGTACCAAGTTCTTCTTGGCCAATCCGGAGCCACGAGTATCGTTCTTACTCCCCTTTGCCGTATAATTCTCAGTACTTTGGGTATGAGAGGCAGAGGAGGAAACACATACACTGACTGGAACACCCACGGTGTTACCAGAGCGTCCACAGCTATTGCCTGAGGGTCTCTTGACCTGGCGCAATACCTGTCCAGTTTTTTTTGAGGCGAGACGCCATCATATCCACCTTTGGTTTTTCCCAACGGTTCACAATCATGTGGAAGACTTCTGGATGAAGTCCCCACTCTCCCGGGTGTAGATCGTGTCTGCTGATGAAGTCTGCTTCCCAGTTGTCCACTCCCGGAATGAACACTGCTGACAGTGCTATCACATGATCTTCCGCCCAGCGAAGAATCCTTGCAGCTTCTGCCATTGCTCTCCTGCTTCTTGTGCCGCTCTGTCTGTTTACGTGGGCGACTGCCGTGATGTTGTCCGACTGGATCAACACCGGCTGACCCTGAAGCAGGGGTTTTGCCAGGCTTAGAGCATTGTAAATCGCTCTTAGCTCCAGTATATTTATGTGAAGAGACATCTCCAGGCTTGACCATACTCCCTGGAGGTTTCTTCCCTGTGTGACCGCTCCCCAGCCTCTCAGACTGGCATCCGTGGTCACCAGGACCCAGTCCTGTATGCCGAATCTGCGGCCTTCTAACAGATGAGCACTCTGCAACCACCACAGAAGAGACACCCTTGTCCGTGGCGATAAGGTTATCCGCTGATGCATCTGCAGATGCGATCCGGACCATTTGTCCAGCAGATCCCACTGAAAAGTTCGTGCGTGGAATCTGCCGAATGGGATTGCTTCGTAAGAAGCCACCATCTTTCCCAGGACTCTTGTGCATTGATGCACAGACACTTTTCCTGGTTTTAGGAGGTTCCTGACAAGTTCGGATAACTCCTTGGCTTTCTCCTCCGGAAGAAACACCTTTTTCTGAACCGTGTCCAGAATCATTCCCAGGAACAGCAGACGTGTTGTCGGGGTCAACTGAGATTTTGGAAAATTCAGAATCCACCCGTGTTGTTGCAGCACTACTTGGGTTAGTGCTACTCCGTCCTCCAGCTGTTCTCTGGACCTTGCCCTTATCAGGAGATCGTCCAAGTAAGGGATAATTAATACGCCTCTTCTTCGCAGAAGAATCATCATTTCGGCCATTACCTTGGTAAAGACCCGAGGTGCCGTGGACAATCCAAACGGCAGCGTCTGAAACTGATAATGACAGTTTTGCACCACGAACCTGAGGTACCCTTGATGTGAAGGGCAAATTGGGACATGCAGGTAAGCATCTTTTATGTCCAGGGACACCATAAAGTCCCCTTCTTCCAGATTCGCTATCACTGCTCTGAGTGATTCCATCTTGAACTTGAATTTTTGTATGTACAGGTTCAAAGATTTCAGATTTAGAATAGGTCTTACCGAGCCGTCCGGCTTCGGTACCACAAATAGCGTGGAGTAATACCCCTTTTCCTGTTGTAGGAGGGGTACCTTGACTATCACCTGCTGAGAAAACAGCTTGTGAATGGCTTCCAATACCGTCGCCCTGTCTGAGGGAGACGTTGGCAAAGCAGACTTTAGGAACCGGCGAGGGGGAGACTTCTCGAATTCCAACCTGTAACCCTGAGATACTACCTGCAGGATCCAGGGGTCCACCTGTGAGCAAGCCCACTGCGCGCTGAAATTCTTGAGTCGACCCCCCACCGTTCCTGAGTCCGCTTGTAAAGCCCCAGCGTCATGATGAGGGCTTTGCAGAACCCGCGGAGGGCTTCTGTTCCTGGGAAGGAGCTGCTTGCTGCCCTCTCTTACCCTTTCCTCTGCCTCGGGGCAGATATGACTGTCCTTTTGCCCGCTTCTTATAGGACCGAAAGGACTGCGGCTGAAAAGACGGTGTCTTTTTCTGTTGGGAGGGGGTCTGAGGTAAAAAGGTGGATTTCCCGGCAGTTGCCGTGGCCACCAAATCCGATAGACCGACGCCAAATAATTCCTCCCCTTTATACGGCAATACTTCCATATGCCGTTTGGAATCCGCATCACCTGACCACTGTCGTGTCCATAAACTTCTTCTGGCAGATATGGACATCGCACTTACTCTCGATGCCAGAGTGCAAATATCCCTCTGAGCATCTCGCATATAAAGAAAAGCATCCTTTAATTGCTCTAAAGTCCGTAAAATACTGTCCCTATCCAGGGTATCAATATTTTCAGTCAGGGAATCCGACCAGACCACCCCAGCACTGCACATCCAGGCTGAGGCGATGGCTGGTCGCAGTATAACACCAGTATGTGTGTATATACATTTTAGGGTAGTTCCCAGCCTCCTATCAGCTGGATCCTTGAGGGCGGCCGTATCAGGAGACGGTAACGCCACTTGTTTTGATAAGCGTGTGAGCGCCTTATCCACCTTAGGGGGTGTTTCCCAGCGCGCCCTAACCTCTGGCGGGAAAGGGTATAATGCCAATAACTTTTTTGAAATTAGCACTTTTCTATCTGGGTTAACCCACGCTTCATCACATACATCATTTAATTCCTCTGATTCAGGAAAAACTACAGGTAGTTTTTTCACCCCCCACATAATACCCCTTTTTGTGGTACTTGTAGTATCAGAGATATGCAAAGCCTCCTTCATTGCCGTGATCATATAACGTGTGGCCCTACTGGAAAATATGTTTGTTTCTTCACCGTCGACACTAGATTCAGTGTCCGTGTCTGGGTCTGTGTCGACCGACTGAGGTAAAGGGCGTTTTACAGCCCCTGACGGTGTCTGAGACGCCTGAGCAGGTACTAACTGGTTTTCCGGCCGTCTCATGTCGTCAACTGATTTTTGTAATGTGCTGACATTATCACGTAATTCCATAAACAAAGCCATCCATTCCGGTGTCGACTCCCTGGGGGGTGACATCACCATTACCGGCAATTGCTCTGCGTCCACACCAACATCGTCCTCATACATGTCGACATACACGTACCGACACACAGCAGACACACAGGGAATGCTCTATTGAAGACAGGACCCCACTAGCCCTTTGGGGAGACAGAGGGAGAGTTTGCCAGCACACACCCAAGCGCTATAATATATATGGGAACAACCCTATATAAGTGTTGTATCCTTGTAGCAGCTTAAATATAGTAATATCGCCAAAAAAAGTGCCCCCCCTCTCTGTTTTACCCTGTTTCTGTAGTGCAGTGCAGGGTAGAGTCCTGGGAGCCTTCCTCACAGCGGAGCTGAGCAGGAAAATGGCGCTGTGTGCTGAGGAGAATAAGCCCCGCCCCCTATTTCGGCGGGCTCTTCTCCGGAGTTTGTGAGATCTGGCAGGGGTTAAATACATCCATATAGCCTCAAGGGCTATATGTGATGTATTTTTTAGCCATAAAAAGGTATTATACATTGCTGCCCAGGGCGCCCCCCCAGCGCCCAGCACCCTCCGTGACCGCTGTGTGAAGTGTGCTGACAACAATGGCGCACAGCTGCAGTGCTGTGCGCTACCTCAGGAAGACTGAAAAGTCTTCTGCCGCCTGCTTCTGGACCTCTTCCATCTTCGGCATCTGCAAGGGGGGTCGGCGGCGCGGCTCCGGGACCGGACTCCATGGCTGGGCCTGTGTTCGATCCCTCTGGAGCTAATGGTGTCCAGTAGCCTAAGAAGCCAATCCATCCTGCACGCAGGTGAGTTGACTTCTCTCCCCTAAGTCCCTCGATGCAGTGAGCCTGTTGCCAGCAGGACTCACTGAAAATAAAAAACCTAAAAACTTTTTCTAAGCAGCTCTTTAGGAGAGCCACCTAGATTGCACCCTGCTCGGACGGGCACAAAAACCTAACTGGGGCTTGGAGGAGGGTCATAGGGGGAGGAGCCAGTGCACACCACCTGATCCTAAAGCTTTATTTTTGTGCCCTGTCTCCTGCGGAGCCGCTAATCCCCATGGTCCTGACGGAGTCCCCAGCATCCACTAGGACGTTAGAGAAAGGGGAGTAAGAACTATACTCATTGTTCCGGATTGGCGAAGAAGAACTTGGAACCCAGAACTTCAGGAAATTATCTCAGAGGACCCATGGCCTCTGCCGCTCAGACAGGACCTGCTACAGCAGGGGCCCTGTCTGTTCCAAGACTTACCGCGGCTGCGTTTGACGGCATGGCGGTTGAACGCCGGATCCTAAAGGAAAAGGGCATTCCGGATGAAGTCATTCCTACTCTGATAAAAGCTAGGAAGGATGTGACAGCAAAACATATTAACCGCATATGGCGAAAAATAAGAATTTACTTACCGATAATTCTATTTCTCATAGTCCGTAGTGGATGCTGGGGACTCCGTAAGGACCATGGGGAATAGCGGCTCCGCAGGAGACTGGGCACATCTAAAGAAAGCTTTAGGACTATCTGGTGTGCACTGGCTCCTCCCCCTATGACCCTCCTCCAAGCCTCAGTTAGGATACTGTGCCCGGACGAGCGTACACAATAAGGAAGGATTTTGAATTCCGGGTAAGACTCATACCAGCCACACCAATCACACCGTATAACCTGTGATCTGAACCCAGTTAACAGCATGATAACAGAGGAGCCTCTGAAAGATGGCTCACAACAATAATAACCCGATTTTTGTAACAATAACTATGTACAAGTATTGCAGACAATCCGCACTTGGGATGGGCGCCCAGCATCCACTACGGACTATGAGAAATAGAATTATCGGTAAGTAAATTCTTATTTTCTCTAACGTCCTAAGTGGATGCTGGGGACTCCGTAAGAACCATGGGGATTATACCAAAGCTCCCAAACGGGCGGGAGAGTGCGGATGACTCTGCAGCACCAAATGAGAGAACTCCAGGTCCTCCTCAGCCAGGATATCCATTTTTGTAGAATTTTACAAACGTATTTGCTCCTGACCAAGTAGCTGCTCGGCAAAGTTGTAAAGCCGAGACCCCTCGGGCAGCCGCCCAAGATGAGCCCACCTTCCTTGTGGAGTGGGCATTTACAGATTTTTGGCTGTGGCAGGCCTGCCACAGAATGTGCAAGCTGAACTGTACTACAAATCCAACGAGCAATAGTCTGCTTTGAAGCAGGAGCACCCAGCTTGTTGGGTGCATACAGGATAAACAGCGAGTCAGATTTCCTGACTCCAGCCCTCCTGGAAACATATTTTCAGGGCCCTGACAACGTCTAGCAACGTCTAGCAACTTGGAGTCCTCCAAGTCCCTAGTAGCCGCAGGCACCACAAATAGGTTGGTTCAGGTGAAACGCTGAAACCACCTTAGGGAGAAACTGAGGACGAGTCCTCAATTTCGCCCTGTCCGAATGGAACATCAGATAAGGGTTTTTCAGGATAAAGCCGCCAATTCTGACACGCGCCTGGCCCAGGCCAGGGCCAACAGCATGACCACTTTCCATGTGAGATATTTTAACTCCACAGATTTAAGTGGTTCAAACCAATGTGACTTTTGGAACCCAAAACTACATTGAGATCCCAAAGTGCCACTGGAGGCACAAAAGGAGGCTGTATATGCAGTACCCCTTTTACAAACGTCTGAACTTCAAGGACTGAAGCTAGTTCTTTTTGGAAGAAAATTGACAGGGCCGAAATTTGAACCTTAATGGACCCCAATTTCAGGCCCATAGACACTCCTGCTTGCAGGAAATGTAGGAATCGACCCAGTTGAATTTCCACCGTCGGGCCTTACTGGCCTCGCACCACGCAACATATTTTCGCCAATTGCGGTGATAATGTTTTTGCGGTTACATCCTTCCTGGCTTTGATCAGGATAGGGATGACTTCATCCGGAATGCCCTTTTTCCTTCAGGATCCGGCGTTCAACCGCCATGCCGTCAAACGCAGCCGCGGTAAGTCTTGGAACAGACAGGGTCCTTGCTGGAGCAGGTCCCTTCTTAGAGGTAGAGGCCACGGATCCTCCGTGAGCATCTCTTGAAGTTCCGGTTACCAAGTCCTTCTTGGCCAATCCGGAGCCACGAATATAGTGCTTACTCCTCACCATCTTATCAATCTCAGTACCTTGGGTATGAGAGGCAGAGGAGGGAACACATACCCTGACTGGTACACCCACGGTGTTACCAGAGCGTCTACAGCTATTGCCTGAGGGTCCCTGGACCTGGCGCAATACCTGTCGAGTTTTTCCCAACGGTTTATAATCATGTGGAAGACTTCTGGGTGAAGTCCCCACTCTCCCGGGTGGAGGTCGTGCTGAGGAAGTCTGCTTCCCAGTTGTCCACTCCCGGAATGAATACTGCTGACAGTGCTATCACATGATTTTCCGCCCAGCGAAGAATCCTTGCAGCTTCTGCCCTTGCCCTCCTGCTTCTTGTGCCACCCTGTCTGTTTACGTGGGTGACTGCCGTGATGTTGTCCGACTGGATCAACACCGGCTGACCTTGAAGCAGAGGTCTTGCTAAGCTTAGAGCATTGTAAATGTCCCTTAGCTTCAGGATATTTATGTGAAGTGATGTCTCCAGGCTTGACCATAAGTCCTGGATATTCCTTCCCTGTGTGACTGCTCCCCAGCCTCGCAGGCTGGCATCCGTGGTTACCAGGACCCAGTCCTGAATGCCGAATCTGCGGCCCTCTAGAAGATGAGCACTCTGCAACCACCACAGGAGGGACACCCTTGTCCTTGGTGACAGGGTTATCCGCTGATGCATCTGAAGATGCGACCCGGACCATTTGTCCAACAGGTCCCACTGGAAAGTTCTTGCGTGGAATCTGCCGAATGGGATTGCTTCGTAGGAAGCCATCATTTTACCCAGAACCCTTGTGCATTTGGCTCGGTTTTAGGAGGTTCCTGACTAGCTCGGATAACTCCCTGGCTTTCTCCTCCGGGAGAAACACCTTTTTCTGGACTGTGTCCAGGATCATCCCTAGGAACAGAAGACAAGTCGTCGGAACCAGCTGCGATTTTGGAATATTGAGAATCCAACCGTGCTGCAGCAACACTACCTGAGATAGTGCTACACCGACCTCCAACTGTTCCCTGGATCTTACCCTTATCAGGGAATTGTCCAAGTAAGGGATAACTAAAATTCCCTTCCTTTGAAGGAATATCTTCATTTCGGCCATTACCTTGGTAAAGACCCGGGGTGCCGCGGACCATCCATACGGCAGCGTCTGAACTGATAGTGACAGTTCTGTACCATAAACCTGAGGTACCCTTGGTGAGAAGGGTAAATTTTGACATGAAGGTAAGCATCCTTGATGTCCCGAGACACATGTAGTCCCCTTCTTCCAGGTTCGCAATCACTGCTCTGAGTGACTCAATCTTGAATTTGAACCTCTGTATGTAAGTGTTCAAAGATTTTAGATTTAGAATCGGTCTCACCGAGCCGTCCGGCTTCGGTACCACAACAGTGTGGAATAATACCCCGTTCCCTGTTGCAGGAGGGGTATCTTGATTATCACCTGCTGGGAATACAGCTTGTGAATGGCTTCCAAAACTGTCTCCCTGTCAGAAGGAGACATCGGTAAAGCCGACTTTAGGAAACGGCGAGGGGGAGACGTCTCGAATTCTAATTTGTACCCCTGAGATATCACCTGAAGGATCCAGGGGTCTACTTGCGAGTGAGCCCACTGCGCGCTGAAATTCAATGAGACGGGCCCCCCACCGTGCCTGATTCTGCTTGTAAAGCCCCAGCGTATACTGAGGGCTTGGCAGAGGCGGGAGAGGGTTTCTGTTCCTGGGAACTGGCTGATTTCTGCAGCCTTTTTCCTCTCCCTCTGTCACGGGGCAGAAATGAGGAACCTTTTGCCCGCTTATCCACGAAAAGACTGCGCCTGATAATACGGCGTCTTCTCATGTTGAGAGGCGACCTGGGGTACAAACGTGGATTTCCCAGCTGTTGCCGTGGCCACCAGGTCTGAAAGACCGACCCCAAATAACTCATCCCCTTAATAAGGCAATACTTCCAAATGCCGTTTGGAATACGCATCACCTGACCACTGACGTGTCCATAACCCTCTACTGGTAGAAATGGACAACGCACTTAAACTTGATGCCAGTCGGCAAATATTCCGCTGTGCATCACGCATATATAGAAATGCATCTTTCAAATGCTCTATAGGCAAAAATAAACTGTCCCTATCTAGGGTATCAATATTTTCAGTCAGGGAATCCGACCACGCCAACCCAGCACTGCACATCCAGGCTGAGGCGATTGCTGGTCGCAGTATAACACCAGTATGTGTGTAAATACATTTTAGGATACCCTCCTGCTTTCTATCAGCAGGATCCTTAAGGGTGGCCATCTCAGGAGAGGATAGAGCCCTTACAAGCGTGTGAGCGCTTTATCCACCCTAGGGGGTGTTTCCCAACGCACCCTAACCTCTGGCGGGAAAGGATATAATGCCAATAACATTTTAGAAATTATCAGTTGTTATCGGGGGAAACCCACGCATCATCACACACCTCATTTAATTTCTCAGATTCAGGAAAACTACAGGTAGTTTTTCCTCACCGAACATAATACCCCTTTTTTTGGTGGTACTCGTATTATCAGAAATGTGTAAAACATTTTTCATTGCCTCAATCATGTAACGTGTGGCCCTACTGGAAGTCACATTTGTCTCTTCACCGTCGACACTGGAGTCAGTATCCGTGTCGGCGTCTATATCTGCCATCTGAGGTAACGGGCGCTTTATAGCCCCTGACGGCCTATGAGACGTCTGGACAGGCACAAGCTGAGTAGCCGGCTGTCTCATGTCAACCACTGTCTTTTATACAGAGCTGACACTGTCACGTAATTTCTTCCAACAGTTCATCCACTCAGGTGTCGACCTCCTAGGGGGTGACATCACTATTACAGGCAATCTGCTCCGTCTCCACATCATTTTTCTCCTCATACATGTCGACAGAAAAGTACCGACATACAGCACACACACAGGGAATGCTCTGATAGAGGACAGGACCCCACTAGCCCTTTGGGGAGACAGAGGGAGAGTTTGCCAGCACACACCAGAGCGCTATATATATACAGGGATAACCTTATATAAGTGTTTTTCCCCTTATAGCTGCTGTATAGTTAATACTGCGCCTAATTTGTGCCCCCCTCTCTTTTTTAACCCTTTCTGTAGTGTAGTGACTGCAGGGGAGAGCCAGGGAGCTTCCCTCCAACGGAGCTGTGAGGGAAAATGGCGCCAGTGTGCTGAGGAGATAGGCTCCGCCCCCTTATCGGCGGCCTTATCTCCCGTTTTTTTATGCATTTTGGCAGGGGTTAAATGCATCCATATAGCTCAGGAGCTATATGTGATGCATTTTTTGCCATCCAAGGTGTTTATTATTGCGTCTCAGGGCGCCCCCCCCAGCACCCTGCACCCTCAGTGACCGGAGTGTGAAGTGTGCTGAGAGCAATGGCGCACAGCTGCAGTGCTGTGCGCTACCTTGTTGAAGACAGGACGTCTTCGGCCGCCGATTTTCCGGACCTCTTCTGCCTTCTGGCTCTGTAAAGGGGCCGGCGGCGCGGCTCTGGGACCCATCCAAGCTGGGCCTGTGATCGTCCCTCTGGAGCTAATGTCCAGTAGCCTAAGAAGCCCAATCCACTCTGCACGCAGGTGAGTTCGCTTCTTCTCCCCTTAGTCCCTCGATGCAGTGAGCCTGTTGCCAGCAGGTCTCACCGAAAATAAAAAACCTAAACTAAAACTTTCACTAAGAAGCTCAGGAGAGCCCCTAGTGTGCACCCTTCTCGTTCGGGCACAGAGATCTAACTGAGGCTTGGAGGAGGGTCATAGGGGGAGGAGCCAGTGCACACCAGATAGTCCTAAAGCTTTCTTTAGATGTGCCCAGTCTCCTGCGGAGCCGCTATTCCCCATGGTCCTTACGGAGTCCCCAGCATCCACTTAGGACGTTAGAGAAATATGTTGCTTGGTGTGAGGCCAAAAAGGCCCCAACGGAGGAATTTCAGCTGGGTCGATTTTTGCACTTCCTACAGTCAGGAGTGACTATGGGCCTTAAATTGGGTACCATGAAAGTCCAGATTTCGGCCCTGCCTATTTTCATTCAAAAAGAACTGGCTTCACTGCCTGAAGTTCAAACGTTTGTTAAGGGAGTGCTCCATATTCAGCCCCCTTTTGTGCCTCCAGTGGCACCTTGGGATCTCAACGTTGTGTTGGATTTCCTAAAATCACATTGGTTTGAGCCACTTAAAACCGTGGAGCTAAAATATCTCACGTGGAAAGTGGTCATGCTATTGGCCTTGGCTTCGGCCAGGCGTGTCAGAATTGGCAGCTTTGTCGTGTAAAAGCCCATATCTGATTTTCCATATGGACAGGGCAGAATTGAGGACTCGTCCCCAGTTTCTCCCTAAGGTGGTATCAGCTTTTCATTTGAACCAACCTATTGTGGTGCCTGCGGCTACTCGTGACTTGGAGGATTCCAAGTTGCTGGACGTAGTCCGGGCCCTGAAAATCTATGTTTCCAGGACAGCTGGAGTCAGGAAAACTGACTCGCTATTTATCCTGCATGCACCCAACAAGCTGGGTGCTCCTGCTTCAAAGCAGACGATTGCTCGCTGGATCTGTAGCATGATTCAACTTGCACATTCTGCAGCTGGACTGCCGCATCCTAAATCAGTAAAAGCCCATTCCACAAGGAAAGTGGGCTCTTCTTGGGCGGCTGCCCGAGGGGTCTCGGCTTTACAACTTTGCCGAGCTGCTACTTGGTCGGGTTCAAACACATTTGCTAAATTCTACAAGTTTGATACCCTGGCTGAGGAGGACCTTGAGTTTGCTCATTCGGTGCTGCAGAGTCATCCACACTCTCCCGCCCGTTTGGGAGCTTTGGTATAGTCCCCATGGTCCTTACGGAGTACCCAGCATCCACTAGAACGTCAGAGAAAATCAGAATTTACTCACCGGTAATTCTATTTCTCGTAGTCCGTAGTGGATGCTGGGAGCCCGTCCCAAGTGCGGACTCTCTGCAATACGTGTATATAGTTATTGCTTAACTAAAGGGTTTTGTTATGAGCCATCTGTTAATGAGGCTCATTTGTTATTCATACGGTTAACTGGGTATAGTTATCACAAGTTGTACGGTGTGATTGGTGTGGCTGGTATGAGTCTTACCCTGGATTCCAAATCCTTTCCTAGTAATGTCAGCTCTTCCGGGCACAGTTTCCCTAACTGAGGTCTGGAGGAGGGGCATAGAGGGAGGAGCCAGTGCACACCAGATATAGTACCTAATCTTTCTTTTAAGAGTGATCAGTCTCCTGCGGAGCCCGTCTATACCCCATGGTCCTTACGGAGTACCCAGCATCCACTACGGACTACGAGAAATAGAATTACCGGTGAGTAAATTCTTATTTTAGCTCGTGGGAGGGAGGGAAAGTTACCTTACATTTATTTTCCTTATAGAAAAAAGCCTTCTCCTGAGGTACAGTAGGGGCTTCCGTAACTTCTAAGACCTCCTTTATAGCAACAATCATATATTGTATGCTTTTTGCCAATTTAGGATCTATTTCCCTGGAATTACTATCGTCGACACAGGAATCAGAGTCCGTGTCAGTATAAGTATGTACAATGTTTGCAAACGGTCTGTTATGTGACCCAGAGAGGTCGCCTGCGGATGAGAAAGCAGAACTCTGAAAAATCACATCTTCCACTGATTTTCTCCAGCTTTCTGCATGAGACTCAGACTTATCTAATCTCCAACTGATATGATTCACACTATCACATATTTTTTTCACCCATTCAGGCTCATGGTGTGCCGGCAGCGCCACCACATTACAACTCTGTGTCCCTCAAATGGCTCCCTCAGGGAAAGAACTCCCTGCCTCAGACATGTGACGCACAAACACACCACAGATACTCCGGGACTTATAGGGGACAGACCCACAGTAAAATCGGTCAGAAGGACACAGATAAGAGCAGCCAGTTCACAAACCCAGCGCCAGTAACACAATGACTGTGAAACATAAAATGCCCACTGACCTGCAGTGCTTTTTTTTTTTATAATGTAAATACACAATATAAAGCACCAAATTCACTGTGCCCCCCCCCCCCCCCCACACCTGTTTTGCACCCTGATACTTGTATTCAGTAGTGGAGGAGGACCAGCGTTGTCTCTGCAGCCTGAGGTGAGAGAGAAAATGGCGCTAAGCAGTGTGCTGGCTGACTGAGGAAGCTCCGCCCCCGCAATGGCGCGTTTCTCCTCAGAGTCTGATAACTATATTTATACTGGCGGTGTAGGGCTGTGCTTCGGCATCTTATGCCCCTTTTCTACCAGTTTTATGTTTCATGCCCCCCCTGCACCCTGCAAAGCCTGTGTATGTGTGGGCAGTATGGCGCGCTGCACTCCCGCCAGCCGCGCAGTACCTTTAGCCGACACCTTGATTGAAGATCTCTCTTCTAACACCCACCTATCTTCTGACTTCTGGCTCTGCAAGGGGGGTGACGGCGTGCTGTGGGAATGAGCATCTGGGTACAACTATCGTTCAGTACCCTTCAGTAGCTAATGATGTCCTGTCAGCCAGAAGCAGAGCCATGAAACTATTTAGGAAGTTGGTTCCTACTTCTGCCCCCTCAGTCCCACGAAGCAGGGAGACTGTTGCCAGCAGTCCTCCCTGAAAATAAAAAAACCTAACATAAGTCTTTTCAGAGAAACTCAGTAGAGCTCCCCTGTAGGGCATCCAGTCTGCCTGGACACATTTCTAAAACTCAGGTCTGGAGGAGGGGCATAGAAGGAGGAGCCAGTTTACACCCTTTGAAAAGTCTTAGAGTTCCCATGGCTCCAGCGGAACAGTCTATACACCATGGTACTGAAGTGGACCCCAGCAACCTCTAGAACGTATGAAAAAACAAAAAATGTGAACCATGTTTAATTTATTCCAAAACATCTATACATATTCTCTTTCGACTTTCTGCTTGGCAATGAGAAAGCTTGGTACCATCTTAGCACAAACTTTTGTCACGTTAAGATCTTGATGCAAAACTTGCCTAACCATTTCTTTGTCGATGTTTACAATGTCTTCTATCATTCGGATGCTGAGTCAACAGCCAATTTGAACATTTTCTAAATATTTTCAACAGCTTAGTTTGCTTTTGATGTGCAAGCCAACATTCATCATCCTCACGATAGTCAGAAAATAAGATTTTACTCACCGGTAAATCTATTTCTCGTAGTCCGTAGTGGATGCTGGGAACTCCGAAAGGACCATGGGGAATAGCGGCTCCGCAGGACAGGAGACTGGGCACAACTAAAGAAAGCTTTTAGGTCACCTGGTGTGCACTGGCTCCTCCCACTATGACCCTCCTCCAAGCCTCAGTTAGGACACTGTGCCCGGACGAGCTGACATAATAAGGAAGGATTTTGAATCCCGGGTAAGACTCTTACCAGCCACACCAATCACACCGTATAACTTGTGATACTATACCCAGTTTAACAGTATGAAAATAACTGAGCCTCTCAACAGATGGCTCAACAATAACCCTTTAGTTAATAATAACTATGTACAAGTATTAAAGACAATCCGCACTTGGGACGGGCGCCCAGCATCCACTACGGACTACGAGAAATAGATTTACCGGTGAGTAAAATCTTATTTTCTCTGACGTCCTAGTGGATGCTGGGAACTCCGAAAGGACCATGGGGATTATACCAAAGCTCCCAAACGGGCGGGAGAGTGCGGATGACTCTGCAGCACCGAATGAGAGAACTCAAGGTCCTCCTCAGCCAGGGTATCAAATTTGTAGAATTTTGCAAACGTGTTTGCCCCTGACCAAGTAGCAGCTCGGCAAAGTTGTAAAGCCGAGACCCCTCGGGCAGCCGCCCAAGATGAGCCCACCTTCCTTGTGGAATGGGCTTTTACTGATTTAGGATGCGGCAGTCCAGCCGCAGAATGCGCCAGCTGAATTGTGCTACAAATCCAGCGAGCAATAGTCTGCTTAGAAGCAGGAGCACCCAGCTTGTTGGGTGCATACAGGATAAATAGCGAGTCAGTTTTCCTGACTCTAGCCGTCCTGGAAACATAAATTTTCAAGGCCCTGACTACGTCCAGTAACTTGGAATCCTCCAAGTCGCTAGTAGCCGCAGGCACCACAATAGGTTAGTTCAAGTGAAGAGCTGATACCACCTTAGGGAGAAACTGGGGACGAGTCCTCAATTCCGCCCTATCCATATGGAAAATCAGATAAGGGCTTTTACATGACAAAGCCGCCAATTCTGACACACGCCTGGCTGAAGCCAAGGCCAGTAACATGACCACTTTCCACGTGAGATACTTTAGATCCACGGTTTTAAGTGGCTCAAACCAATGTGATTTTAAGAAACTCAACACCACGTTGAGATCCCAAGGTGCCACTGGAGGCACAAACGGGGGCTGAATATGCAGCACTCCTTTCACAAACGTCTGAACTTCAGGTAGCGAAGCCAGTTCTTTCTGGAAGAAAATCGACAGAGCCGAGATCTGTACCTTAATGGAGCCTAATTTCAGGCCCATAGTCACTCCTGCTTGTAGGAAATGCAGAAATCGACCTAGTTGAAATTCCTCTGTTGGGGCCTTTTTGGCCTCACACCAAGCAACATATTTCCGCCATATGCGGTGATAATGCTGTACAGTCACATCTTTCCTGGCTTTAATCAGCGTAGGAATGACTTCCTCCGGAATGCCCTTTTCCTTCAGGATCCGGCGTTCAACCGCCATGCCGTCAAACGCAGCCGCGGTAAGTCTTGGAACAGACAGGGCCCCTGCTGCAGCAGGTCCTGTCTGAGCGGCAGAGGCCATGGGTCCTCTGAGATCATCTTTTGAAGTTCCGAGTACCACGCTCGTCTTGGCCAATCCGGAACCACGAGTATTGTTCTTACTCCTTGTTTTCTTATTATTCTCAGTACCCTTGGTATGAGAGGCAGAGGAGGGAACACATAAACCGACTGGTACACCCACGGTGTCACTAGAGCGTCCACAGCTATCGCCTGAGGGTCCCTTGACCTGGTGCAATATCTCTCTAGTTTTTTGTTTAGGCGGGACGCCATCATGTCCACCTGTGGTCGTTCCCATCGATTTACAATCAGCGTGAAGACTTCTGGATGAAGTCCCCACTCTCCCGGGTGGAGGTTGTGCCTGCTGAGAAAGTCTGCTTCCCAGTTGTCCACTCCCGGAATGAACACTGCTGACAGTGCTAGTACGTGATTTTTCGCCCATCGGAGAATCCTTGTGGCTTCTGCCATTGCCATCCTGCTTCTTGTGCCGCCCTGTCGATTTACATGGGCGACTGCTGTGATGTTGTCTGACTGGATCAGTACCGGCTGGTGTAGAAGCAGGTATTTTGCCTGACTTAGGGCATTGTAAATGGCCCTTAGTTCCAGAATATTTATGTGTAGGGAAGTCTCCTGACTCGACCATAGTCCTTGGAAGTTTCTTTCCTGTGTGACTGCCCCCCAGCCTCGAAGGCTGGCATCCGTGGTCACCAGGACCCAGTCCTGTATGCCGAATCTGCGGCCCTCTAGAAGATGATCACTCTGCAGCCACCACAGCAGACACACCCTGGTCCTTGGAGACAGGGTTATTAGGCGATGCATCTGAAGATGCGATCCGGACCATTGGTCCAACAGGTCCCACTGAAAGATTCTGGCATGGAACCTGCCGAAAGGAATTGCTTCGTAAGAAGCCACCACCTTTTCAGGACCCGCGTGCAGTGATGCACCGATACCTGTTTCGGTTTCAGGAGGTCTCTGACTAGAGATGACAGCTCCTTGGCTTTCTCCTCCGGGAGAAACACTTTTTTCTGGACTGTATCCAGAATCATACCCAGGAACAGTAGACGTGTCGTCGGAACCAGCTGTGACTTTGGAATATTCAGAATCCAACCGTGCTGGTGTAGCACCTCCTGAGATAGTGCTACTCCCACCAACAACTGATCCCTGGACCTCGCCTTTATTAGGAGATCGTCCAAGTACGGGATAATTAAAACTCCCTTTCTTCGAAGGAGGATCATCATTTCCGCCATTACCTTGGTAAACACCCTCGGTGCCGTGGAGAGTCCAAACGGCAGCGTCTGGAATTGGTAATGGTAATCCAGTACCACAAATCTGAGGTACTCCTGGTGAGGATAGTAAATGGGGACATGCAGGTAAGCATCCTTGATGTCCAGGGATACCATGTAATCCCCCTCGTCCAGGCTTGCAATAACCGCCCTCAGCGATTCCATCTTGAACTTGAATTTTTTTATGTATGTGTTCAAGGATTTCAAATTTAAAATGGGTCTCACCGAACCGTCCGGTTTCGGTACCACAAACATTGTGGAATAGTAACCCCGTCCTTGTTGAAGTAGGGGCACCTTGACTATCACCTGCTGGGAATACAGCTTGTGAATTGCCTCTAGCACAGCCTCCCTGTCTGAGGGAGTTGTCGGCAAGGCAGATTTTAGGAACCGGTGGGGAGGAGACGCCTCGAATTCCAGTTTGTACCCTCGAGATACTATTTGCAGGATCCAGGGATCCACCCGTGAGCGAGCCCACTGATCGCTGAAATTTTGGAGGCGGCCCCCCACCGTACCTGGCTCCGCCTGTGGAGCCCCACCGTCATGCGGCGGACTTGGAAGCAGCGGGGGAGGACTTTTGCTCCTGGGAACCTGCTGTTTGTTGCAGCCTTTTTCCCCTACCTCTGCCTCTGGACAGAAAGGACCCGCCTTTTCCACGCCTGTTTTTCTGAGTCCGAAAGGACTGTACCTGATAAAACGGCGCCTTTTTAGGCTGTGAGGGAACATGGGGTAAAAATGCTGACTTCCCAGCAGTTGCTGTGGAAACTAGGTCCGAGAGACCATCCCCGAATAACTCCTCACCCTTATAAGGCAAAACTTCCATGTGCCTTTTTGAATCTGCATCCCCTGTCCACTGGCGAGTCCATAAGCCTCTCCTAGCAGAAATGGAAAATGCACTTATTTTAGATGCCAGCCGGCAGATCTCCCTCTGTGCATCTCTCATGTATAAGACTGAGTCTTTTATATGCTCTATGGTTAGCAGAATAGTGTCCCTGTCAAGGGTGTCAATATTTTCTGACAGGGAATCTGACCACGCAGCGGCAGCACTGCACATCCATGCTGACGCAATAGCTGGTCTAAGTATAATGCCTGAGTGTATATATACAGACTTCAGGATAGCCTCCTGCTTTCTATCAGCAGGTTCCTTGAGGGCGGCCGTATCCGGAGACGGTAGTGCCAACTTTTTAGACAAACGTGTGAGCGCTTTATCCACCCTAGGGGGTGTCTCCCAACGTGACCTATCCTCTGGCAGGAAAGGGAACGCCATTAGTAACTTCTTAGAGATTACCAATCTTTTATCAGGGAAAGCCCACGCTTCTTCACACACTTCATTTAATTCTTCTGATGGGGGAAAAACTACGGGTATTTTTTTC
Source organism: Pseudophryne corroboree (assembly GCF_028390025.1). NCBI lineage: Eukaryota > Metazoa > Chordata > Amphibia > Anura > Myobatrachidae > Pseudophryne > Pseudophryne corroboree. The sequence goes on from NC_086450.1 coordinate 258,058,921, forward strand.
TCCCCAAACATAATACTTTTTTTAGTGGTACCTGGGTTTATATCAGAAATTTGTAACACCTCTTTCATTGCTTCAATCATGCAACGAATGGCCTTAGTGGACATTAAACTAGACTCATCGTCGTCGACACTGGTGTCAGTATCCGTGTCGACATCTGCGTCTGCCATCTGAGGTAGCGGGCGTTTTAGAGCCCCCGATGACATTTGAGACGCCTGGACAGGCACGAGCTGAGAAGCCGGCTGTCCCGCATTTTCGTCAAATTTTTTGTGTAAGGAGTCGACACGTGCACGCAATTCCTTCCATAAGTCCATCCACTCAGGTGTCTGCCCCGCAGGGGGTGACATCCCTTCTATAGGCATCTGCTCCGCCTCCACATCATTATCCTCATCAAACATGTCGACACAGCCGTACCGACACACCGCACACACACAGGGAATGCTCTAACAGAGGACAGGACCTACAAAAGCCCTTTGGGGAGACAGAGTGAGAGTATGCCAGCACACACCAGAGCGCTATATAATGCAGGGACTAACTGAATTATGTCCCCTATAGCTGCTGTTATATATACTGCGCCTAAATTTAGTGCCCCCCCCCCTCTCTTTTTTACCCCTTTTCTGTAGTGTAGACTGCAGGAGAGAGCCAGGGAGCTTCCTTCCAGCGGAGCTGTGAGGGAGAAATGGCGCCAGTGTGCTGAAGGAGATAGCTCCGCCCCTTTTTCGCTGACTATTCTCCCGCTTTTTTATGGATTCTGGCAGAGGTAATTATCACATATATGGCCTCTAGGGCTATATATTGTGGTATTTTTGCCAGCCAAGGTGTTTTTATTGCTGCTCAGGGCGCCCCCCCCTAGCGCCCTGCACCCTCAGTGACCGGAGTGTGAAGTGTGTATGAGTAGCAATGGCGCACAGCTGCAATGCTGTGCACTACCTTGGTGAAGACTGATGTCTTCTGCCGCCGATTTTCCAGACCTCTTCTTGCTTCTGGCTCTGTAAGGGGGACGGCGGCGAGGCTCCGGGACCTAACACCAAGGCCAGTTCCATGCGGTCGATCCCTCTGGAGCTAATGGTGTCCAGTAGCCTAAGAAGCCCAAGCTAGCTGCAAGCAGGTACGTTCGCTTCTTCTCCCCTTAGTCCCTCGCTGCAGTGAGCCTGTTGCCAGCAGGTCTCACTGTAAAATAAAAAACCTAATTATATACTTTCTTTCTAGAAGCTCAGGAGAGCCCCTAGTGTGCATCCAACCTCGGCCGAGCACAAAATCTAACTGAGGCTTGGAGGAGGGTCATAGTGGGAGGAGCCAGTGCACACCAGGTGACCTAAAAGCTTTCTTTAGTTGTGCCCAGTCTCCTGTCCTGCGGAGCCGCTATTCCCCATGGTCCTTTCGGAGTTCCCAGCATCCACTAGGACGTCAGAGAAAGGAGTATTATTAATTATGGGGGAGAAGTGGTATCAGCGCATGATCTCCCATGTATTACTGTGGCATTGTGTGCTAAATGACACTCTTGAGGAGATGTATTATAGCTGAACATTGCGCCGCTGAAGTGCTTCCTGTTTTGCCTCTTTACCAATGTGAAGTAGGAAGCAACAAGAAGTATTATCTTGTTTGCCCCCCTACTGCAATCCCCAGCAGAGCCCACAGCGCAAGATCTCCTACACAGCCCGGAGCCTGGCAGATGCAACTACAGTGGCTGTGAATGGGGCAACGACACCTGCAGCTGTCGAAATCGATAGCTGGATGTATCAGTACGGCCAGTGTCACTGACCGTTCCTACATTGCCCAGCATATTGGCGCGTTAGCTTAAAGATAGCAGCGCAGATGATAACGGCCACATAGCGTCAATGTCATTCAGCAAATGCCGCCATAGTAATACATGGGGAGAACCGGTAACTGCCACACTTATAGTGCAGATACCGGTTTCTTCTCTATCGACACATAATACATCTACCCCTAAACCTTTTGTGCCACTCAAACACATGTGCATGTGACTTACAATCTGCCCAGTAAAATGTCTGTAGCATGAAGAAAGATTGTTCTTCTGCTTTTGAACTAAACACTTTTACGACGCACAGGAAAAACAACTTCTTCGAAAGTTGTGCGACCGCAAACTATACTGTATGTGCGAGAGAGGTGAAACTTGTCAAATCATTTTGGTATAGAACAAAATCAATGGTCCCCCACTCCCTTTTAACTCAAACACTATGGGTTATTTTGTTTCTTTTTTACAAGTACAGTCTTGTTATTCAATAGCCACACATTGAGGAAACAACCAGTAAAACAAAAGCAGGGTTGGATCCTTGATGCGAGAGCAAAACACCAAGCATATGCAGAATTTTACACATGGTTCCAAAAATACTTCTCCAAATGAAAACCTCTATGGCAATCAGAATGTTTGGAGAAATCATTTAGTCGTGGCAATATGACTTACCTGTAGGGGATTCTTTGGGTTAAGGCCCATGCCAGTCACCAAACCCTTGTGACCATGTAGTACATGAAAGCATTCTTCTGTGGAAGTGCTATAGACTTTGATGACGTCACCAGAGACACAGAGAAGGTACCTAACCATGAAAGAGAAAAACAAACCAAATGATTATGTGCTACTAGTGTTCATTCTAGCACCCTGCACCTAATCAGTGAGAATGGCATAATTTAACTTTGAAGGAAAAAAATTTAGATGTGATGTATCACTACAGCTACTATACACTTAAAACATTGCCATTAAAAATGTAAATATGCCATAAAATAAAATATATGAGGGAGAAATCTACGAGACCTTTTGGTCCATATTGATATATCCAAATTTGGTAAAAATAAGGGCGCAGGCTTCCTTAACACTCCAAGAAAGGGGTGTCATAAATGCACTGGCTGTGTGACATGTGGGTATACGATTACCAGCAATATGATTGTTCATCGTATATAGATGTTTAATCAAAACTAATAATTTTCTCACCTGCAGAACCAAATTTGTTGTCTATGCTCTAGTATGTCCATGTGGCAAATACCATATAGGCAAGTCAGAGCGTGAGTTTAAAGAGAGTATGGCAATGCACAGGTCATCTAGACGTGCAGCCATCCTCTCAGGTGATTAAGGGGGACATTTACTAAGCAGTGATAAGAGCGGAGAAGTGAGCCAGTGGAGAAGATGACCCATCAACCAATCAGCAGCTCTGTATAATTTTATAGTACGCAAATTGTAGATGTTACTTCATTGCTCATTGGTTGCCATTGGCAACTTCTCCACTGGCTCACTTCTCCACTCTTATCACTGCTTAGTAAATGTCCCCCTAAGTAAGATTTTCCAGCTGACGGGATGCCGGCGGTCATAATATGACCGCCGGCATCCCAACAGTGTCAATCCAGACAGGGAGGAGTTAAGACTACCCCCTAAGCCTCCCTTTCCGCAACCTGACCCTAATCTGCCCCAGGTTGTGCCTAAACCTAACCCCCCCTACACACAGTCTAACCCTAACCCTCGATCCTTAGTACCGAAACCTAAGCTACCACCAGTAGTGCCTAACCATTACCCCCACCTGCCCTAACCCGCTGCTATACGTACAGCCGGGATGACCGCTGACGGGTTTCCGGCAGCACCACGCTGACGGCTGACTGGTTTCCGGCAGCACCACGCTGACGGGTTTCCGGCAGCACCACGCTGACGGGTTTCCAGCAGCACCACGCTCACTGCATCCCCCCCCCACTCAGGTAAAAATGCTTTAACACTGAAAAGTTAACATAAAGGAAGAGTTATTTATACTCACCGTCTCTAAGTGCTGCATGTTTATATATCCTTTCTACTCTTCTGGATCAGAGTACTAAGGAGGGCAATGGGGCAAGTACCACAAATGTAGTAAGGGCCAAATATCTTTTTCTATCTCTATCTATCTACACACACTAACTGAATACCTGTGCTTCGCTACGGAATTTCAAGTATAATCACAGAGAGATGAAAAGCGATGGTATGTACGGAAGTTTTATACTGCTTTTAAAAAAATGTACATATAAAAAATAAGAATTTACTTACCGATAATTCTATTTCTCGTAGTCCGTAGTGGATGCTGGGGACTCCGTCAGGACCATGGGGAATAGCGGCTCCGCAGGAGACAGGGCACAAAAATAAAGCTTTAGGATTAGGTGGTGTGTACTGGCTCCTCCCCCTATGACCCTCCTCCAAGCCTCAGTTAGGATACTGTGCCCGGACGAGCGTACACAATAAGGAAGGATATTGAACCCCGGGTAAGACTCATACCAGCCACACCAATCACACCGTATAACTTGTGATCTGAACCCAGTTAACAGTATGACAAACGTAGGAGCCTCTGAACAGACGGCTCACAACAAATAACAACCCGATTATTTTGTAACAATAACTATGTACAAGTATTGCAGACAATCCGCACTTGGGATGGGCGCCCAGCATCCACTACGGACTATGAGAAATAGAATTATCGGTAAGTAAATTCTTATTTTCTCCAACGTCCTAAGTGGATGCTGGGGACTCCGTCAGGACCATGGGGATTATACCAAAGCTCCCAAACGGGCGGGAGAGTGCGGATGACTCTGCAGCACCGAATGAGAGAACTCAAGGTCCTCCTCAGCCAGGGTATCAAATTTGTAGAATTTTGCAAACGTGTTTGCCCCTGACCAAGTAGCAGCTCGGCAGAGTTGTAATGCCGAGACTCCCCCGGGCAGCCGCCCAGGATGAGCCCACTTTCCTTGTGGAATGGGCCTTGACAGATTTAGGTTGTGGCAAGCCTGCCACAGAATGTGCAAGTTGAATTGTGTTACAAATCCAACGAGCAATCGTCTGCTTAGAAGCAGGAGCACCCATCTTGTTGGGTGCATACAATATAAGCAGTGAGTCAGACTTTCTGACTCCCGCCGTTCTTGAAATATATATTTTCAATGCCTGGACCACGTCCAACAACTTGGAATCCTCCAACTCGTTAGTAGCCGCAGGCACCACAATAGGCTGGTTCAGGTGAAACGCTGACACCACCTTAGGCAGAAAATGAGGACGCGTCCGCAGTTCTGCCCTGTCCGTATGGAAAATCAGATATGGGCTCTTATATGATAAAGCCGCCAATTCTGATACTCTCCTGGCTGAAGCCAGGGCCAGTAGCATGGTTACTATCCATGTAAGATACTTCAGCTCCACCGATTTGAGCGGCTCAAACCAATGGGATTTGAGAAAATTCAAGACTACATTAAGATCCCACGGTGCCACTGGGGGCACAACCGGGGGCTGTATATGTAGTACTCCTTTTACAAAAGTCTGGACTTCAGGAACTGAAGCCAATTCTTTCTGGAAGAAAATCGACAGGGCCGAAATTTGAACCTTAATGGACCCCAATTTGAGGCCCATAGACAATCCTGTTTGCAGGAAATGTAGGAATCGACCCAGTTGAAATTCCTCCGTGGGGGCCTTCCTGGCCTCACACCACGCAACATATTTTCTCCAAAATGCGGTGATAATGTTGTGCAGTCACCTCCTTCCTGGCTTTTACCAGTGTAGGAATGACCTCTTCCGGAATGCCTTTTTCCTTTAGAATTCGGCGTTCAACCGCCATGCCGTCAAACGCAGCCGCGGTAAGTCTTGGAATAGACACGGTCCCTGCTGAAACAGGTCCCGTCTTAGAGGTAGAGGCCACGGATCCTCCGTGAGCATCTCTTGAAGTTCCGGGTACCAAGTTCTTCTTGGCCAATCCGGAGCCACTAGTATCGTTCTTACTCCCTTTTGCCGTATAATTCTCAGTACTTTTGGTATGAGAGGCAGAGGAGGGAACACATACACTGACTGGAACACCCACGGTGTTACCAGAGCGTCCACAGCTATTGCCTGAGGATCTCTTGACCTGGCGCAATACCTGTCCAGTTTTTTGTTGAGGCGGGACGCCATCATATCCACCATTGGTTTTTCCCAACGGTTCACAATCATGTGGAAGACTTCTGGATGAAGTCCCCACTCTCCCGGGTGTAGATCGTGTCTGCTGAGGAAGTCTGCTTCCCAGTTGTCCACTCCCGGAATGAATACTGCTGACAGTGCTATCACATGATCTTCCGCCCAGCGAAGAATCCTTGCAGCTTCTGCCATTGCTGTCCTGCTTCTTGTGCCGCCCTGTCTGTTTACGTGGGCGACTGCCGTGATGTTGTCCGACTGGATCAACACCGGCTGACCCTGAAGCAGGGGTTTTGCCAGACTTAGAGCATTGTAAATCGCTCTTAGCTCCAGTATATTTATGTGAAGAGACATCTCCAGGCTTGACCATACTCCCTGGAAGTTTCTTCCTTGTGTGACCGCTCCCCAGCCTCTCAGACTGGCATCCGTGGTCACCAGGACCCAGTCCTGTATGCCGAATCTGCGGCCCTCTAACAGATGAGCACTCTGCAACCACCACAGAAGAGACACCCTTGTCCGTGGCGATAAGGTTATCCGCTGATGCATCTGCAGATACGATCCGGACCATTTGTCCAGCAGATCCCACTGAAAAGTTCGTGCGTGGAATCTGCCGAATGGAATCGCTTCGTAAGAAGCCACCATCTTTCCCAGGACTCTTGTGCATTGATGCACAGACACTGTCCCTGGTTTTAGGAGGTTCCTGACAAGTTCGGATAACTCCCTGGCTTTCTCCTCCGGAAGAAACACCTTTTTCTGAACCGTGTCCAGAATCATTCCCAGGAACAGCAGACGTGTCGTCGGGGTCAACTGAGATTTTGGAAAATTCAGAATCCACCCGTGTTGTTGCAGCACTAGTTGGGTTAGTGCTACTCCGTCTTCCAGCTGTTCTCTGGACCTTGTCCTTATCAGGAGATCGTCCAAGTAAGGGATAATTAATACGCCTCTTCTTCGTAGAAGGATCATCATTTCGGCCATTACCTTGGTAAAGACCCGAGGTGCCGTGGACAATCCAAACGGCAGCGTCTGAAACTGATAATGACAGTTTTGCACCACGAATCTGAGGTACCCTTGATGTGAAGGGCAAATTGGGACATGCAGGTAAGCATCCTTTATGTCCAGGGACACCATAAAGTCCCCTTCTTCCAGATTCGCTATCACTGCTCTGAGTGACTCCATCTTGAACTTGAATTTTTGTATGTACAGGTTCAAAGATTTCAGATTTAGAATAGGTCTTACCGAGCCGTCCGGCTTCGGTACCACAAATAGCGTGGAGTAATACCCCTTTCCCTGTTGTAGGAGGGGTACCTTGACTATCACCTGCTGAGAAAACAGCTTGTGAATGGCTTCCAATACCGTCGCCCTGTCTGAGGGAGACGTTGGCAAAGCAGACTTTAGGAACCGGCGAGGGGGAGACTTCTCGAATTCCAACCTGTAACCCTGAGATACTACCTGCAGAATCCAGGGGTCCACCTGTGAGCAAGCCCACTGTGCGCTGAAATTCTTGAGTCGACCCCCCACCGCTCCTGAGTCCACTTGTAAGGCCCCAGCGTCATGCTGAGGGCTTTGCAGAACCCTGGGAGGGCTTCTGTTCCTGGGCAGGGGCTGCTTGCTGCCCTCTCTTACCCCTTCCTCTGCCCCGAGGCAGATATGACTGTCCTTTTGTCCGCTTGTTCTTATAGGACCGAAAGGACTGCGGCTGAAAAGACAGTGTCTTTTTCTGTTGGGAGGGGGTCTGAGGTAAAAAAGTGGATTTTCCGGCAGTTGCCGTGGCCACCAGATCCGATAGACCGACGCCAAATAATTCCTCCCCTTTATACGGCAATACTTCCATATGTCGTTTGGAATCCGCATCACCTGACCACTGTCGCGTCCATAAACTCCTTCTGGCAGATATGGACATCGCATTTACTCTCGATGCCAGAGTGCAAATATCTCTCTGCGCATCTCGCATATAAAGGAAAGCATCCTTTAATTGCTCTATAGTCAATAAAATACTGTCCCTATCCAGGGTATCAATATTTTCAGTCAGGGAATCCAACCAGACGACCCCAGCACTGCACATCCAGGCTGAGGCGATGGCTGGTCGCAGTATAACACCAGTATGTGTGTATATACTTTTTAGGGTAGTTTCCAGTCTCCTATCCGCTGGATCCTTGAGGGCGGCCGTATCAGGAGACGGTAACGCCACTTGTTTTGATAAGCGTGTGAGCGCCTTATCCACCCTAGGGGGTGTTTCCCAGCGCGCCCTAACCTCTGGCGGGAAAGGGTATAATGCTAATAACTTTTTTGAAATTAGCATTTTTCTATCTGGGTTAACCCACGCTTCATCACATACATCATTTAATTCCTCTGATTCAGGAAAAACTACAGGTAGTTTTTTCACCCCCCACATAATACCCCTTTTTGTGGTACTTGCAGTATCAGAGATATGCAAAGCCTTCTTCATTGTCGTGATCATATAACGTGTGGCCCTACTTGAAAATACGTTTGTTTCATCACCGTCGACACTAGATTCAGTGTCTGGGTCTGTGTCGACCGACTGAGGTAAAGGGCGTTTTACAGCCCCTGACGGTGTCTGAGACGCCTGGGCAGGTACTAACTGGTTTGCCGGCCGTCTCATGTCGTCAACTGATTTTTGTAATGTGCTGACATTATCACGTAATTCCATAAACCAAGCCATCCATTCCGGTGTCGACTCCCTGGGGGGTGACATCACCATTATCGGCAATTGCTCTGCCTCCACGCCAACATCGTCCTCATACATGTCGACACACACATACCGACACACAGCAGACACACAGGGAATGCTCTTATCGAAGACAGGACCCCACTAGCCCTTTGGGGAGACAGAGGGAGAGTTTGCCAGCACACACCCAAGCGCTATAATATATATGGGAACAACCTTATATAAGTGTTGTTCCTTATAGCAGCTTAAATATATCCAATATATCGCCCAAAAATGCCCCCCCTCTCTGTTTTACCCTGTTTCTGTAGTGCAGTGCAGGGGAGAGTCCTGGGAGCCTTCCTCACAGCGGAGCTGAGCAGGAAAATGGCGCTGTGTGCTGAGGAGAATAAGCCCCGCCCCCTATTTCGGCGGGCTTTCCTCCCGTAGATTTAGATAACTGGCATGGGTTAAATACATACATATAGCCTTAATGGCTATATGTGATGTATTCTTTTGCCATAAGGTATTAAAATATTGCTGCCCAGGGCGCCCCCAGCAGCGCCCTGCACCCTCCGTGACCGCTTGGTGTGAAGTGTGTGACAACAATGGCGCACAGCTGCAGTGCTGTGCGCTACCTTCATGAAGACTGAAGAGCCTTCTGCCGCCTGTTTCCGGACCTTCAATCTTCAGCATCTGTAAGGGGGGTCGGCGGCGCGGCTCCGGGACGAACCCCAGGGTGAGACCTGTGTTCCGACTCCCTCTGGAGCTAATGGTGTCCAGTAGCCTAAGAATCCAATCCATCCTGCACGCAGGTGAGTTGAAATTCTCTCCCCTAAGTCCCTCGATGCAGTGAGCCTGTTGCCAGCAGGACTCACTGAAAATAAAAAACCTAAAAAACTTTTCTAAGCAGCTCTTTAAGAGAGCCACCTAGATTGCACCCTGCTCGGACGGGCACAAAAACCTAACTGAGGCTTGGAGGAGGCTCATAGGGGGAGGAGCCAGTACACACCACCTAATCCTAAAGCTTTATTTTTGTGCCCTGTCTCCTGCGGAGCCGCTATTCCCCATGGTCCTGACGGAGTCCCCAGCATCCACTTAGGACGTTAGAGAAACACAAAACAACACATAAAATTTGTGATATATATGAATAAAATGAACACATTACTAAAATGCAATAATAATATATAGATTGTAATTATATTGGCATGCCACTTTAATTTTGAAGGACTTCCTTGTAAACTAAAATGTTAGACTTTCCTTCAGGCTGGAGAATGGCCAGGCTGTCAGAGGAGCTGACTCTGGAACAAGCAACACGCGATTGTCCATGGGAGAAGCAGTCACTCCTCAGATCTACACCAGACACTTCCAAACTCTGCTCTTAAGCTCTGTTAATGGTCATGGCATAGCAGACTTTAACCAGGAAGTGCAGCCGTTGAACCAGAAGTGGTAGTCTGATGAGATCAGAGGAATTAGAGGAATGAAGACTGTCTCTCCCTCGCCACGGCCTGGGAATACTGTCGTTTTAGTTATATGTTTGTGCAGTGTCTTCATCTGCAGCCTGGTACCATTGCACAGTTCTGATGTCTGCAGTGTCTGTGTCTTATTTTTTGGACAATGGGATATACCTAAAGATAACTGGTTAGTTCATCACAGAAGATCAGCAATTAGACTTACAACAGGACACGATCCGCCTGCCGCCAAGGATTGATGCTGTCAAAAGGACAGCACTGAAGAATAATCTTCCTCCTTCTCTGCTCGCCCCACCTCTGATGCTGCTCAGTGCATTAAATGCTAGGATGACAGGCCAAGCTCCACCCGCTGTATGTTAAGGTTTGCAAGGATAGGCCGACACTACTCCAAAGTGCCCCAGTTCTCCTTGCTTAGCTTCTCGGTCACCTTAGGGCCCCTTTCTTTGAGGTGAAAAGGTAAAGATTTTTGCCCCACACTTAAGGTCACTGGGAGAGCTGTCAGTAACCTTTACACAGCAGATAATCAGTTGCCGACTATCAAGCTTTCCTTTAATGCATTTATTTAAAAATCTAAAAAATCTGTATTTCATTTCCTCCTCTTGATCTGAGGTTCAGCAATGTTTAGTTCAAGTGAAAGGTTAACCTTTGATAATTGAGACACTAACCTCTCTCGCTATTTAATACTAGTATCACTCACGTTGAAAGCCTGGAGGCCATAAAAGAGAATTAATCACGGATGAGGACATGCAAGCTGTAGATTTGGATTTTTTAAAGCACTTTCTGGAATTGACTTTAAATAGAAACTATTCCTTTCGATGGGGGAAGATGGGGGAAGTTTACCGGCAACAAAATAGCTGTGCAAAGGGTAGTAGTGTGGTACCATCCTAGGACAATGATGTTCATGTTTAAAGAAGAACAAAACGAGTTTTATGGTAAGACCATACCTTTGTTAAAACTCTTTCTGCGAGGTACACTGGGCTCCACAAGGATAGACATAGGGGTGTAGAGTAGGATCTTGATCCGAGGCACCAACAGGCTGAAAAGCTTTGACTGTTCCCAGAATGCATAGCGCCGCCTCCTCTATAACCCCGCCTCCCTGCACAGCAGCTCAGTTTTTAGTTAACCAGCCCAATGCAGTAGCAGGAAGAGAGACGACAACGGTTAGTAGTCACATACACCACACTCTCACGACAAGAGACGTGTCAGTGGCTAATGCCATACCAACCCAAAGAAGCCAAGTGCGTCAGGGTGGGCGCCTTGTGGAGCCCAGTGTACCTCGCATAAAGTTTTAACAAAGGTAAGTTCTTACCATAAAACTCTTTTTCTGCTGCGGGGTACACTGGGCTCCACAAGGATAGACATGGGGGATGTCCTAAAGCAGTTCCTTATGGGAGGGGACGCACTGTAGTGGGCACAAGAACCCGGCGTCCAAAGGAAGCATCCTGGGAAGCGGCAGTATTGAAGGCATAGAACCTTATGAACGTGTTCACAGAGGACCACGTAGCTGCTGTGCACAATTGTTCAAGGGCCGCCCAAGAAGGTCCAACAGACAGAGTAGAATGGGCCGTAATGTGATCAGGAGCTGATAGACCAGCCCTCACATAAGCATGTGCAATCACCATTCTAATCCATCTGGCCAAAGTTTGCTTGTGAGCAGGCCAGCCCCGTTTGTGAAATCCAAACAGCACAAAGAGAGAATCAGATTTCCTAATAGAAGCAGTTCTCTTCACATAGATACGGAGAGCCCGTACCACATCCAAAGACCGCTGTTTGGGAGACAGATCAGGAGAAACAAGTGCCGGAACCACAATCTCCTGGTTAAGGTGGAACGAAGAAAAACCACCTTAGGTAAATATCCGGGACAAGTCCTAAGAACCACCCGGTCACGGTGAAATATCAGATATGGGGAACTACAGGACAAGGCACCCAAATCCGACACTCTTCTAGCTGAAGCAATAGCCAGCAGAAACACCACCTTAAGGGAAAGCCACTTAAGATCAGCTGAACCAAGAGGTTCAAACGGAGACTCTTGTAGCACCTCCAAAACCACCGACAAGTCCCAAGGAGCCACAGGCGGGACATAGGGAGGTTGGATACGCAACACACCCTGAGTAAAGGTATGCACATCAGGTAAGGTCGCAATTTTTCTCTGAAACCACACTGACCAGGCAGATCTTTGAACCTTGAGGGAGGCCAGACGCAGGCCTAAGTCCAGGCCCTGCTGAAGAAAAGCCAACAAATTGACTATACTAAACTTGGAAGCGTCAATCGTTAGATGCGCATCAAACAAAGTAAGAATGCCAGACCCTATAGTGAATCCAAGCCAAAGCCGGTTTCCGGGCCCGCAACATAGTTTGAATGACCACCTCAGAAAACCCCTTTGCCCTTAAGACGGAAGCTTCAAGAGCCACGTCGTCAAAGACAGCCGGGCTAGGTCCTGGTAGAATCAGGGGCCCTGAACGAGGAGGTCTGGGCGTTGTGGAAGTAGAACTGGACGCTCTGACGATAGGCCTTGCAGGTCTGGGAACCAGTGCCGTCTGGGCCACCCTGGAGCTGTGAGAAGCAGTTTTCCTTTTTCTTGCTTGAACTTCCGAATTACCCTGGGCAGGAGTGACACCGGAGGGAACACGTACGGCAGGCGAAACCTCCATGGCACCGCCAGCGCATCCACGAATGCTGCTTGAGGATCCCTTGTCCTTGCTCCGAAAAACGGAACCTTGTGATTGTGTCGAGACGCCATCAGATCTACATCTGGAAGGCCCCACTTTTCCACTAGGAGTTGAAACACTTCTGGATGGAGGCCCCACTCGCCGGCATGTACGTCCTGACGACTGAGAAAGTCCGCTTCCCAATTCAGGACTCCCGGAATGAATATTGCCGATATGGCCGGTAGATGGCGTTCCGCCCATTGAAGAATCCGTGAGACTTCCTTCATTGCCAAGCGGCTTCGAGTACCACCTTGATGATTTATGTAAGCCACTGTGGTGGCGTTGTCAGACTGTACTTGAACAGGACGGTTGAGAATTAAATGCTGGGTCAGGATCAACGCATTGAAGACCGGCTGCAATTCCAGAATGTTGATCGAGAGGAGAGATTCCTCCTTGGTCCGCCGACCCTGAAGGGAGTGTTGCTCCAGCACCGCGCCCCAATCTCTTAGACTGGCATCTGTCATCAACAGGACCCAGTTGGATATCCAGAATGGTCGGCCCCTGCACAATTGTCGGTCCTGGAGCCACCAGAGCAACGACAGACGGACCTCCGGGGTCAATGAGATCATGTGAGACCTGATCCGGTGAGGCAGGCAGTCCCACTTAGCTAGAATCAGCTTCTGGAGGGGGGAGAGAATGGAATTGAGCATACTCCACCATGTCGAATGCTGATACCATGAAGCCCAGCACCTGCATCGCCGAATGTATCGACACTTGCGGACGAGAAAGGAAGCAACGAATTCTGTCCTGAAGCTTCAGGACTTTCTCCTGAGAGAAGAACAACCTCTGGTTGCGAGTGTCCAATAGCGCTCCCAGGTGCACCATGCTCTGAGCAGGGACGAGGGAGGACTTTTTCCAGTTGATGAGCCACCCGTGGGCTTGTAGAAACTGGACAGTCATATCCAGATGACGTAGGAGAAGTTCCGGGGAAATTGCCAGGGTTAACAAGGCGTCCAGATACGGCAGTATCCTGACCCCTTGACAGCGGAGTACCACCCTCAGCACCGCCATAACTTTGGTGAAGACTCGCGGAGCCGTAGTTAAACCAAAAGGTAACGCCCGAAACTGGTAATGGAGGTTGCCAATTGCAAACCTCAGGTATTACTGATGTGACGCTGCTATAGGAATATGCAGGTAAGTATCCTGTATGTCCAGGGAGACCATGTAGTCCCCAGGTTCCAAGGCCAGAACTATAGAGCGAAGGGTTTCCATACGGAACTTGGAAACCTTCACAAACCTGTTCAATTCCTTGAGGTTGAGAATGGGCCGGGAGGACCCATTCGGTTTTGGGACTAGAAACAGCGGAGAATAGTACCCCCGTCCCCTCTGCGCAAGAGGCAACTGTACTACGACTCCTGTATCCAGGAGGGTCTGTACCACCGAATGGAGAGTGTTTGCCTTTGTCTGTCCAGCAAAAGCGATGAGGGGGTCGGTTTTTGAAGGCTATGGCGTAACCTTGAGTGACTACTTCCCGTACCCAGGCATCTGAAGTGGTCTTCAACCATTCCTGGGTATACCCTAGAAGCCAGCCCCCCACCCTGGGATCCCCCAGGGGGAGGCCCGCCCCGTCATGCGGCAGGCTTATCGGTCTTGGAAGCTGACTGCCGAGCAGCCCAGGCTCTTTTGGGCTTTGGCTTACCAGGTTTGGAAGTGCGGGCCTGCTTGTTGTACGCCTGACCTTTTGCTTTACCTGAAGGACGAAAGGGGCGAAAGGAAGTACCTTTGGCCTTCGACACAGAAGGAGCGGTACTTGGCAGACAGGCAGTTTTGGCAGTATCCAAGTCAGCCACTATCTTATTTAAGTCCTCCCCAAACAGAATATCTCCCTTGAAAGAGAGTACCTCCAGGATTTTTCTAGAGTCCAGATCCACAGACAAGGATCTCAGCCACAATATCCGGCGAGCCAGGACTGATGTAGAAGAGGCCTTGGCCGCTAAGATACCGGCATCAGAACCCGCCTCTTTAATATAGCGAGAAGCTGTGACAATATATGACAAGCATTGTCTAGCATGGTCAGGAGAGATTTCAGCTTCTAACTCCAAGGCCCATGCTTCAATAGCCTCTGCAGCCCATGTTGCTGCAATAGTGGGCCTTTGTGCAGCACCCGTGAGGGTGTAAATCACTTTCAGACAATCCTCCACACGTTTATCCGTAGGCTCTTTTAGAGACGTGACGGCAGTGACAGGTAGAGCTGAGGAAACCACCATCCTAGCCACATGCGAGTCTACTGGAGGAGGCGTTTCCCAGACAGCTCTGGCGCGAGGGGATAGCCAGCCAGCATCTTCTTTTGAGGCGCAAACTTCTTACCCGGGTTTCCCCAGGGTTCCTGACGTATATCCACTAGGTGGTCAGAGTGAGGTAAAAATAAGATTTTACTTACCGGTAAATCTATTTCTCGTAGTCCGTAGAGGATGCTGGGGACTCCGTAAGGACCATGGGGAGAGACGGGCTCCGCAGGAGACATGGGCACTTTAAGAAAGAATTTAGTTCCTGGTGTGCACTGGCTCCTCCCTCTATGCCCCTCCTCCAGACCTCAGTTAGAGAAACGTGCCCAGAGGAGATGGACAGTACAAGGAAAGGATTTTGTTAATCCAAGGGCAAGATTCATACCAGCCACACCAATCACACCGTATAACTTGTGATAACTTTACCCAGTTAACAGTATGAAAACAGCATATCATCAGTGCAAGACCGATGCAACTATAACGTAACCCTTATTGAAGCAATAACTAAATACAAGTATTGCAGAAGAAGTCCGCACTTGGGACGAGCGCCCAGCATCCTCTACGGACTACGAGAAAATAAGAATTTACTCACCGGTAATTCTATTTCTCGTAGTCCGTAGTGGATGCTGGGTACTCCGTAAGGACCATGGGGAATAGCGGGCTCCGCAGGAGACTGGGCACTCTAAAAGAAAGATTAGGCACTATCTGGTGTGCACTGGCTCCTCCCTCTATGCCCCTCCTCCAGACCTCAGTTAGGGAAACTGTGCCCGGAAGAGCTGACATTACTAGGAAAGGATTTGGAATCCAGGGTAAGACTCATACCAGCCACACCAATCACACCGTACAACTTGTGATAACTATACCCAGTTAACAGTATGAATAACAAATGAGCCTCATTAACAGATGGCTCATAACAAAACCCTTTAGTTAAGCAATAACTATATACACGTATTGCAAAGAGTCCGCACTTGGGAGGGGCTCCCAGCATCAACTACGGACTACGAGAAATAGAATTACCGGTGAGTAAATTCTTATTTTCTCTGACGTCCTAGTGGATGCTGGGTACTCCGTAAGGACCATGGGGATTATACCAAAGTTCCCAAACGGGCGGGAGAGTGCGGATGACTCTGCAGCACCGAATGAGAAAACTCAAGGTCCTCCTCAGCCAGGGTATCAAACTTGTAGAATTTTGCAAATGTGTTTGAACCCGACCAAGTAGCAGCTCGGCAAAGTTGTAAAGCCGAGACCCCTCGGGCAGCCGTCCAAGAAGAGCCCACCTTCATCGTTGAATGGGCTTTTACAGATTTAGGATGCGGCAGTCCAGCCGCAGAATGTGCAAGTTGAATCGTGCTACAGATCCAGCGAGCAATAGTCTGCTTTGAAGCAGGAGCACCCAGCTTGTTGGGTGCATACAGGATAAATAGCGAGTCAGTTTTCCCGACTCTAGCCGTCCTGGAAACATAGATTTTCAGGGCCCTGACTACGTCCAGCAACTTGGAATCCTTCAAGTCCCGAGTAGCCGCAGGCACCACAATACGTTGGTTCAAATGAAACGCTGATACCACCTTAGGAAGAAATTGGGGACGAGTCCTCAATTCCACCCTATCCATATGGAAAATCAGATAAGGGCTTTTACATGACAAAGCCGCCAATTCTGACACACGCCTGGCCGAAGCCAAGGCCAACAGCATGACCACTTTCCACGCGAGATATTTTAACTCCACGGTTTTAAGTGGCTCAAACCAATGCGACTTTAGGAAATCCAACACCACGTTGAGATCCCAAGGTGCCACTGGAGGCACAAAAGGGGGCTGAATATGCAGCACTCCTTTAACAAATGTCTGAACTTCAGGCAGTGAAGCCAGTTCTTTTTGGAAGAAAATCGACAGAGCCGAAATCGGGACCTTAATGGAACCCAATTTGAGGCCCATAGTCACCCCTGACTGTAGGAAGTGCAGAAATCGACCCAGCTGAAATTCCTCCGTTGGGGCCTTCCTGGCCTCACACCAAGCAACATATTTCCGCCATATGCGGTGATAATGTTTTGCGGGCACATCCTTCCTAGCTTTAATCAGCGTAGGAATGACTTCCTCCGGAATGCCCTTTTCCTTTAGGATCCGGTGTTCAACCGCCATGCCGTCAAACGCAGCCACGGTAAGTCTTGGAACAGACAGGGCCCCTGCTGCAGCAGGTCCTGTCTGAGCGGCAGAGGCCATGGGTCCTAGGAGATCATTTCTTGAAGTTCTGGGTACCAAGCTCTTCTTGGCCAATCCGGACAATGAGTATAGTTCTTACTCCTCTCCTCCTTATTATCCTCAGTACCTTGGGTATGAGAGGAAGAGGAGGGAACACAAACCGACTGGTACACCCACGGTGTCACTAGAGCGTCCACAGCTATCGCCTGAGGGTCCCTTGACCTGGCGCAATATCTTTTTAGCTTTTTGTTGAGGCAGGACACCATCATGTCTACCTGTGGCCGTTCTCAACGGTTTACAATCAGCTGGAAGACTTCTGGATGAAGTCCCCACTCTCCCGGGTGGAGGGCATGCCTGCTGAGGAAGTCTGCTTCCCAGTTGTCCACTCCCGGAATGAACACTGCTGACAGTGCTATCACGTGACTCTCCGCCCATCGAAGAATCCTTGTGGCTTCTGCCATTGCCACCCTGCTTCTTGTGCCGCCCTAGCGGTTTACATGGGCGACCGCTGTGATGTTGTCTGACTGAATCAGAACAGGTTGGTTTTGAAGCAGGGGTTCTGCTGGACTCAGGGCGTTGTAAATGGCCCTTAGTTCCAGAATATTTATGTATAGGGAAGTTTCCTGACTCGACCATTGTCCTTGGAAGTTTCTTCCCTGGGTGACTGCCCCCCAACCTCGGAGGCTTGCATCCGTGGTCACCAGGACCCAGTCCTGTATGCCGAATCTGCGGCCTTCGAGCAGATGAGCACTCTGCAGCCACCACAGCAAAGACCCCCTGGCCCTCGGGGACCGGGTGATTAACCGATGCATCTGGAGATGCGATCCGGACCACTTGTCCAACAGATCCCACTGGAAGATCCTTGCATGGAACCTGCTGAAGGGAATTGCTTCGTAAGAAGCTACCATCTTTCCCAGGACTTGCGTGCAGTGATGCACCGACACCTGCTTTGGTTTCAGGAGGTCCCTGACCAGAGATGATAATTCCTGGGCCTTCTCCTCCGGGAGAAAGATCTTCTTCTGTTCTGTGTCCAGAATCATGCCCAAGAACAGCAGACGTGTCGCAGGAATCAGCTGTGACTTTGGGATATTCAGAATCCAGCCGTGCTGATGCAGCACTTCCTGAGATAGTGCTACGCTGACTAGCAACTGCTCTTTGGACCTCGCCTTTATAAGGAGATCGTCCAAGTACGGAATAATCACGACTCCCTTCTTTCGGAGGAGCATCATCATTTCGGCCATTACCTTGGTAAATACCCGCGGTGCCGTGGACAGACCAAACGGCAACGTCTGGAATTGGTAATGACAGTCCTGTACCACAAACCTGAGGTACTCCTGGTGGGGTGGATAAATGGGGACATGCCGGTAAGCATCCTTGATGTCCAATGACACCATAAAATCCCCCTCTTCCAGGCTTGCAATAACCGCCCTGAGCGATTCCATCTTGAACTTGAACTTTTTTATATAAATGTTCAAGGATTTCAAATTTAAAATGGGTCTCACCGAACAGTCTGGTTTCGGTACCACAAACATTGTGGAATAGTAACCCCGTCCCTGTTGAAGGAGGGGTACCTTGATTATCACCTGCTGAAGATACAGCTTGTGAATTGCCACCAGTACTACCTCCCTTTCTCTGAGGGCAGCAGGCAAGGCTGATTTGAGGTAACGGCAAGGGGGAGTCGCCTCGAACTCCAGCTTGTATCCCTGTGATACTACTTGCAGAACCCAGGGATCCACCTGTGAGTGAGCCCACTGGTCGCTGCAGTTCCGGAGACGCGCCCCCACCGCACCTGGCTCCGCCTGTGGAGCCCCAGCATCATGCGGTGAACTTCGAGGAAGCGGGGGAAGATTTTTGATCCTGGGAACTGGCTGTCTGGTGCAGTTTTTTCCCTCTTCCCTTGCCTCTGGGCAGAAAGGAAGCGCCTTTGACCCGGTTGCTTTTCTGAGGCCGAAAGGACTGTACCTGATAATACGGTGCTTTCTTAGGCTGTGAGTGAACCTGAGGTAAAAATGTCGACTTCCCAGCTGTTGCTGTGGATACGAGGTCCGAGAGACCATCCCCAAACAATTCCTCACCCTTATAAGATAGAACCTCCATGTGCCTTTTAGAATCAGCATCACCTGTCCACTGCCGGGTCCATAATACCCTCCTGGCAGAAAATAAGAATTTACTTACCGATAATTCTATTTCTCATAGTCCGTAGTGGATGCTGGGGACTCCGAAAGGACCATGGGGAATAGCGGCTCCGCAGGAGACTGGGCACATCTAAAGAAAGCTTTAGGATTATCTGGTGTGCACTGGCTCCTCCCCCTATGACCTTCCTCCAAGCCTCAGTTAGGATACTGTGCCCGGACGAGCGTACACAATAAGGAAGGATCTTGAATCCCGGGTAAGACTCTTACCAGCCACACCAATCACACCGTACAACTTGTGATCTGAACCCAGTTAACAGCATGATAACAGAAGGAGCCTCTGAAAAGATGGCTCACAACAACAAAAAACCCGATTTTTGTAACAATAACTATGTACAAGTAATGCAGACAATCAGCACTTGGGATGGGCGCCCAGCATCCACTACGGACTATGAGAAATAGAATTATCGGTAAGTAAATTCTTATTTTCTCTAACGTCCTAGTGGATGCTGGGGACTCCGAAAGGACCATGGGGATTATACCAAAGCTCCCAAACGGGCGGGAGAGTGCGGATGACTCTGCAGCACCGAATGAGAGAACTCCAGGTCCTCCTCAGCCAGGGTATCAAATTTGTAGAATTTAGCAAACGTGTTTGCCCCTGACCAAGTAGCAGCTCGGCAAAGTTGTAAAGCCGAGACCCCTCGGGCAGCCGCCCAAGATGAGCCCACTTTCCGTGTGGAATGGGCTTTTACAGATTTTGGCTGTGGCAGGCCTGCCACAGAATGTGCAAGCTGAATTGTACTACAAATCCAACGAGCAATCGTCTGCTTAGAAGCAGGAGCACCCAGCTTGTTGGGTGCATACAGGATAAACAGCGAGTCAGATTTTCTGACTCCAGCCGTCCTGGAAACATATATTTTCAGGGCCCTGACTACGTCCAGCAACTTGGAATCCTCCAAGTCCCTAGTAGCCGCAGGCACCACAAATAGGTTGGTTCAGGTGAAACGCTGAAACCACCTTAGGGAGAAACTGAGGACGAATCCTCAATTTCGCCCTGTCCGAATGGAACATCAGATAAGAGCTTTTTCAGGATAAAGCCGCCAATTCTGACACGCGCCTGGCCCAGGCCAGGGCCAACAGCATGACCACTTTCCATGTGAGATATTGTAACTCCACAGATTTAAGTGGTTCAAACCAATGTGACTTTTGGAACCCAAAACTACATTGAGATCCCAAAGTGCCACTGGAGGCACAAAAGGAGGCTGTATATGCAGTACCCCTTTTACAAACGTCTGAACTTCAGGGACTGAAGCTAGTTCTTTTTGGAAGAAAATTGACAGGGCCGAAATTTGAACCTTAATGGACCCCAATTTCAGGCCCATAGACACTCCTGTTTGCAGGAAATGTAGGAATCGACCCAGTTGAATTTCCACTGTCGGGCCTTACTGGCCTCGCACCACGCAACATATTTTCGCCAATTGCGGTGATAATGTTTTTGCGGTTACATCCTTCCTGGCTTTGATCAGGATAGGGATGACTTCATCCGGAATGCCCTTTTCCTTCAGGATCCGGCGTTCAACCGCCATGCCGTCAAACGCAGCCGCGGTAAGTCTTGGAACAGACAGGGTCCTTGCTGGAGCAGGTCCCTTCTTAGAGGTAGAGGCCACGGATCCTCCGTGAGCATCTCTTGAAGTTCCGGTTACCAAGTCCTTCTTGGCCAATCCGGAGCCACGAATATAGTGCTTACTCCTCACCATCTTATCAATCTCAGTACCTTGGGTATGAGAGGCAGAGGAGGGAACACATACCCTGACTGGTACACCCACGGTGTTACCAGAGCGTCTACAGCTATTGCCTGAGGGTCCCTGGACCTGGCGCAATACCTGTCGAGTTTTTCCCAACGGTTTATAATCATGTGGAAGACTTCTGGGTGAAGTCCCCACTATCCCGGATGGAGGTCGTGCTGAGGAAGTCTGCTTCCCAGTTGTCCACTCCCGGAATGAATACTGCTGACAGTGCTATCCCATGATTTTCCGCCCAGCGAAGAATCCTTGCAGCTTCTGCCATTGCCCTCCTGCTTCTTGTGCCACCCTGTCTGTTTACGTGGGTGACTGCCGTGATGTTGTCCGACTGGATCAACACCGGCTGACCTTGAAGCAGAGGTCTTGCTAAGCTTAGAGCATTGTAAATGTCCCTTAGCTTCAGGATATTTATGTGAAGTGATGTCTCCAGGCTTGACCATAAGTCCTGGATATTCCTTCCCTGTGTGACTGCTCCCCAGCCTCGCAGGCTGGCATCCGTGGTTACCAGGACCCAGTCCTGAATGCCGAATCTGCGGCCCTCTAGAAGATGAGCACTCTGCAACCACCACAGGAGGGACACCCTTGTCCTTGGTGACCGGGTTATCCGCTGATGCATCTGAAGATGCGACCCGGACCATTTGTCCAGCAGGTCCCACTGGAAAGTTCTTGCGTGGAATCTGCCGAATGGGATTGCTTCGTAGGAAGCCACCATTTTACCCAGAACCCTTGTGCATTGATGCACTGAGACTTGGCTCGGTTTTAGGAGGTTCCCGACTAGCTCGGATAACTCCCTGGCTTTCTCCTCCGGGAGAAACACCTTTTTCTGGACTGTGTCCAGGATCATCCCTAGGAACAGAAGACAAGTCGTCGGAACCAGCTGCGATTTTGGAATATTGAGAATCCAACCGTGCTGCAGCAACACTACCTGAGATAGTGCTACACCGACCTCCAACTGTTCCCTGGATCTTACCCTTATCAGGGAATTGTCCAAGTAAGGGATAACTAAAATTCCCTTCCTTTGAAGGAATATCTTCATTTCGGCCATTACCTTGGTAAAGACCCGGGGTGCCGTGGACCATCCATACGGCAGCGTCTGAACTGATAGTGACAGTTCTGTACCATAAACCTGAGGTACCCTTGGTGAGAAGGGTAAATTTTGACATGAAGGTAAGCATCCTTGATGTCCCGAGACATCATGTAGTCCCCTTCTTCCAGGTTCGCAATCACTGCTCTGAGTGACTCAATCTTGAATTTGAACCTCTGTATGTAAGTGTGCAAAGATTTTAGATTTAGAATCGGTCTCACCGAGCCGTCCGGCTTCGGTACCACAACAGTGTGGAATAATACCCCGTTCCCTGTTGCAGGAGGGGTATATTGATTATCACCTGCTGGGAATACAGCTTGTGAATGGCTTCCAAAACGGTCTCCCTGTCGGAAGGAGACATCGGTAAAGCCGACTTTAGGAAACGGCGAGGGGGAGACGTCTCGAATTCTAATTTGTACCCCTGAGATATCACCTGAAGGATCCAGGGGTCTACTTGCGAGTGAGCCCACTGCGCGCTGAAATTCATTGAGACGGGCCCCCCCACCGTGCCTGATTCTGCTTGTAAAGCCCCAGCGTATACTGAGGGCTTGGCAGAGGCGGGAGAGGGTTTCTGTTCCTGGGAACTGGCTGTTCTGCAGCCTTTTTCCTCTTCTGTCACGGGGCAGAAATGAGGAACCTTTTGCCCGCTTATCCACGAAAAGACTGCGCCTGATAATATGGAGTCTTCTCATGTTGAGAGGCGACCTGGGGTACAAACGTGGATTTCCCAGCTGTTGCCGTGGCCACCAGGTCTGAAAGACCGACCCCAAATAACTCCTCCCCTTAATAAGGCAATACTTCCAAATGCCGTTTGGAATACGCATCACCTGACCACTGACGTGTCCATAACCCTCTACTGGTAGAAATGGACAACGCACTTAGACTTGATGCCAGTCGGCAAATATTCCGCTGTGCATCACGCATATATAGAAATGCATCTTTCAAATGCTCTATAGACAAAAATATACTGTCCCTATCTAGGGTATCAATATTTTCAGTCAGGGAATCCGACCACGCCAACCCAGCACTGCACATCCAGGCTGAGGCGATTGCTGGTCGCAGTATAACACCAGTATGTGTGTAAATACATTTTAGGATACCCTCCTGCTTTCTATCAGCAGGGTCCTTAAGGGCGGCCATCTCAGGAGAGGATAGAGCCCTTACAAGCGTGTGAGCGCTTTATCCACCCTAGGGGGTGTTTCCCAACGCACCCTAACCTCTGGCGGGAAAGGATATAATGCCAATAACATTTTAGAAATTGTTATCGGGGGAAACCCACGCATCATCACACACCTCATTTAATTTCTCAGATTTAGGAAAACTACAGGTAGTTTTTCCTCACCGAACATAATACCCCTTTTTTTGGTGGTACTCGTATTATCAGAAATGTGTAAAACATTTTTCATTGCCTCAATCATGTAATGTGTGGCCCTACTGGAAATCACATTTGTCTCTTCACCGTCGACACTGGAGTCAGTATCCGTGTCGGCGTCTATATCTGCCATCTGAGGTAACGGGCGCTTTATAGCCCCTGACGGCCTATGAGACGTCTGGACAGGCACAAGCTGAGTAGCCGGCTGTCTCATGTCAACCACTGTCTTTTATACAGAGCTGACACTGTCACGTAATTTCTTCCAACAGTTCATCCACTCAGGTGTCGACCTCCTAGGGGGTGACATCACTATTACAGGCAATCTGCTCCGTCTCCACATCATTTTTCTCCTCATACATGTCGACACAAAAGTACCGACATACAGCACACACACAGGGAATGCTCTGATAGAGGACAGGACCCCACTAGCCCTTTGGGGAGACAGAGGGAGAGTTTGCCAGCACACACCAGAGCGCTATATATATATACAGGGATAACCTTATATAAGTGTTTTTCCCCTTATAGCTGCTGTATAGTTAATACTGCGCCTAATTTGTGCCCCCCTCTCTTTTTTAACCCTTTCTGTAGTGTAGTGACTGCAGGGGAGAGCCAGGGAGCTTCCCTCCAACGGAGCTGTGAGGGAAAATGGCGCCAGTGTGCTGAGGAGATAAGGCCGCCGATAAGGGGGTGGAGCCTATCTCCCGTTTTTTTATGCATTTTGGCAGGGGTTAAATGCATCCATATAGCCCAGGAGCTATATGTGATGCATTTTTTGCCATCCAAGGTGTTTATTATTGCGTCTCAGGGCGCCCCCCCCAGCGCCCTGCACCCTCAGTGACCGGAGTGTGAAGTGTGCTGAGAGCAATGGCGCACAGCTGCAGTGCTGTGCGCTACCTTGTTGAAGACAGGACGTCTTCTGCCGCCGATTTTCCGGACCTCTTCTGCCTTCTGGCTCTGTAAGGGGGCCGGCGGCGCGGCTCTGGGACCCATCCAAGCTGGACCTGTGATCGTCCCTCTGGAGCTAATGTCCAGTAGCCTAAGAAGCCCAATCCACTCTGCACGCAGGTGAGTTCGCTTCTTCTCCTCTTAGTCCCTCGATGCAGTGAGCCTGTTGCCAGCAGGTCTCACTGAAAATAAAAAAACTAAACTAAAACTTTCACTAAGAAGCTCAGGAGAGCCCCTAGTGTGCACCCTTCTCGTTCGGGCACAGAGATCTAACTGGGGCTTGGAGGAGGGTCATAGGGGGAGGAGCCAGTGCACACCAGATAATCCTAAAGCTTTCTTTAGATGTGCCCAGTCTCCTGCGGAGCCGCTATTCCCCATGGTCCTTTCGGAGTCCCCAGCATCCACTAGGACGTTAGAGAAATGGACATTGCATTAATTCTAGATGCCAGCCGGCAAATATCCCTCTGTGCATCCCTCATATATAAGACGACGTCTTTAATATGCTCTATGGTTAGCAAAATAGTATCCCTGTCGAGGGTATCAATATTATCTGACAGGGTATCAGACAACGCTGCAGCAGCACTACACATCCATGCTGAGGCAATTGCAGGTCTCAGTATAGTACCCGATTGTGTATATACAGACTTCAGGATCGCCTCCTGCTTTCTATCAGCAGGCTCCTTCAAGGCGGCCGTATCCTGAGACGGCAGTGCCACCTTTTTTGACAAACTTGTGAGCGCCTTATCCACCCTAGGGGATATCTCCCAACGTGACCAATCCTCTGGCGGGAAAGGGTACGCCATCAGTAACTTTTTAGAAATTACCAGTTTCTTATCGGGGGAAGCCCACGCTTCTTCACACACTTCATTCAACTCATCTGATGGGGGGAAAAACACTGGCTGCTTTTTCTCCCCAAACATAATACCCTTTTTAGTGGTACTTGGGTTAATGTCTGAAATGTGTAACACATTTTTCATTGCCGTAATCATGCAACGGATGCCCCTAGTGGATTGTGTATATGTCTCATCCTCGTTGACACTGGAGTCAGACTCCGTGTCGACATCTGTGTCTGCCATCTGAGGTAGCGGGCGTTTTTGAGCCCCTGATGGCCTTTGAGACGCCTGGGCAGGTGCGGGCTGAGAAGCCGGCTGTCCCACGGCTGTTACGTCATCCAGCCTTTTATGTAAGGAGTTGACACTGTCGGTTAATACCTTCCACATATCCACCCACTCTGGTGTCGGTCCAGCAGGGGGTGACAAAACACTTATCGGCACCTGCTCCGCATAAGCCTCCTCATCAAACATGTCGACACAGCCGTACCGACACACCGCACACACACAGGGAATGCTCTGACTGAGGACAGGACCCCACAAAGTCCTTTAGGGAGACAGAGAGAGTGTATGCCAGCACACACCACAGCGCTATTTAATCAGGGATTTACACTAACACAAAGTGATTTATCCCTATAGCTGCTTTACATATACAGTTTGCGCCTAAATTTAGTGCCCCCCCTCTCTTTTTTTACCCTTTGAGCCTGGAAACTGCAGGGCAGAGCCTGGGGAGCTGTCTTCCAGCGGAGCTGTGAAGAGGAAATGGCGCCAGTGTGCTGAGGGAGATACCCCCGCCCCTTTCTCGGCGGACTTCTCCCGCTCTTATATTTATATTATGGCAGGGGATTTTTGCACATATATAGTTTAATAGGCTATATTATGTGCCATTTGCCAATGTAAGGTACTCTTATTGCAACCCAAGCCCCCCCCCCCACCCAGCGCCCTGCACCCATCAGTGACCGGAGTATGTGGTGTGCATAGGCAGCAATGGCGCACAGCTGCAGTGCTGTGCGCTACCTTAATGAAGACATAAGTCTTCAGCCGCCGATTTTCAGGATGTTCTTCTTGCTTCTGGCTCTGTAAGGGGGACGGCGGCGCGGCTCCGGGACCAGACGACCGAGGCTGGGCCTGTGTTCGATCCCTCTGGAGCTAATGGTGTCCAGTAGCCTAAGAAGCCCAAGCTAGCTGGAAGCAGGTAGGTTCGCTTCTCTCCCCTTAGTCCCTCGTAGCAGTGAGTCTGTTGCCAGCAGATCTCACTGAAAATAAAAAACCTAACAAATAAGATTTTACTCATCGGTAAATCTATTTCTCGTAGTCCGTAGTGGATGCTGGGGACTCCGTAAGGACCATGGGGAATAGCGGCTCCGCAGGAGACTGGGCACAACTAAAGAAAGCTTTAGGACTACCTGGTGTGCACTGGCTCCTCCCACTATGACCCTCCTCCAGACCTCAGTTAGGATACTGTACCCGGAAGAGCTGATACAATAAGGAAGGATTTTGAATCCAGGGTAAGACTCATACCAGCCACACCAATCACATCGTACAACTCGTGAGTCGCGATACTATACCCAGTTAACAGTATGAAATATAACCGAGCCTCTCAATAGATGGCTCAACAATAACCCTTTAGTTAGGCAATAACTATATACAAGTATTGCAGACAATCCGCACTTGGGATGGGCGCCCAGCATCCACTACGGACTACGAGAAATAGATTTACCGGTGAGTAAAATCTTATTTTCTCTGACGTCCTAAGTGGATGCTGGGGACTCTGTAAGGACCATGGGGATTATACCAAAGCTCACAAACGGGCGGGAGAGTGCGGATGACTCTGCAGCACCGAATGAGCAAACTCTAGGTCCTCCTCAGCCAGGGTATCAAACTTGTAGAATTTAGCAAATGTGTTTGACCCCGACAAAGTAGCTGCTCGGCAAAGTTGTAAAGCAGAGACCCCTTGGGCAGCCGCCCAAGAAGAGCCCACCTTCCTCGTGGAATGGGCTTTCACTGATCTAGGATGCGGTAGTCCAGCCGCAGAATGTGCAAGCTGAATCGTACTACAGATCCAGCGAGCAATAGTCTGCTTTGAAGCAGGAGCACCCAGCTTGTTGGGTGCATACAGGATAAATAGCGAGTCAGTTTTCCTGACTCTAGCCGTCCCGGAAACATAAATTTTCAGGGCCCTGACTACGTCCAGCAACTTGGAATCCTCCAAGTCTTTAGTAGCCGCAGGCACCACAATAGGTTGGTTCAAATGAAAGGCTGATACCACCTTAGGAAGAAACTGGGGACGAGTCCTCAATTCTGCCCTATCCATATTGAAGATCAGATAAGGGCTTTTACATGACAAAGCCGCCAATTCTGACACACGCCTGGCCGAAGTCAAGGCCAACAGCATGACCACTTTCCATGTGAGATATTTTAATTCCACGGTCTTAAGTGGCTCAAACCAAGGTGACTTAAGGAAATCCAACACCACGTTGAGATCCCAAGGTGCCACTGGAGGCACAAAAGGGGGCTGAATATGCAGCACTCCCTTAACAAATGTCTGAACTTCAGGTAGAGAAGCCAGTTCTTTCTGGAAGAAAATCGACAGAGCCGAAATCTGGACTGTAGGAAGTGCAGAAAACGGCCCAGCTGAAATTCCTCCGTTG
This sequence comes from Pseudophryne corroboree, assembly GCF_028390025.1. Classification (NCBI taxonomy): domain Eukaryota; kingdom Metazoa; phylum Chordata; class Amphibia; order Anura; family Myobatrachidae; genus Pseudophryne; species Pseudophryne corroboree. Next base: position 258,086,889 of record NC_086450.1, read on the forward strand.
GGGCCTTCCTGGCCTCACACCACGCAACATATTTTCGCCATATGCGGTGATGATGGTTTGCGGTCACTTCTTTCCTAGCTTTAATCAGCGTAGGGATGACTTCCTCCGGAATGCCCTTTTCCTTCAGGATCTGGCGTTCAACCGCCATGCCGTCAAACGCAGCCGCGGTAAGTCTTGGAACAGACAGGGCCCCTGCTGCAGCAGGTCCTGTCTGAGCGGCAGAGGCCATGGGTCCTCTGAGATCATTTCTTGAAGTTCTGGGTACCAAGCTCTTCTTGGCCAATCCGGAAAAATTTGTATATTTCTTACTCCTCTTCTCCTTATTATCCTCAGTACCTTGGGTATGAGAGGAAGAGGAGGGAACACATAAACCGACTGGTACACCCACGGTGTCACTAGAGCGTACACAGCTATTGCCTGAGGGTCTCTAGACCTGGCGCAATATCTTTCTAGCTTTTTGTTGAGGCGGGACGCCATCATGTCTACCTGTGGCCGTTCCCAACGGTTTACAATCAGCTGGAAGACTTCTGGATGAAGTCCCCACTCTCCCGGGTGGAGGTCGTGCCTGCTGAGGAAGTCTGCTTCCCAGTTGTCCACTCCCGGAATGAACACTGCTAACACGTGATTTTCCGCCCATCGGAGAATCCTTGTGGCTTCTGCCCTCGCCATCCTGCTTCTTGTGCCGCCCCGTCGATTTACATGGGCGACTGCCGTGATGTTGTCTGACTGGATCAGTACCGGCTGGTTTTGAAGCAGGGGTCTTGCCTGACTTAGGGCATTGTAAATGGCCCTCAGTTCCAGAATATTTATGTGTAGGGAAATCTCCTGGCTTGACCATAGTCCTTGGAAGTTTCTTCCCTTTGTGACTGCCCCCAGCCTCGAAGGCTGGCATCCGTGGTCACCAGGACCCAGCCTGTATGCCGAATCTGCGGCCCTCTTGAAGATGAGCACTCTGCAGCCACCATAGCAGAGACACCCTGGTCCTTGGAGACAGGGTTATCAGCCGATGCATCTGAAGATGCGATCCGGACCACTTGTCCAACAGGTCCCACTGAAAAGTCCTTGCATGGAACCTGCCGAATGGAATTGCTTCGTAGGAAGCTACCATTTTTTCCAGGACTCGGGTGCAGTGATGCACCGACACCTGTTTTGGTTTCAGGAGGCCTCTGACTAGAGATGACAGCTCCTTGGCCTTCTCCTCCGGGAGAAACACTTTTTTCAGTTCTGTGTCCAGAACCATCCCCAGGAACAGTAGACGTGTCGTAGGGACCAGCTGTGACTTTGGAATATTTAGAATCCAACCGTGCTGTTGTAGCACCTCTCGAGATAGTGCTACCCCGACCAACAACTGCTCCCTGGACCTCGCCTTTATCAGGAGATCGTCCAAGTACGGGATAATTAAAACTCCCTTTTTTCGAAGGAGTATCATCATTTCGGCCATTACCTTGGTAAATACCCTCGGTGCCGTGGACAGACCAAACGGCAACGTCTGGAATTGGTAATGACAATCCTGTACCACAAATCTGAGGTACTCCTGGTGAGGATGGTAAATGGGGACATGCAGGTAAGCATCCTTGATGTCCAGGGATACCATGTAATCCCCCTCGTCCAGGCTTGAAATAACCGCCCTGAACGATTCCATCTTGAACTTGATTTTTTTTATATAAGTGTTCAGGGATTTCAAATTTAAAATGGGTCTCACCGAACCGTCCGGTTTCGGTACCACAAACATTGTGGAATAGTAACCCCGCCCTTGTTGAAGGAGGGGCACCTTGACTATCACCTGCTGAGAATACAGCTTGTGAATTGCCTCTAGCACTGCCTCCCTGTCTGAGGGAGTTGTTGGCAAGGCAGATTTGAGGAAACGGCGAGGGGGAGACGTCTCGAATTCCAGCTTGTACCCCTGAGATACCACTTGAAGAATCCAGGGATCCACCCGTGAGCGAGCCCACTGATTGCTGAAGTTCTTGAGACGGGCCCCCACCGTACCTGGCTCCGCCTGTGGAGCCCCAGCGTCATGCGGTGGACTTAGAGAAAGCGGGGGAGGACTTTTGTTCCTGGGAACTGGCTGTATGTTGCAGCTTTTTCCCTCTACCTCTGCCTCTGGGCAGAAAGGACGCGCCTCTAACCCGCTTTCCTTTTTGAGGCCGAAAGGACTGTACCTGATAATACGGTGCTTTTTTCGGCTGTGATGGAACATGGGGCAAAAATGTTGACTTCCCAGCTGTTGCTGTGGAAACTAGGTCCGAGAGACCATCCCCAAACAATTCCTCACCTTTGTAAGGCAAAACTTCCATGTGCCTTTTGGAATCTGCATCCCCTGTCCACTGCCGAGTCCATAATCCTCTCCTGGCAGAAATGGACATTGCACTTATTTTAGATGCCAGCCGGCAAATATCCCTCTGTGCATCTCTCATGTATAAGACTGCGTCTTTAATATGCTCTATGGTTAGCAATATAGTGTCCCTGTCTAGGGTATCAATATTTTCCGACAGGGAATCTGACCACGCAGCTGCAGCACTGCACATCCATGCTGAAGCAATAGCCGGTCTCAGTATAATACCGGAGTGTGTATATACAGACTTCAGGATAGCCTCCTGCTTCCTATCAGCAGGCTCCTTTAGGGCGGCCGTGTCCGGAGACGGTAGTGCCACCTTCTTTGACAGACGTGTGAGCGCTTTATCCACCCTAGGGGATGTTTCCCAACGTGACCTATCCTCTGGCGGGAAAGGATACGCCATTGGTAACCTTTTAGAGATTACCAGTTTTTTATCGGGGGAAGCCCACGCTTCTTCACACACTTCATTCAATTCCTCAGATGGGGGAAAAACCACTGGTAGTTTTTTCTCCCCAAACATAATACCCTTTTTTGTGGTTGCTGGGGTAATATCAGAAATATGCAACACATTTTTCATTGCCGTAATCATGTAACGTGTGGCCCTATTGGAATGTAAATTAGTCTCATCGTCGTCGACACTGGATTCAGTATCCGTGTCGACATCTGTGTCTGCCATCTGAGGTAGCGGGCGTTTTAGAGCCCCTGATGGCTTTTGAGACAGCTGGGCAGGCACGAGCTGAGAAGCCGGCTGTCCCACATCTGCTATGTCGTCATACCTTTTATGTAAGGAGTTGACACTTTCACGTAATTCCTTCCACAAGTCCATCCATTCAGGTTTTCGGCCCCGCAGGGGATGACATCACATTTATCGGCATCTGCTCCGCCTCCACATAAGCCTCCTCATCACACATGTCGACACAGCCGTACCGACACCACACACACACACAGGGAATGCTCTGACTGAGGACAGGACCCCACAAAGTCCTTTGGGGAGACAGAGAGAGAGTATGCCAGCACACACCAGAGCGCTATATAATGTAGGGATTCACACTATACATACAGTGATTTTTCCCATATAGCTGCTATTAATAATAAGAATTTACTTACCGATAATTCTATTTCTCGTAGTCCGTAGTGGATGCTGGGGACTCCGTCAGGACCATGGGGAATAGCGGCTCCGCAGGAGACAGGGCACAAAAATAAAGCTTTAGGATCAGGTGGTGTGTACTGGCTCCTCCCCCTATGACCCTCCTCCAAGCCTCAGTTAGGATACTGTGCCCGGACGAGCGTACACAATAAGGAAGGATATTGAATCCCGGGTAAGACTCATACCAGCCACACCAATCACACCGTATAACTTGTGATCTGAACCCAGTTAACAGTATGACAAACGTAGGAGCCTCTGAACAGACGGCTCACAACAATAACAACCCGAATTTGTTTGTAACAATAACTATGTACAAGTATTGCAGACAATCCGCACTTGGGATGGGCGCCCAGCATCCACTACGGACTACGAGAAATAGAATTATCGGTAAGTAAATTCTTATTTTCTCTAACGTCCTAAGTGGATGCTGGGGACTCCGTCAGGACCATGGGGATTATACCAAAGCTCCCAAACGGGCGGGAGAGTGCGGATGACGCTGCAGCACCGAATGAGAGAACTCAAGGTCCTCCTCAGCCAGGGTATCAAATTTGTAGAATTTTGCAAATGTGTTTGCCCCTGACCAAGTAGCAGCTCGGCAGAGTTGTAATGCCGAGACCCCCCGGGCAGCCGCCCAGGATGAGCCCACTTTCCTTGTGGAATGGGCCTTGACAGATTTAGGTTGTGGCAAGCCTGCCACAGAATGTGCAAGTTGAATTGTGCTACAAATCCAACGAGCAATCGTCTGCTTAGAAGCAGGAGCACCCATCTTGTTGGGTGCATACAATATAAACAGTGAGTCAGACTTTCTGACTCCCGCCGTTCTTTAAATATATATTTTCAATGCCCGGACCACGTCCAACAACTTGGAATCCTCCAAATCGTTAGTAGCCGCAGGCACCACAATAGGCTGGTTCAGGTGAAACGCTGACACCACCTTAGGCAGAAAATGAGGACGTGTCCGCAGTTCTGCCCTGTCCGTATGGAAAATCAGATATGGGCTCTTATATGATAAAGCCGCCAATTCTGATACTCTCCTGGCTGAAGCCAGGGCCAGTAGCATGGTTACTTTCCATGTAAGATACTTCAACTCCACCGATTTGAGCGGCTCAAACCAATGGGATTTGAGAAAATCCAAGACTACATTAAGATCCCACGGTGCCACTGGGGGCACAACCGGGGGCTGTATATGTAGTACTCCTTTTACAAAAGTCTGGACTTCAGGAACTGAAGCCAATTCTTTCTGGAAGAAAATCGACAGGGCCGAAATTTGAACCTTAATGGACCCCAATTTGAAGCCCATAGACAATCCTGTTTGCAGGAAATGTAGGAATCGACCCAGTTGAAATTCCTCCGTGGGGGCCTTCCTGGCCTCACACCACGCAACATATTTTCTCCAAATGCGATGATAATGTTGTGCAGTCACCTCCTTCCTGGCTTTTACCAGTGTAGGAATGACCTCTTCCGGAATGCCTTTTTCCCTTAGAATTCGGCGTTCAACCGCCATGCCGTCAAACGCAGCCGCGGTAAGTCTTGGAATAGACACGGTCCCTGCTGAAGCAGGTCCGGTCTTAGAGGTAGAGGCCACGGATCCTCCGTGAGCATCTCTTGAAGTTCCGGGTACCAAGTTCTTCTTGGCCAATCCGGAGCCACTAGTATCGTTCTTACTCCCTTTTGCCGTATAATTCTCAGTACCTTTGGTATGAGAGGCAGAGGAGGGAACACATACACTGACTGGAACACCCACGGTGTTACCAGAGCGTCCACAGCTATTGCCTGAGGGTCTCTTGACCTGGCGCAATACCTGTCCAGTTTTTTGTTGAGGCGGGACGCCATCATATCCACCATTGGTTTTTCCCAACGGTTCACAATCATGTGGAAGACTTCTGGATGAAGTCCCCACTCTCCCGGGTGTAGATCGTGTCTGCTGAGGAAGTCTGCTTCCCAGTTGTCCACTCCCGGAATGAATACTGCTGACAGTGCTATCACATGATCTTCCGCCCAGCGAAGAATCCTTGCAGCTTCTGCCATTGCTGTCCTGCTTCTTGTGCCGCCCTGTCTGTTTACGTGGGCGACTGCCGTGATGTTGTCCGACTGGATCAACACCGGCTGACCCTGAAGCAGGGGTTTTGCCAGACTTAGAGCATTGTAAATCGCTCTTAGCTCCAGTATATTTATGTGAAGAGACATCTCCAGGCTTGACCATACTCCCTGGAAGTTTCTTCCCTGTGTGATCGCTCCCCAGCCTCTCAGACTGGCATCCGTGGTCACCAGGACCCAGTCCTGTATGCCGAATCTGCGGCCCTCTAACAGATGAGCACTCTGCAACCACCACAGAAGAGACACCCTTGTCCGTGGCGATAAGGTTATCCGCTGATGCATCTGCAGATGCGATCCGGACCATTTGTCCAGCAGATCCCACTGAAAAGTTCGTGCGTGGAATCTGCCGAATGGAATCGCTTCGTAAGAAGCCACCATCTTTCCCAGGACTCTTGTGCATTGATGCACAGACACTTTCCCTGGTTTTAGGAGGTTCCTGACAAGTTCGGATAACTCCCTGGCTTTCTCCTCCGGAAGAAACACCTTTTTCTGAACCGTGTCCAGAATCATTCCCAGGAACAGCAGACGTGTCGTCGGGGTCAACTGAGATTTTGGAAAATTCAGAATCCACCCGTGTTGTTGCAGCACTAGTTGGGTTAGTGCTACTCCGTCCTCCAGCTGTTCTCTGGACCTTGCCCTTATCAGGAGATCGTCCAAGTAAGGGATAATTAATACGCCTCTTCTTCGCAGAAGAATCATCATTTCGGCCATTACCTTGGTAAAGACCCGAGGTGCCGTGGACAATCCAAACGGCAGCATCTGAAACTGATAATGACAGTTTTGCACCACGAACCTGAGGTACCCTTGATGTGAAGGGCAAATTGGGACATGTAGGTAAGCATCCTTTATGTCCAGGGACACCATAAAGTCCCCTTCTTCCAGATTCGCTATCACTGCTCTGAGTGACTCCATCTTGAACTTGAATTTTTGTATGTACAGGTTCAAAGATTTCAGATTTAGAATAGGTCTTACCGAGCCGTCTGGCTTCGGTACCACAAATAGCGTGGAGTAATACCCCTTTCCCTGTTGTAGGAGGGGTACCTTGACTATCACCTGCTGAGAAAACAGCTTGTGAATGGCTTCCAATACCGTCGCCCTGTCTGAGGGAGACGTTGGCAAAGCAGACTTTAGGAACCGGCGAGGGGGAGACTTCTCGAATTCCAACCTGTAACCCTGAGATACTACCTGCAGAATCCAGGGGTCCACCTGTGAGCAAGCCCACTGTGCGCTGAAATTCTTGAGTCGACCCCCCACCGCTCCTGAGTCCGCTTGTAAGGCCCCAGCGTCATGCTGAGGGCTTTGCAGAACCCTGGGAGGGCTTCTGTTCCTGGGCAGGGGCTGCTTGCTGCCCTCTCTTACCCCTTCCTCTGCCCCGAGGCAGATATGACTGTCCTTTTGTCCGCTTGTTCTTATAGGACCGAAAGGACTGCGGCTGAAAAGACGGTGTCTTTTTCTGTTGGGAGGGGGTCTGAGGTAAAAAGGTGGATTTTCCGGCAGTTGCCGTGGCCACCAGATCCGATAGACCGACGCAAAATAATTCCTCCCCTTTATACGGCAATACTTCCATATGTCGTTTGGAATCCGCATCACCTGACCACTGTCGCGTCCATAAACTCCTTCTGGCAGATATGGACATCGCATTTACTCTCGATGCCAGAGTGCAAATATCTCTCTGAGCATCTCGCATATAAAGGAAAGCATCCTTTAATTGCTCTATAGTCAATAAAATACTGTCCCTATCCAGGGTATCAATATTTTCAGTCAGGGAATCCAACCAGACGACCCCAGCACTGCACATCCAGGCTGAGGCGATGGCTGGTCGCAGTATAACACCAGTATGTGTGTATATACTTTTTAGGGTAGTTTCCATTCTCCTATCAGCTGGATCCCTGAGGGCGGCCGTATCAGGAGACGGTAACGCCACTTGTTTTGATAAGCGTGTGAGCGCCTTATCCACCCTAGGGGGTGTTTCCCAGCGCGCCCTAACCTCTGGCGGGAAAGGGTATAATGCTAATAACTTTTTTGAAATTAGCATTTTTCTATCTGGGTTAACCCACGCTTCATCACATACATCATTTAATTCCTCTGATTCAGGAAAAACTACAGGTAGTTTTTTCACCCCCCACATAATACCCCTTTTTGTGGTACTTGCAGTATCAGAGATATGCAAAGCCTCCTTCATTGCCGTGATCATATAACGTGTGGCCCTACTTGAAAATACGTTTGTTTCATCACCGTCGACACTAGATTCAGTGTCTGTGTCTGGGTCTGTGTCGACCGACTGAGGTAAAGGGCGCTTTACAGCCCCTGACGGTGTCTGAGACGCCTGGGCAGGTACTAACTGGTTTGCCGGCCGTCTCATGTCGTCAACTGATTTTTGTAATGTGCTGACATTATCACGTAATTCCATAAACAAAGCCATCCATTCCGGTGTCGACTCCCTGGGGGGTGACATCACCATTATCGGCAATTGCTCTGCCTCCACACCAACATCGTCCTCATACATGTCGACACACACGTACCGACACACAGCAGACACACAGGGAATGCTCTTATCGAAGACAGGCCCCCACTAGCCCTTTGGGGAGACAGAGGGAGAGTTTGCCAGCACACACCCAAGCGCTATAATATATATGGGAACAACCTTATATAAGTGTTGTTCTTTATAGCAGCTTAAATATATCAAAATATCGCCAAAAAAATGCCCCCCCTCTCTGTTTTACCCTGTTTCTGTAGTGCAGTGCAGGGGAGAGTCCTGGGAGCCTTCCTCACAGCGGAGCTGAGCAGGAAAATGGCGCTGTGTGCTGAGGAGAATAAGCTCCGCCCCCTATTTCGGCGGGCTTTTCTCCCGTAGTTTTAGATAACTGGCATGGGTTAAATACATACATATAGCCTCAATGGCTATATGTGATGTATTCTTTTGCCATAAGGTATTAAATATTGCTGCCCAGGGCGCCCCCAGCAGCGCCCTGCACCCTCCGTGACCGCTTGGTGTGAAGTGTGTGACAACAATGGCGCACAGCTGCAGTGCTGTGCGCTACCTTCATGAAGACTGAAGAGCCTTCTGCCGCCTGTTTCCGGACCTTCAATCTTCAGCATCTGTAAGGGGGGTCGGCGGCGCGGCTCCGGGACGAACCCCAGGGTGAGACCTGTGTTCCGACTCCCTCTGGAGCTAATGGTGTCCAGTAGCCTAAGAATCCAATCCATCCTGCACGCAGGTGAGTTGAAATTCTCTCCCCTAAGTCCCTCGATGCAGTGAGCCTGTTGCCAGCAGGACTCACTGAAAATAAAAAACCTAAAAAACTTTTTCTAAGCAGCTCTTTAGGAGAGCCACCTAGATTGCACCCTGCTCGGACGGGCACAAAAACCTAACTGAGGCTTGGAGGAGGGTCATAGGGGGAGGAGCCAGTACACACCACCTGATCCTAAAGCTTTATTTTTGTGCCCTGTCTCCTGCGGAGCCGCTATTCCCCATGGTCCTGACGGAGTCCCCAGCATCCACTTAGGACGTTAGAGAAATACAGATACTGCGCCTAAATTTAGTGCCCCCCCTCTCTTTTTTACCCTATGAAGTCTGGAAACTGCAGGGGAGAGCCTTGGGAGCGTCCTTCCAGCGGAGCTGTGAGAGGAAATGGCGCCAGTGTGCTGAGGGAGATAGCCCCGCCCCTATCTCGGCGGGCTTCTCCCGCTTTTTTATGGAATATATGGCAGGGGATTTTACACATATATAGTCTTAGTGACTATATTATGTGTTATTTTGCCAGTAAGGTACTCTTATTGCAGCCCCAGGGCACCCCCCCCCCCCAGCGCCCTGCACCCATCAGTGACCAGAGTGTGTGGTGTGCATGGGGAGCAATGGTGCACAGCTGCAGTGCTGTGCGCTACCTTAATGAAGACCGAAGTCTTCTGCCGCCGATTTTCGGGAACATCTTCTTGCTTCTGGCTCTGCAAGGGGGACGGCGGCGCGGCTCCGGGACCGGACGACCGAGGCTGGGCCTGTGTTCGATCCCTCTGGAGCTAATGGTGTCCAGTAGCCTAAGAAGCCCAAGCTAGCTGCAAGTAGGTAGGTTCGCTTCTCTCCCCTAAGTCCCTCGTAGCAGTGAGTCTGTTGCCAGCAGATCTCACTGAAAATAAAAAACCTAAATATAACTTTCTTTTCTAAGAGCTCAGGAGAGCCCCTAGTGTGCATCCAGCTCAGCCGGGCACAAAATTCTAACTGAGGTCTGGAGGAGGGTCATAGTGGGAGGAGCCAGTGCACACCAGGTAGTCCTAAAGCTTTCTTTAGTTGTGCCCAGTCTCCTGCGGAGCCGCTATTCCCCATGGTCCTTACGGAGTCCCCAGCATCCACTTAGGACGTCAGAGAAACTTTCTTTACTAGAAGCTCAGGAGAGCCCCTAGTGTGCAACCAGCTCGGGCCGGGCACAGATTCTAACTGAGGTCTGGAGGAGGGGCATAGAGGGAGGAGCCAGTGCACACCAGATAGTACCTAATCTTTCTTTTAGAGTGCCCAGTCTCCTGCGGAGCCCGCTATTCCCCATGGTCCTTACGAAGTACCCAGCATCCACTAGGACGTCAGAGAAATAGATTTACCGGTAAGTAAAATCTTATTTTCTCTAACGTCCTAGAGGATGCTGGGGACTCCGTAAGGACCATGGGGATTATACCAAAGCTCCCAAACGGGCTGGAGAGTGCGGATGACTCAGCAGCACCGATTGAGCAAACATGAGGTCCTCCTCAGCCAGGGTATCAAACCTATAGAATTTTGCAAAAGTGTTTGAACCCGACCAAGTAGCAGCTCGACACAGCTGTAGTGCCGAGACCCCCCCGGGCAGCCGCCCAAGAAGAGCCCACCTTCCTAGTAGAATGGGCCTTGACCGATTTTGGTAACGGCAATGCAGCCGTAGAATGCGCTTGCTGAATCGTGTTACAAATCCAGCAAGCAATAGTTTGCTTTGAAGCAGGGGCACCAATCTTGTTGGATGCATACAGGACAAACAGCGCTTCAGTTTTCCTGACTCTAGCCGTTCTGGCCACGTAAATTTTAAAAGCCCTGACCACATCAAGTAACTCGGAATCCTCCAAGTCACGTGTAGCCACAGGCACCACAATAGGTTGGTTCATATGAAACGATGAAACCCCTTTCGGCAGAAATTGCGAACGGGTCCGCAATTCTGCTCTATCCATATGGAAAACCAGATAGGGGCTTTTATGCGACAAAGCCGCTAATTCTGACAGACGTCTAGCCGAAGCCAAGGCTAATAACATGACCACCTTCCACGTGAGATATTTTAACTCCGCCGTTCTAAGTGGTTCAAACCAGTGTGACTTTAGGAAACTTAACACTTAATTCTTCCGTAGGAGCATTCCTGGCCTCACACCAAGAAACATATTTTCGCCAGATACGGTGATAATGTTAAGATGTCACGTCCTTCCTAGCCTTTATCAGCGTAGGAATGACCTCATCCGGAATGCCTTTTCCGCTAGGATCCGGCGTTCAACCGCCATGCCGTCAAACGCAGCCGCGGTAAGTCTTGGAACAGACATGGGCCCTGTTGCAACAGGTCCTGCCTTAGAGGGAGAGGCCACAGATTTTCTGTAAGCATTTCCTGCTTACAGAACCCGCTCATCACTACTATCTGCTGTGCACTGGCTACTCCCTCTAAGCCCCTCCTCCAGACCTCAGTTAAGGAAACTGTGCCCAGAAGAGCTGACACTACAAGGAAAGGATTTGGAATCAAGGGTAAGACTCATACCAGCCACACCAATCACACCGTACAACTTGTGATAACCTTACCCAGTTAACAGTATGAACAACAACCGAGCCTCATTCAACGGATGGCTCATAACAATAACCCTTTATTAAGCAATAACTATATACACGTATTGCAGAAGAAGTCCGCACTTGGGACGGGCGCCCAGCATCCACTACGGACTACGAGAAATAGAATTACCGTGAGTAAATTCTTATTTTCTCTGACGTCCTAGTGGATGCTGGGGACTCCGTAAGGACCATGGGGATTATACCAAAGCTCCCAAACGGGCGGGAGAGTGCGGATGACTCTGCAGCACCGAATGAGCAAACTCAAGGTCCTCCTCAGCCAGGGTATCAAACTTGTAGAATTTTGCGAAAGTGTTTGAACCCGACCAAGTAGTTGCTCAGCAAGCTGTAATGCCGAGACCCCTCGGGCAGCCGCCCAAGAAGAGCCCCCCTTCCTTGTGGAATGGGCTTTTACTGATTTTGGAGGCGGCAATCCAGCCGCAAAATGAGCCTGCTGAATCGTGTTACAGATCCAGCGAGCAATAGTTTGCTTTGAAGCAGGAGCATCCAGCTTGTTGGATGCATACAGGAAAAACAACGACTCAGTTTTCCTGACTCCAGCCGTTCTGGCTACATAAACCTTCAAAGCCCTGACTACCTCTAGTAACTTGGCATCCTCCAAGTCACAAGTAGCCGCAGGCACCACAATAGGTTGGTTCAAATGAAAAGATGACACCACTTTTGGCAGAAATAGCGGACGAGTCCGTAATTCTGCCCTGTCCATATGGAAACCAGATAGGGGCTTTTATGTGACAAAGCCGCCAATTTTGACACACGCCTAGCCAAAGCTAAGGCCAACAGCATGACCACCTTCCACGTGAGATATTTTAACTGAACGGTTTTAAGTGGCTCAAACCAGTGTGATTTCAGGAAACTCAACACCACGTCAAGATCCCAAGGTGCCACTGGTGGCACAAAAGGGGCTGAATATGCAGCACTCCCTTTACAAAGCTTCTGAACTTTAGGAAGAGAAGCCAGTTCCTTTTGAAAGAAAATGGATAGGGCTGAAATCTGGACCTTAATGGACCCCAATTTTAAGCCCAAAGTCACTCCCGACTGTAGGAAGTGATCTGTGTGAAGATTTCTTGATGAAGTCCCCACTCTCCCGGGTGGAGGTTGTGCATGCTGAGGAAGTCTGCTTCCCAGTTGTCAACTCCCGGAATGAACACTGCTAACAGTGCTTTTACGTGATTCTCCGCCCCGCGAAGAATTCTGGTGGCTTCCGCCATCGCCACCCTGCTCCTTGTGCCGCCTTGGCGGTTTACATGAGCCACTGCGGTGATGTTGTCTGCCTGAATCAGCACCGGTTGGTAGCGAATCAGAGGCTCCGCTTGACTTAGGGCATTGTATATGGCCCTTTGTTCCAGGATATTGATGTGCAGACCAGTCTCCTGACTTGACCACAGACCCTGGAAATTTCTTCCCTGTGTGACTGCCCCCCACCCTTGGAGGCTTGCATCCGTGGTCACCAGGACCCAGTCCTGAATGCCGAACCTGCGACCCTCGATAAGGTGGACACTCTGCAGCCACCACAGAAAACACACCCTGGCCCTGGGGGATAGGGTGATCAGCCGCTGCATCTGAAGATGCGATCCGGACCACCTGTCCAACAGATCCCACTAAAAGGTCCTCACATGGAACTTGCCGAAGGGACTCGCGTGCGTTGATGCACCGACACCTGTTTTGGTTTTAAGAGGCCTCTGACCAAAGTCACGAGGTCCTGAGCCTTCTCCGCCGGGAGAAAAACCTTCTTCTGGTCTGTGTCCAGAATCATTCCCAAGAAGGGCAGACGCGTCGTAGAAATCAGCTGCAACTTTGGAAAATTCAGAATCCAGCCGTGCTGTTGCGACACCTCCCGAGAGTGTGCCACGCTGATCAGCAACTGCTCTCTGGACCTCGCCTTTATGAGGAGCTCGTCCAAGTACGGGATAATTGTAACTCCTTGCTTTCGCAGAAGCAGCATCCTTTCTGCCATTACCTTGGTAAATATTCTCGGTGCCGTGGACAGACCAAACGGCAACGTCTGGAATGGGTAATGACAATCCTGTACCACAAATCTGAGGTACACCTGATGAGGTGGATAAATGGGGACATGAAGGTATGCATCCTTTATGTCCAGAGACACCATATAATACCCCCCTTCCAGGCTTGCGATGACCGCTCTGAGCGATTCCATCTTGAACTTGAACCTTTTCAGGTATATGTTCAGGGATTTTAAATTCAATATGGGTCTGACCGAACCGTCCGGTTTTGGTACTACAAACATGGTCGAATAATAACCCTTTCCTTGTTGAAGGAGGGGAACCTTGACCACCACCTGCTCAAGATACAATCTGTGAATTGCATTTAACACTGTTTCCCTGTCGTGGGGGGAAGCCGGCAGGGCCGTCGGTGAGGGGGCAGCTTCTCAAAGTCCAGCTTGCATCCCTGAGACACAATATCTATTGCCCAGGGACCTAACAGGGAGTGAACCCACTTGTGGCTGAGCTTACGCAGGCGTGCACCCACCGGGCCTAGCTCCGCCTGTGGAGCCCCAGCGACATGCGGTGGATTTTTGTAGAGGCCGGGGAGGACTTCTGTTCCTGGGACCTAGCTGTGTTGTGCAGCTTCTTTCCTCTGCCCCCGCCTCTGGCAAGAAAGGACGCACCTCGGACTTTCTTGTTTCTTTGTTCTAGAGGCTGCATTTGATAATGTCGTGCTTTCCTAGGCTGTGCAGGAATATAAGGCAAAACAGAATTACCAGCTATAGCTGTGGAGACCAGGTCCGAGAGCCCTTCTCCACACAATCCTCAGCCTTCCATATGCCTCTTAAGTCGGCATCATCTGTCCATTGCATATTCTACAGGACACGTCAAGCAGAAATCGACATAGCTTTGTCTCTAGGACCCAGTATACTCATGTCTCTTTGGGCATGACACACACACATACATATATACATATATACATACATACATACATATATATATACACACACATACATAAATCTCTTAAGACAGCATCTTTAATATATATCTATATACTAGGGTCTCAATCTCTGCTGATAAGGTACCCGTTCCACGCTGCCCCAGCGCTATAAACCCATACCGACACAATCGCCGGTCTAAGTAGTGTACCAGAATGTGCACGCTATCTGCAGGATCCCTGAGAATAGCTGTTACGACAGGTTACCTTTTGGGCAAACGTGACACCCTAGGGGAAGATTCCCATCGTATCCTGGCCCTAGTGGGGAAAGGATACTGCCTGAGAATTCTTTGTGGGAAACTGCAGTCTCTTGTCTGGAGATTCCCGCTCTTTTTCCTCACGAGAGGAGGGAAATTTACCTCAGCTTCCTTCCCCTTAAACATGAGTACCCTTGTGTCAGGGACAGATGAGTCATCAGTGATATGCAAATCATATTTTATTACAATAATCATATATAGAATACTTTTCTGCCATTTTGGCTGTAACTTTGCATTATCGTAGTCGACACTGGAGTCAATCTCCGTGTCGACATCAGTGTTTATTATTTTGGATAGTGAGCATTGAGAGACACTGAAGGTCTCTGCGACAGAGGGACAGACATGGGTAGATTTCATGTCTGTCCTCTAAACTTTTGTGCAATATATTCACCTCAGCACTTAATTACACATATCCAACAGGTGTCGGCGTTGTCAACGGAGACACACACACATATTTGCTCTATCTCCTCCTTAGGGGAGCCTTTTACCTCAGACATGTCGACACACACGTACTGACACACCACACACACAGGGGATGCTCTATTTGAAGGCAGTTCCCCCACTAGGCCCTTTGGAGAGACAGAGAGTATGCCAGCACACACCCCAGCGCTATATGACCCAGGAATCACACAGTAACGTAGTGTTAACCCAGTAGCTGCTGTATATATTGTTTTTACGCCAAATTTATGTGCCCCCCCTCTCTTTTCACCCTCTTCTATCGTCTGCAGGGGAGAGCCTGGGGAGCTTCCTCTCAGCGGAGCTGTGGAGAGAAAATGGCGCTGGTGAGTGCTGAGGAAGAAGCCCCCTCAGCGGCGGGCTTCTGTCCCGCGATTTTGTGTAAAATAATAGCGGGGGCTCATGGCATATATACAGTGCCCAGCTGTATATATGCTCCATTATGCCAGGAGGTACTCAATTACCACCCAGCCCCCCCCCCTGCACCCTACAGTGACCGGAGTGAGCGGGTTTAATGTGGTAGCAATGGCGCACAGCTGCAGTGCTGTGCGCTACCTCATATGAAGACAGGAGTCTTCTGCCGCCGATTTTGAAGTCTTCTTGCTTCTCTCGCCGGCTTCGGTCTTCTGGCTCTGCGAGGGGGGCGGCGGCACGGCTCCGGGATCGGACAACCAAGGGCGAGTTCCTGTGTTCGATCCCTCTGGAGCTAATGGTGTCCAGTAGCCTAAGAAGCACGACCTATCCGCAGTTAGTAGGTTTGCTTCTCTCCCCTCAGTCCCACGTAGCAGAGAGTCTGTTGCCAGCAGATCTCTCTGAAAATAAAAAATCCTAACAAAATACTTTCTTATTAGCAAGCTCAGGAGAGCTCACTAAAGTGCACCCAGCTCTGTCCGGGCACAGATTCTAACTGAGGTCTGGAGGAGGGACATAGAGGGAGGAGCCAGTGCACACCAGTAGTCCTAATTCTTTCTTAGAGTGCCCTGTCTCCTGCGGAGCCTGTCTATTCCCCATGGTCCTTACAGAGTCCCCAGCATCCACTAGGACGTTAAGAGAAAAACAGCCGGCAACTCGCACCTCCGACGATCTCGGACTCCATTACATTCCGCAGAAAAAGTGATTAAGAAGCTGGAGCACGAATAAGAAGTAAGGAGCTGGCTGAATAAGAAGCTAAGTTCAGCCTCATAATACGATAAGGGGGATGATCTACAGGGGGCAAGGAGGAATATGTGCCCACATAGTATGTTGAGCAAACCCAAAAGTTGGTCAATTCTTAAAAGGTACCCTTGCAATAGCTTACTTGTCCTGGACTCCATAGAATTGGAAAATAAAGCAGTGATTTCTTTGCCCAATAAAGGTCTGAGACATTTATGGCTAAGCAAGGAAGCAGAGCGCTCCTTATTTCATCCTGTGAAAGGTTTACATGTTATACGCTCATGCCACAAATGGTCAACAATCATTTAATAGCACAAATTATAATACTGTAAAATAGCTAAATATTTGGTTTTTAGGCCAAGTATACATGCCATTCAGCATTACCTTTATAAATATACTGCCAAAACCATTTAAGTTTTACATCACTTTTTTTTTTTTTATAAATTAATTATATATATATATATATATATATATATATATATATATATATATATATATATATATATATATATATATATATAAAAATGTAGGCTATTCACTGTTTTATGATAGATATATTATACACACACACACTCTCAAACATCTTCCAATGTCCAAACAATACAGGTTTACATTATGCGCATTTTTCACTGCACATCTAATGATAATGACAGTCACAACCCTATCCAAATTATAAATGGATAATTCACAAACTGCACATAAATGAGCTCGTGATGTTTTCATAGAGAACAGGCAGATACGAGACGGTCTTACTTTGCATCCGCAGAGAAAACCGGCCTCCGGTAAGTAATCCGACTTCCACCAAACTGAATAACACGAATTTGGTCTTTGTACACCATTTTATTTCAATACAGTCGCCACTGCAGATCCTCAACTGCACACGTGGGAAACCGAGACAACCGGAAACATTGACATACAGTACCATAGAGATGCTGGTAACGTCGTTGCAGAGGTACTTCCTGTGAGTCACAGCGATCGCCTTTCTTCCTGACAGGAGACAACGAACAGGGTTGAGTATATTTTCTCTTCGCCGTAAGGACGTGGTCTTTATGATGAAGAGAAATTATCTCAATCTATGCAGAGCAGTCTACTTTACCTTCGTGATAAGGACCTTTTTGCCACCTTGTGGTCAGGTCCTGCACATGAAAGTAAATCAACCACTTTTACTAACACTTGGCTATTTTCTCTTCATGTAAAGGACCTTATTAGCCCTCTCATGGTTATGTCCTTACGGCGAAGAGAAAATATCCAGAATATGCTAAAATCAGCTATTTTCTCTTCGCCATAAGGACATTATGGTCACGTTCTTATCCAAAAGGACTTTATTAGCCCTCTCATGGTTATGTCCTTACGGCGAAGAGAAAATAGCCAGATAATCCTAAAATCAGCTATTTTCTCTTCGCCATAAGGACATTATGGTCACGTTCTTATCCGAAAGGACCTTATTAGCCCTCTCATGGTTATGTCCTTACGGCGAAGAGAAAATAGCCAGAATATGCTAAAATCAGCTATTTTCTCTTCGCCATAAGGACATTATGGTCACGTTCTTATCCGAAAGGACCTTATTAGCCCTCTCATGGTTATGTCCTTACGGCGAAGAGAAAATAGCCAGAATATGCTAAAATCAGCTATTTTCTCTTCGCCATAAGGACATTATGGTCACGTTCTTATCTGAAAGGACCTTATTAGCCCTCTCATGGTTATGTCCTTACGGCGAAGAGAAAATAGCCAGAATATGCTAAAATCAACTATTTTCTCTTCGCCATAAGGACATTATGGTCACGTTCTTATCCGAAAGGACCTTATTAGCCCTCTCATGGTTATGTCCTTATGGCGAAGAGAAACTAGCCAGATAATCCTAAAAACAGCTATTTTTTCTTCGCCATCGGGACATTATGGTCACGTTCTTATCCGAAAGGACCTTATTAGCCCTCTGATGGTCATGTCCTTACGGCGAAGAGAAACTAGCCAGTTAATGCTAAAAACAGCTATATTCTCTTCATCATAAGGACATTGCGGTCAGGTCCTTATCAGAAAGGAATTTCTTATTCCTCTGCTGGTTATGTCCTTACGGTAAAGAGAAACTAGCCAGATAATGCTAAAAACAGCTATATTCTCTTCATCATAAGGACATTGCGGTCAGGTCCTTATCAGAAAGGAATTTCTTATTCCTCTGCTGGTTATGTCCTTACGGTAAAGAGAAACTAGCCAGATAATGCTAAAAACAGCTATATTCTCTCCATCATAAGGACATTGCGGTCAGGTCCTTATCAGAAAGGAATTTCTTAGTCCTCTGATGGTCATGTCCTTACGGCAAAGAGAAACTAGCCAGATTAATGAAAATAATGCTATTCTCTCTTCGCCATAAGGACTTCTTTGCTACTTATACCCCTTTCAGACATGCTGTCACGTCTAGCAGGGTTTGAGGATCCGGCAGCTGAGATTTGCCCGAGGAGGTAGCAGGCTGTGAATGAACCAGATGAGGGGGCTGGATATAGTTCCTTTGCATGGGATACGGAGCAATGAAGAACGTAGGCGGGGTTTGAGAGTCAATGGAAAGTATTTATTATGTACAGAGCTGAGGTAGGGAACTGAGGCTGAAGCACAATGGTTAAAGACGTGGCTGGAGGTGAAGAACTGCGGACTGTGATTTGAAAGACGAGACTGTAGATGATGAACTGTGGAACTGTGGATGGTAGTTGAAAACGTGGCTGGAAACAAGGACTGTGGACTGTGGTTTGGAAAACGAGGCTTGAAGATAATAATCTGCAGGCTGTGGTCAGTGGTACAAAGGCGTGGCTGGTGAAGGAGATCTGTGGAGTGTGGCTTGAAAGACGAGGCAGAAGACCCGGGGCCGACTGTGCCCAAAGAGTCTTACTGGACCGGGTTTTCCAGGAGCGCTTCCACAGGCAGTAGCAGGCAAGAAACGGCAGGGCTGCAGCAGCAACAGAGAACCGACCAAGCAGGATCAGGAGGAACCAAGATACAGCAGGAATCCTGGGAGCACAGGCTAAAGCACCTACAACAGGGTTGTAACTTGAAGCACTGGCATCCCTGTCCTAAACCAGCCCCCTTTTATAGGAAGAGCTTCCCGTGGATTGGCTGGAAGAAACAGGAAACAGGAACTATGCTTAAAACTTGGTCTCCAACATGGCGGCGCCCAGTAATGCAGACCTTTTTGCAAAGCCACATTGCTCACTGCCCCTGGTCTCCAAGCAACGGTTCAGCAAGAGCGACCCGCTGTAGCGGCGTCCTGCCGCCACGAACGGACCCCCTCACCTCCGCTACTGCTGCCCACGGATCCGGCGCAGCAGCCCACCTCCACCGCTGCCCGCACAACGCCAAGGAAGCCAGCCCCGCGGCCCCAGCGTACCGGTAAGACTTCGGACGCTGACACATGCTCTAAATTCCCGGGGTTTTGCACATGAACGCGCATCAACCCAGGAATTTGGTATGTCTGAAATGCACCGACCCAGGAACGTGATCCAGGTCGTCAACCCTGCAATTAACCATGGTTTTTCCCGGGACTCAAGTCCCGGGAAGACAACCCAGTTTAGGTCTGAAAGGTGCTCCCAGGTCGCCTCTGATTGGCGTAGCTGCCTGAAGGAGGCCGGAGTGAAGAGAGGGCGTGCGCCGGCTCCTGGAGTCCATGTTGCTGTGAATAGTTGAAGCAGCCGGCGTAACCAAAAACAGGCCTGTTGGGGTGAGTGAGAGTGTGTGTGTGATTGAGTGTGAGTTTATGTGTATATATGAATTTGGCATGTGTGTATATATTACATGTATGTGTGTTTGAGTGTGACATGTGTATGTGTAAGACGTGTGTAAATGTACGAGTGTGACGTATGTGTGTCTGTATATAAGACTCGTACTTTCCCGCCTGAATTGGAAACTCAAACGCGGCAAAACGTCATCATCCCACTGACAATGCTAAATTCCTTGTCGTATAAACAACCCTTATGAAGCTAAGAACACTGTACGCTGTTTATTTAAGAAATACCGTAATGATACGCTATTTGCGTAACGATCGCTCAGCCGTAGGCGAGACGCTCAAGCGTCACGTTCGCTCACGGCCCAGTGATCACAGGACACGTTATTGGTTATGTCTAGGGGAAAGATTCGCTGTAACGTAGCGTACGCTAGAGACCACGAGGAGGTCACCAGCGATGCAGACGCTCACAACACTATACCTTTATGTTAAACCTTATACCGATGAAATACACTGAATACCTTAATGTGAGTACAGGGTGTAAGTGCAACCTTGTGGAACCTGACTATCTACAAAGCTGCATGAGCGTCACCGACGCTCAAATGAACACTTATCACTATAGGAAATACACAGATACTGGTTTAGGTTTCCAAGGCCTATTAACTGTATTATGTCTAATATACTTGTGAAAGGGGATAACAGTACATATGATACACTACAGTATAACAGAGACTTCCTAACCACAGAACTAAACTATAAATACAAAAAGACAATACTACACTGACCTAAATGCAATACGATACAATACTATAATACTATAAGGTATTTAAGAGAAAAAGAGGAGAGAGAGAGATAGAGAGAGAGAGAGAGAGATTGGCTCGCAGAAAGACAATGATTATGGAGAGAACTTACGCACAAAGGGTATGATCGCCAGCGCCTCGATATCCAGCTCCCGATTATCAGCAGATAACCGTTGATGAGAGAGTGAGAGCTGGATGTGGTCGGCCTGCCTATTTATGCTCCACACACAATGCAATCTCCTGGTCCTACAATCCCATTGTCCATTGGCCGAAGGAATTCGGCCCTGCATCATAACAAAAGGTCATAGGGTGATTCATACAGGTGGGCTGTGACGATTTCCAACAGCTCAGGTGGGTGGGAAACTGGGTTTCCCGCCGCATACCTGAGTATGTGCAAATCATAGAAATGGACATAAACTTCTTATGTCCATAACTATTCGCACGAGCGATTAATACGCTCCAAACCAACACCGGAATATTGCTAATTAAATACTCTTCCGATGGGTACCAAACACTGCTGTATGATTCCTGTTAAACCCTTCGTACGATGCAAAGAGGGATTCCTCAGCTCTGGGACATTATACTTTAACCAAACTTACAGAAACTATCAAAGGGATCATGATCTATAAACTACATTAATTGTGAACATTTGTAACTAATGAGTCGCACGCTACGATCACATAAACTCTACCGTAAATGCGCATACTGCGCGTGCGAGTGCACGCTATTGCGGGTATGCGCTTCCACGGGAGAGCGTACGCATGCGCAGCACGGACCAGTGTGCGGTGCAAATATGGCAACGTGCATTGAGACATTTTTCTGACTTTGACAGTCCACCCTTTGGCAGTCAATAATAACTGCCACAAAATATTTAAGGAGAAAAATGTAAGTCAGGGGTTAATTGATTTCCATGGCGGGGAAAGGAAGAAGAATGGAGTAGGTGTGAAGAGGGTATGACCTAGTGAGAAAGTAGAAGCATGTGTGTATGAGTCCATGTTTGGAGGGTCATGTATCATCGTGCCGTACGTGTGGTAAATCAAGCTTCGAGGTATTGCGAAGTATACATTTGAATTCCTTCTTATCCTGTGGTACAGGTCTGTGGATGGGCTGTCAAACTCTACCGAGCTCATTTCGGCTGTGGTTGTAACACAATGGGGATGCACATTTTAGTTGATGATACATGAATTGGGGGGGGGTATGTGGTTGCTGCTATCTGTGCCTGTATTCCCTATCGACTATGTGTGTTATTACCTGAGGGTTGCAGAGATGAAGATAAAGAACACTTACGAAAAATGCAATGATATTCTATGTCAGGTTAATGTACGTTCGTCGATTGGGGTCTTGATTGGTGTCGGTTGATTGGAGTCTTCTTCTTTGTGCTTTTGCTCATAAATCGTGAGTAAAGCATACAACGTCCATGGATTTACAAAAAGATGTTGGGCTAGCGTGATTTTAAAGTTCCTAGGGAAACTGGGGTACCCATGGCATTGTCCATCAAAATCTTGTTTATCAGGTCGTCTGCTCTTCTTCTTTCCATCTTTCCGTTGTCGGCCCCTTGGCTCATCAAATCCTTCGTCTACGTGGGTCTTTGTACCTCGGAGGAAAACATAGAAATGGGTGAAAGACGGACCGTATACTCATTACATCATTACGTCATGGTTTCTAGCATTGGGTCATAAATCAAATCCAGGTTAATTTCAGTTTCCTCACTCCTCAAGCTCATCACTTTTGTACTTTGTTTGCACCTTATTAAAGCCTGCCCGCATCTGAATATCAATCCAAACGATATAACGACACCCAAAATACATAGGAGAAACTTTCCAACATCCATTATGACTCCTTGAGCCCAGTCTCCTAAACCGGAGAACCAATTTCGCGGGTTCAACCATGACACCCAACCAGTCAGCTCATTACCTACAGCAGCAAGGGTGAGATTGTGTTTTCGACGAAATTCCCACTTTAATTGCAGAATATCGTCCATCTTTTGGTCTATGACCTCTATCGGATCCTCGGTGCTATTTGTGATATACGTGCAACACTTTATGCCGTACTGTGTTGCCAATGTAACACAATATCCGCCTGTTACTGCTGTAAGATAATTAAGAACCATCCTATGCTGAACTAGTTCTGTTTTGTAAGCTTGAAGTTCTCTTCCAGTGTATCTAAACGTGTCATCATACATTTCAGTGATATTATCTAACAAATTGGCGAGTGCGGAAATGTATCTATAATTCATCACACCTCGAGCGGTGCGAGTGAAATCTAACGCTACCAGAACCTGAATCCCGGTGGATTCATGGATAAGATCAGAGGCCGGATGCTCTAACCTTTCTGACAGTTGTCTTTTAACAAGGTGCTCGTAGTGAGTGTGAGTATAAGGAGTTTGGGCACCACGGTGTATGTCCTTCATTTTGTCATGTGTAACAGTCATTACTTCAGGCAATACTTTTCCAATATAACACAATCCTTCAGAGTTTGGGGCAAGCCACTTGTACGCCTTTCTCCCACATATGAAATATGCATCATCGGGGAGAACATAGGGGACGGAGAAGGACATGACCATGTTACAAACCTTCCAGGTGAAATCTCCTGGCCCTAATTCTTCCATCTGCCTAATGCACGTATCGGTTTGTACGATATGTGCACAGTATCCTGGTGATACCTCTCCAACTTTAGTAATCCTATTTCCTAAGGTATATCGATACCGGAAAGATTTTCCTCTACTGGCTATGTGGCGTACGAGCTCTGTATCTGTAGGCATTCTATCTGCTCTGTGTGAAAAGGTCATGGTAAGGTTGCTCCATGACACTTCCCAATTTCCCGGTTTTCTGGGATTGGAGATGTTAAAACATATGAGGGACCTATCCACATGGTATTGGTGGAGCTTCAAACTAGGAGGGCTGGAGATGTTAAACCTCCGGTCCACCGGTCTCCCACCACTTAGCTCAAGTACCTCCCCTAACGTTAAAGGAAATGGTACTAGCCCTGATTTACTGTGACCCTGAGGTACTTGAGAGCATACCCAACAATCTGTTTGGTTTAACACGTTACCCACTAAGGAGTGATAGTCACTCAATGGATGCCGGTCCATATGGATATTAAAACTAGATTGGCATTTCTTTATGCATCCATCTTCAACCAGATTATCACAGAGCCTACAGATACAATTTTCCTCAGCTAACAATCCATCACAATTTCTTCTATCGGATCGTTTTCTGATACTCGCCTTTGCTTGTTGGCTTGGTTGATCTTGGAAAACTACGCCTCCATCATCATAATCGGAACCCATTCCAGAACCTCTTTCGACCTCTATGGTACTCTCGCCGGAACAGACTGCTCTGGTCAACATCATGGTTAACATCAAAATCCGGATCACAGTCTCTTGGGGCAAGTCCATCTTTGAGGAGGAAATAGAGAAGAATGAGAAGGGGGAAAAAGAAATTTTAAAGGAGAGGGGATGGGAAGTGGAGAAAACAATAAAAGGGAGAGGGGAGTCGACAGCTGCTTTCGGTCTTCAAGGCTCAGGTGCCGCCTCAGTCCTCCTGGAACAGACACTCTAGTGATACAACCTCTACCGTCTGTTCCTTATCACGGGACTTCTCTGGATCAGCAACCTTCTTGCAGTGGGATGAATGGACCCAAGTCTCTCTCTCAGCAACCTTTAATGCTGTGGTGCTAGTCAATAAGACCTGGTATGGTCCTTCCCATCTATCAATAAGACAACCTGAGCGTAGAAAATTTCGTATCATTACATAATCCCCAGGTTCAATGTCATGACAATTACTATCTGGTAAATCAGGAATCACCAACTTCAGATTATCATTTTGATTCCTCAACTGCTTACTCATATTAATTAAGTACTTTACAGTTACTTCATTGTTACATTTCAAATCATCCTGAGGGTTAATCATGACATGCGGTTGTCGACCAAACAAGATTTCAAAAGGGGACAGATTAAGAGGGGACCTGGGAGTGGTTCTGATACTATACAAAACAATGGGTAAAGCTTCTGGCCACGTCAATCCTGTCTCTGCCATTACTTTACTCAATTTATTTTTAATAGTGCTGTTCACTCTTTCGACCTTCGCGCTCGCCTGTGGACGGTACGGAGTGTGCAGCTTACTATCAATTCCCATCAACTTACACATTCCTTGAAAGACATCACCTGTAAAATGGGTACCCCTATCACTTTCAATGATTCTAGGGATACCATATCTACATACAAATTCCTGCACAATTTTCTTAGCTGTAAACATAGCGGTATTTGTAGCTGTTGGAAAAGCTTCGACCCAATTCGAGAAAACATCTATACAAACAAGTACATATTTCAAATTTCTACATGGGGGTAATTGAATGAAGTCAATTTGTATTACTTGGAAAGGGCCGCCGGCAGGTGGGATATGGGATGGTTCTGTTGGTATTGCTTTTCCAATATTCTTTCTCAGACAGGTAAGGCATGACATTGCTCTTTTACTAGCATGAGAGGAGAATCCTGGGGCGCACCAGTATGCTCTTACCAATTTGCACATCCCCTCCTTGCCTAGATGAGTCAGCCCGTGAGCTGCTTCAGCCAGACACGGAAGGTATGCCCTGGGGGCCACTGGTTTACCATGTCCATCCGTCCAGAGCCCTGAGGACTCCTGGCCATATCCCTTTGCCTTCCAGACTGCCTTCTCCTGAGTGGAACACAAATTCTGCATTTCACACAACTTTTGTGTGTTGATGGTATTAAATACCATCAGTTGTGTGGTGTCTGTCCGTATGGGGGTAGCAGCTGCAAGCTTTGCAGCTTCGTCTGCTCGGCTGTTACCAAGGGATACTGGGTCTTGACTATATGTATGTGCTTTACATTTGATAACAGCCACTCTGTCGGGTTCCTGTATCGCTGTTAGAAGCCTTTTTATGTGAGCTGCATGCGCTATCGGTGTACCAGCTGCCGTCATGAAATTTCTGAGACGCCATAGCGCTCCGAAATCATGGACTACCCCGAACGCGTATCTAGAATCGGTGTAGATATTGGCAGACTTACCCTTAGCCAATTCACATGCTCTGGTTAGGGCGACCAGTTCAGCAACCTGGGCTGAGTGAGGTGGGCCTAGCGGTTCCGCTTCTATGGTGTCTTGGTCATCTACGACTGCGTATCCAGTACACAAGTCTCCCGAGTCTGACTGTCTGTGACAACTACTGTCCGTGTAGAACGTGAGTTCTGCATCTTCTAGTGGATTGTCACTGATGTCAGGCCTTGCGGTAAAATTTTGGGTCAAATATTCCATACAATCATGTGTATCTTCCTTTGCATTAAATCCTCCTTCCCCATCACTCTCACCTCCCACCCTTTGTGCCTGTCCAGGCACACCTGGGAGAAATGTTGCAGGGTTTAATGCGCTGCATCTCCTTATGGTGATGTTTACTGGGGCCATTAATGCCAATTCCCATCTCGTAAACCTTGCTGATGAGACATGTCTGGTTTGGGCAGAATTCAATAAGGCCGATACCGCATGTGGTGTATGGATTGTGAGGTTGTGGCCTAGCACGACATCTTCGCTTTTCGTCACTAGCAATGCTATTGCCGCAACGCTACGCAAGCATGTGGGGAGGGATCGCGCTACCGTGTCTAGCTGCGCGCTGTAGTATGCAATTGGCCTGCTGGCATCACCGTGTTTTTGTGTTAGTACCCCTGCTGCGCACCCAGCACTTTCTGTTCCGTATAGTTCAAAGGGTTTCCCATAGTCTGGCATACCTAGTGCTGGTGCCTGCGTTAGGCACTGTTTGAGTCTCTCAAATGCTGTTTCGGATTCGTCTGTATGCGAAATCCGATCAGGTTTGTTTGAGGAGACCATTTCCTGCAAAGGTAGTGCTAATATGGAAAACCCTGGGATCCAATTACGGCAATACCCACACATTCCTAAAAACGTCCTTATCTGTTGCTGGGTTTGTGGCAGTGTCATGTCTCTAATGGCTTGGATTCTATCAGCGGTCAGGTGTCTCAGTCCTTGTGTTAGACAGTGTCCCAAGTATTTTACCTTAGCTTGGCATAATTGCAACTTGTCTTTGGAGACCTTGTGACCTGTGTCTGAAAGATGAAACAGGAGCTGTTTCGTATCCTTCAGGGATGCCTCCAATGAATCAGAACACAGTAGTAGATCATCCACGTACTGTATTAATACTGATCCACTTTCCGGTTGGAAAGACTGTAAACAATCATGCAAAGCCTGAGAAAATATACTTGGACTATCTATGAAACCTTGGGGTAACCGAGTCCACGTGTATTGGACTCCTCTGTATGTGAATGCAAACAAATATTGGCTGTCAGGGTGCAGAGGTACCGAAAAGAAAGCGGAGCAGAGGTCAATAACAGTGAAAAATTTGGCAGTGGGAGGAATTTGCATTAGGATGACAGCTGGATTAGGCACTACGGGGAACTGACTCTCAACTATTTTGTTAATCCCCCTTAGATCCTGCACTAGCCTGTAACCCCTCCCCCCACTCTTTTTAACAGGGAAGATGGGACTATTTGCTGTGCTGGACGTTCTTACTAGAATGCCCTGTTGTAGCAAGCGCTCTATTACCGGGAAAACTCCTAACTCCACCTCTGGCTTCAGAGGATACTGTGGGATTTTTGGAGCTATCCTACCATCTTTTACTTGTACTACTACTGGGGCTACATTTGCCATTAATCCAGTGTCCTGTCCATCTTTTGTCCAAAGCGACTCTGGTATCTGAGATGTCATCTCTTCTACTTGGGATGGATTCCTATTTGTCATAATGGAATGTGACATTAATTTTGATGGGGAGTCTAACATGTCTCGTACTTCCTGAGCGTGATTCTCAGGGATGTCCAAGAATACACCTTCAGGAGTACAATAAATGACGCAACCCATTTTACATAGTAAGTCTCTTCCCAGGAGATTGGTCGGTGCCGATGCAGCCAGCAAAAAGGAATGCTTGGTATGCAAAGGCCCTATTGTAATCTCGGCTGGTTTGCTAACAGGGTAGTGCTGGACTACTCCTGTTACTCCTATGGCTGGAACTGTCCTACCAGTGGTTCTCATGCCCACTGTCGAATTGATCACTGACTTGGCCGCCCCTGTGTCTACAAGAAAGTTTAAAGTTTTACCGGCTACATTGATTGCAATCTCTGGTTCGCTTCCAAGACTGGCAATCAATTTAACTGGTTGCAGATTACAGGTATGGCCACACCCCTATTGGGTATGCTGACCTCCCTGAATCCCGCTGGCAGCAACTACTTGTGAGGGAGTTAGCTGGGAACTACCAGAGGCATGCCAATCTCTGTGTGGGGGATATCTTTTTGTTTCCCCTGTATGTGGCTCAAAACTCCGCCTCTGTGGACCCTGCTCCCAATGTCGTGTGTGGTGTTGTTGTCTAGGGGGTTGAAAAGATCTTTGTACATTTCTTACTCTACAGTCTCGTGCAAAATGTCCTGGTTTGTTACAAGAAAAACATGTTATTACACTTGCCTTACCCACAGGATTCGGTGGTACATACGCAGGCTGCCTTGTGGTCAGCGCCTGTATACTTACGGACATCAACTTATCACTTTGCGACTCCCTGTGCCTAGTGATATTTCTGTCGTGATCAATAGCAGCCTCTCTCAAGGTGGACACTGACAGACCTCGCCAACATGGCTGCGTGGTCTGTACCCTAGCTTTTAATGTTTCTTTCAAACCATCCATCAGTACAGATACTGCTACTTCTCGATGGTTTGGGTTGGTCTTAATGTCTTCTATACCAGTGTACTTTGCCATTTCTAATAGTGCCCGGTGAAAATATTCTATTGCCGTTTCGGACTCCTTTTGCTTAATGGAAAATATTTTATTCCATTTAACAACGGCTGGGAAATACTCTTTTAGCTGTAAATTTATCCTTTTTACATTATCCTTGTTGTACACGTCTGTAAGCGGTACATCTTTATCCAATGCACAATCAGCTAAAAACTGAGTTGCATCAACATTGGAAGGTAAACAAGCTCTTAGCAGTATCTGCCAATCCTTGTTGTTGGGTTCTACCGTGTTACCTAAATCCCTGATGTATTTTTGGCTAGCAACTAAATCCTTCCTGGGGTCAGGAAATTCGGACACTATTGTTCTTAATTCCATTCTGGAAAATGGAGTGTACATGGCAATGTTCCTTATGGGAGTGGCTCCAGACACATCTGTTTTTCCATTGGGAACTGCTATTACCCTTACAGGAGCAATTCTAACAGCCTCTTCCTGTGTAGATTCTACAGCTTGTTGTGGTACAATTGTTTCAGTGTAGTGCATGGTGCCGTACTTACCCGTTGACACGACCTCACCTATCCCTCCGCTAGGGGCTTTCACTAATCTCGTGGGTGTCGCTGTGCCTACTGTGGTCTCTGCTATGGTGGCTGCAAGAGAGAGAGCTGAAATTGTTGCTGAATCGTCTTCTTGATCACACTCCTGAGGAAGGTTCAAAACAGGGTACATCTTGCACGGGTTAATACTTGCATGAGTTATTTGGTTAACATCATTAACATTTACAGTGTTACTAAGAGTTTGTGTTTTACAACCCAGTGCGTTTCTCTCCGCAATCAACTTCTCTCCTGCAATGTATGGTGGGGGAGGAGCTGTGGCAATCAACTTCCTGACTGCCCCAGATCCCGCCGCCAGAGCCAAACCTCTCTGTATCTCACCTTCCTGGTGCCATAACTGTAAATAATCATGATGCTGAATTCGTCTCTTTGCTGATTTTACGAGACATATCCTCCTCCTTAAATTTTGTAACACCTCTGGACTGAAGCTACCTATTCTTGGGAACTTGTCCCTGTCTTGTACAGTCATTCTCTCCCATTCATCACATAAAGATTCGGTGTGAATTCCATATTTTTCACACATTACATATCGTGCCGACCCAACTGGTCGGTTCACAGAATCAACCTGAACCAGGGTTGATCGCCCCCTACCTGAGCAACTGGCCCCCATAGTCTGTAGGTGTTGCTTAATCCTCCTTGGATTTTCTGTATCAAGGTTTTCAGCAAGCCTTTTCAGACAACCAAATTACTCCACAGTAGGCCGGCGGTGGCGGTTTACCGAGTACCCCACTCACTCGCCCACCTCGACCAATACGACCTGTAAACACCGTTATGATGCCAGCGTACTCGATACAGGGCCCCTATGGAACCTTCAGTTTACTGGAACATATGAGGGTTACCCGCAGGACACTTACTCTTTCCAGTAAAGTTGGGGTTGTTAGATAGTTCCTGAGTGACCAGCGAACTTCCCTTCCAAAAATAAAAAATTACACAAATCACGTCAGAATGTACAAATAGCGTTTGTGACCACTTTACTCTAATGGTATTTAGGTCAGATTACTAACTACTGCACACAATTACGTGTGGTCCAATCGTTCAGTACACGAGCACTATTTGTCATGTACTGAAAGATCAATGGAATCGATGTTTCCGGCCGCGATTCCTTCAGCAAGAGCTTATGGCCTATATGGGTTCTGCACCAACACCCCAGGCGTTGTGCCACTGGACTTTTATAGCGGACCTTTTACCTTACGACCTCCTGGTCTTGTTCCTTATGACCTCCTGGTCTTGTTACCTTATGGTCCGCTATACTCTAATGCTCAAATATTATTTAACCAGGGATGCCTCCCTGGCCACCGTATATGTCACTTACACGTATGTTCCTTGACGAGTACCCGACTTTCCTTTTGGTTCCACCTTTAAAATTGTATAAACTTTTGTATACAAAACACACTCACTCAACACATGTACACTTTGTTTCTATATCTATTTCTGCGCAGAAATTGTCTTCAGGCCAAAAGTGTTACCAATTAGGAGCAGGATCTGTTAAACTAAATTTCAGATTTTCTAAAAACAGATTTGCGTTATTTACCGCTTCGCGTTATCTACCGCTGTGCGTTACTTATCGCTTTTGCGCTAATTATCGCTTTGCGCTAATTATCGCTTTTCGTGACTTGGGCTACGTGGGCGTAACCAGACGCTACGTTGCGTAATGAACGCTGCGTGCGTCTGCCTTTTGGATTGCGTACGCTAGTCTTTGTTAGCGACACGTGTACGCAATGCAAAGGATCCACCGTAACACAATATATTTATTTATCAATGTAGATGATCCCTGATCATCTACCGCAATCCACACTGACTGCCTTGTATCTCAGACAAACCGTGTGTTTGTTCTATACTTTAACTATTACCTCTACTTTTAAATAACAGCAAATCTCTTTTTAGCACTTTCTATCAACTATAAAAAAAAAAATTGGCAAACAGGAATAGTGATATACGAAATTTGAAAAAGAAATGCAGATAAATGTATGCGTACGCAAGACAAAAGAAAAATAAACAGTTTTAAAAGACACAAGCGTTTTGTTCTTACTTCCGGTTACCGGATTCCTTCAGCACTCTTTGTCTAAGCGAAGCAGACGCTTATCCCGTCAGCAACTGCGAGATAACCTCCCACCCTTTTGCTGGGGGATAATGTCTGCTGATCTACCTAGTGCAGATGTGAAAAGGACCGGACGAGCCCGCAATTGACAATGCTAAATTCCTTGTCGTATAAACAACCCTTATGAAGCTAAGAACACTGTACGCTGTTTATTTAAGAAATACCGTAATGATACGCTATTTGCGTAACGATCGCTCAGCCGTAGGCGAGACGCTCAAGCGTCACGTTCGCTCACGGCCCAGTGATCACAGGACACGTTATTGGTTATGTCTAGGGGAAAGATTCGCTGTAACGTAGCGTACGCTAGAGACCACGAGGAGGTCACCAGCGATGCAGACGCTCACAACACTATACCTTTATGTTAAACCTTATACCGATGAAATACACTGAATACCTTAATGTGAGTACAGGGTGTAAGTGCAACCTTGTGGAACCTGACTATCTACAAAGCTGCATGAGCGTCACCGACGCTCAAATGAACACTTATCACTATAGGAAATACACAGATACTGGTTTAGGTTTCCAAGGCCTATTAACTGTATTATGTCTAATATACTTGTGAAAGGGGATAACAGTACATATGATACACTACAGTATAACAGAGACTTCCTAACCACAGAACTAAACTATAAATACAAAAAGACAATACTACACTGACCTAAATGCAATACGATACAATACTATAATACTATAAGGTATTTAAGAGAAAAAGAGGAGAGAGAGAGATAGAGAGAGAGAGAGAGAGATTGGCTCGCAGAAAGACAATGATTATGGAGAGAACTTACGCACAAAGGGTATGATCGCCAGCGCCTCGATATCCAGCTCCCGATTATCAGCAGATAACCGTTGATGAGAGAGTGAGAGCTGGATGTGGTCGGCCTGCCTATTTATGCTCCACACACAATGCAATCTCCTGGTCCTACAATCCCATTGTCCATTGGCCGAAGGAATTCGGCCCTGCATCATAACAAAAGGTCATAGGGTGATTCATACAGGTGGGCTGTGACGATTTCCAACAGCTCAGGTGGGTGGGAAACTGGGTTTCCCGCCGCATACCTGAGTATGTGCAAATCATAGAAATGGACATAAACTTCTTATGTCCATAACTATTCGCACGAGCGATTAATACGCTCCAAACCAACACCGGAATATTGCTAATTAAATACTCTTCCGATGGGTACCAAACACTGCTGTATGATTCCTGTTAAACCCTTCGTACGATGCAAAGAGGGATTCCTCAGCTCTGGGACATTATACTTTAACCAAACTTACAGAAACTATCAAAGGGATCATGATCTATAAACTACATTAATTGTGAACATTTGTAACTAATGAGTCGCACGCTACGATCACATAAACTCTACCGTAAATGCGCATACTGCGCGTGCGAGTGCACGCTATTGCGGGTATGCGCTTCCACGGGAGAGCGTACGCATGCGCAGCACGGACCAGTGTGCGGTGCAAATATGGCAACGTGCATTGAGACATTTTTCTGACTTTGACACCACTGTCGGATTCTCACGGAATTTGGATTCCATATAAGGAGCCGCGCGTCGCAGCTATTTTCACTCCAGTCTCGGAGAGTGTATTGAGAGGACGTGTTCTCAGTGTCCAGTGTCTGTGTGGGGGCGGGAAAGTGGGGTGGCGAGTCTTGTGCTGTGTTGTGCTGCTCAATCCAGTGTCGTCAGTGTATTGTGCTGCATCAGTCCAGCCAGTCACAGTGTTGGTGTTCTCTCCTTCCAGTGTAGCTGTATAAAGTGGTGCTGTGTTGTGTTGTGCTGTCCAGTTCAGTGTAGTCAGTGTATTGTGCTGCATCTGTCCAGCCAGTCACAGTGTTGGTGTTCTCTGCTTCCATATATCCAGTGTAGCTCTATAAAGTTTTGTTGTGTTGTGCTACATCAGGCCAGTGGTAGTGTCCTGTTCATCACATCAGTCACTCCAGTGACGATATACGATGCTGCTATATGTCTATTGCTGCCATATAATAATAATAATAACAACAACAACAACAAGTACCTTACAGTGTTGTTGTGTTGTGCTGCATCAGACCAGTAGTAGTGTCCTTTTCATCAGTCATTCCAGTAACCAGGCAGTCACAGTGTTATACGCTGCTGCTATATGTCCACTGCTGCCGTATAATAATAATAATAATAACAACAACAAGTCCCTTACAGTGTTGTTGTGTTGTGCTGCATCAAACCAATGGTAGTGTCCTGTTCATCAGTCATTCCCGTCATTCCTGTGCCGCATATTGTCTCATAACTCCCAAAAAATAATGGAGAACAAAAATTTAGAGGATAAAATAGTGAAAGATCAAGAAGAACCACTTCCTCCTAGTACTGAAGCTGCTGCCACTAGCCATGACATAGACAATGAAATGCCATCAACGTTGTCTGCCAAGTCCGATGCCCAATGTCATAGTAGAGGGCATGTAAAATCCAAAAAGCCAAAGTTCATTAGAAATAAACCCCAAAAAAATATAATCGTCTGAGGAGAAACGTAAACTTGCCAATATTCCATTTACGACACGGAGTGGCAAGGAACGGCTAAGGCTCTGGCCTATGTTCATGGCTAGTGGTTCAGCTTCACATGATGATGGAAGGCCTCATCCTCCCGCTAGAAAAAATTTAGAGTTACGTTGGAATAAGCACAGAAAAGAACTGTGCGCTTTGAGATGGTATCACAAATCCCCAAGGAGAGTACAAATGTGTCGGCAGTTGCAATGCCTGACCTTCCCCTTCCCAACACTGGATGGGAAGAGGTGGCTCCTTCCACCATTTGCACGCCCCCTGGAAGTGCTGGAAGGAGCACCCACAGTCCAGTACCTGATATTCAAATTGAAGATGTCACTGTTGAATTACACCAGGATGAGGATATGTGTGTTGCTGGCGCTGCGGAGGAAGTTGACGATTAAGATTCTGATGGTGATGTGGTTTGTTTAAGTCAGGCACCGGGGGAGACACCTGTTGTCCGTGGGATGAAGAATCCTATTGTGATGCCTGTGCAAACTACCAAAAAAGCCACCTCTTCGGTGTGGAATTATTTCTACACAAATCCGGACAACAGGTGTCAAGCCATCTCTTGCCTCTGTCAATCTGTAATAAGTAGGGGTAAGGATGTTAACCACCTAGGAACATCCTCCCTTATACGTCACCTGCTGCGCATTCATCAGAAGTTAGTGTCAAGTTGTGAAACTTTGGTTAAGAGTGTAAGCCGTCCACTGACACCTAAATCCCTTCTTCCTCCTGTACCCAAGCTACTGCAAGCTATACCACTAACTCAACGTCAACTTCCTCCTCAGTCAGGAACGTCAGTAGTCCTGCAGGCCATGTCACTGTCAAGACTGAGGAGTCCTCCCCCAACCGGGATTCCTCCGGAAGATCTTTGAGTGGTAACATAGTAACATAGTAACATAGTATCTAAGGTTGAAAAAAGTCCATCGAGTTCAACCTATTTGTGGTCTCCTATGCACGATTATTTTGTATAAAATTTTGACTGAAGTTTATGACTGCCATTACGTTTTACCCCTCTTTTTTATAATAACCATAATGCGTGACTATGCCCCATAACCCTGGATATCCTTATCCATTAAGAATTTATCTAACCCATTCTTAAAGGTGTTGACTGAGTCGGCCATTACAACTCCCTCAGGCAGGGAATTCCAAACACGTATCGTCCTTACCGTAAAAAAGCCTTTACGCCGTATTGTGCGGAATCTCCTCTCCTCTAACTTGAGTGAGTGTCCACTAGTTCTCTGTGTTGATCTAACCAAAAACAGGTCCTGCGCAAGATCTGTATATTGTCCCCTTATATATTTGTAAATGTTGATCATGTTCCCTCTTATTCTCCTCTTTTCCAGTGTAAACATGCCTAGCCTTGCAAGCCTTTCCTCGTATTCCAGCGTCTCCATACCCTTAATTAGTTTGGTCGCCCGCCTTTGAACCTTTTCTAGTGTCAGGATATCCTTTTTGTAGTAAGGTGCACAGAATTGTACACAGTATTCAAGGTGTGGCCTCACAAGTGATTTATATAACGGGAGTATAATACTCTCGTCCCTAGCATCAATTCCCCATTTTATGCATGCGAATATTTTATTAGCCTTCTTTGCTGCAGTCCTACTTTGGGTACTACTGCTTAGTTTGCTATCTATGAGGACACCTAAGTCCTTTTCCAATACAGAATCCCCTAATTTTACCCCATTTAGTAGGTAGGTGTTATTTTTGTTCTTGTTACCACAGTGCATTACTTTACACATGTCTGTATTGAAGCGCATTCTCCATTTCGCTGCCCAAGCTTCTAATTTAACTAAGTCATTCTGAAGCGACTCAGCATCCCCTTCCGCATTTATAACTTTACACAATTTGGTATCATCTGCAAAAATTTACACCATGCTCTATAGACCTTCTGTTAGGTCGTTAATGAAAATATTGAACAATAGTTGTCCTAATACTGAGCCTTGCGGCACACCACTTAGTACTTCAGTCCAAGTTGAAAAAGATCCATTAACCACAACGCGCTGCT
The DNA here is from genome assembly GCF_028390025.1 of Pseudophryne corroboree. Lineage (NCBI taxonomy): Eukaryota > Metazoa > Chordata > Amphibia > Anura > Myobatrachidae > Pseudophryne > Pseudophryne corroboree. Next base: position 258,122,590 of record NC_086450.1, read on the forward strand.
CCCTATTATCTAACCAGTTTTTGACCCAAGTGCATATTGTGCTTCCTAGCCCTGAATCTTGCAGCTTGTAGAGAAGTCTCATGTGTGGTACAGTGTCGAACGCTTTGGCAAAATCTAAAAAGATTACATCCACCTCTTTACCCTGATCTAGGTTTGCGCTTACTGTTTCATAAAAGCCAAGTTGGTTTGACAGGATCTGTCCTTCATAAACCCATGTTGATTCCTTTTAATGACCTTATTGACTTCAAGGAACCTCTGAATACTATCTCTTAGAATACCTTCCAATACTTTCCCCACTATAGATGTAAGACTAACTGGTCTATAATAACCTGGTTCAGCTTTACTTCCCTTTTTGAATATAGGCACTACTTCCGCTATACGCCAGTCTTTGGGAACCATACCTAATATTACTGAATCCTTAAAGATCAAAAATAGCTGTTATGCAAGTTCAGAGTGAAGCTCTTTAGAACCCTTGGGTGAATACCATTGGGACCTGGTGACTTATTCATCTTTAAATGTTTTAATCGGTCACAGACTATTTCCTCGCTTAAATAAGTACCTATCAGTGGGATATTCTCATTATTGAGATTATGTGTTAGTCCCTGAATTGGGTCCTCTCTAGTAAATACTGTTGAAAAAAACTAATTTAGTGTGTCCGCTATGTCATTATCATTTTTGCTTAAGACTCCCAACTTGTCTTTTAAAGGGCCTTTACTCTCCTTCTTTAATCTCTTGCTATTAATGTATTAAAGAATTTTTGGGATTCGCTTTGCTTTCCTTTGCTACTAGTTTTTCAGTTTCTACTTTAGCCGCACTTATTTCCTTTTTGCATATTTTGTTACATTCCTTATAGTGCTGAAATGACTTTGCTTCCCCGTCAGATTTGTATTTTTTAAATGCTCGCCTTTTCTTGCCCATAAGTTCCTTTATCTTTTTGTTAAGCCACATCGGTTTATGATTTTTATTCCTTTTTTTGCTGCTGGTAGGAATAAATTTTAGTGTATTTTTAGCTAGCAGGAATTTTACTACCTCCCATTTCTCCGTAGTTTTTTTTTCCTAAAAACAAACATTCCCATTCAATATCCCTGAAAAATACCCTCATCTTTTCAAAATTCGCTTTGCTAAAGTTTAGAGTCCTAGTTGAGCCAGTATAGGGCTGTGTATGAAAACTGATATTGAATGTGACCATATTGTGGTCGCTGTTTCCTATGGGTTCTCCTACTATAATACCTGATACCAAATCCCCATTGTTTGTTAATACCAGGTCTAAGATTGCATTGTACCTAGTTGGTTCCTCAATTAGTTGAACTAAGTAGTTATCATTAAGTGTGTTTAAAAACATATTGCCCCTAGCAGTATCACATGAATCGTTTTTCCAGTTTATCTCTGGATAGTTAAAATCTCCCATCACTACTATGTCTCCTACTCCTGCTGCTCTTTCAATTTGCTTTAGTAACAATTCCTCATCAGATATGCTGATACCAGGCGGCCTATAGCATACATCCAATACTAACTGTTTTATTCCTTTTTCCCCGCATGTAATTTCTACACATGCTGTTGCTGGCGCTGCTGTTGTTGCTGCTGGGAGTGGATCGTCATCCCAGAGGGGAAGTTGGAAGACCACTTGTACTACTTCCAGTAAGCAATTGACTGTCCAACAGTCCTTTGTGAGGAAGATGAAATATGACAACAGTCATCCTTTTGCAAAGCGTATAACTGAGGCCTTCACAGCTATGTTTGTGTTAGACGTGCGTCTGGTATCGACCATTAGTTCAGTGGGACTTAGAGAATTGTTTGGCGGTACTATGTCCCTGGTATCAAGAACCATCTAGGTTCCAGTTATCTAGGCAGGCGATACCGAGAATCTACACAGACATCAGAAAAAGAGTCACCAGTGTCCTACAAAATGCGGTTGTATCCAGTGTCCACTTAACCACGGACATGTGGACAAGTGGAACAGGGCAGACTAAGGACTATATGACTGTAACAGCCCACTGGGTAGATGTATGGCCTCCGGCAGCAACAACAGCAGCGGCACCAGTAGCAGCATTTCGCAAACGCCAACTTGTTCCTAGGCAGGCTACGCTATGTATCATCGCTTTCCTTAAGAGCAGGGCCGGACTGGGACTAAAAATAGGCCCTGGCATTTTTGAAGCACACAGGCCCACCTCTGTGACTCCTCCCCTTACTATTCCTGACTCCTCCTACTTATTAGTCTATGCTCTTACAAATATAATTAATATTCTAACAACATACAAGCGTACATCATTTTCTATTAAAATACACACAACCTGTGGTCGAAGTTGAAATTTTTAAGTGGGGGTATGTAAATGTGAAGTTTGTAAATAAGCGCGTGCGCACCGGAAAAGGGGGCATGGTCACTCTAAAGGGGGCGTGTCCTTCAGTGTAGTTTATCACACCATACACCCCTTATACGCATTATGCACCACAATAGTAGGACCCCTTATACTATCTAGTACTGGTGCCTCTTTCACATTATACCACACAGTATGAGCCGAAATTCACATTATAGCACCCAGTATGAGCCGAAATTTACATTATAGCACCCGGTATGAGCCGAAATTTACATTATATGCCCCCAATAGTGCAGTGCCAGATCCACAATTGCCCCCACAGTGCCAAGTATACAAATGCCCCCACAGTGCCAGGTATACAAATGCCCCCACAGTGCCAGGTAAACAATTGCCCCCACAGTGCCAGGTATACAATTGCCCCCACAGTGCCAGGTATACAAATGCCCCCACAGTGCCAGGTATACAAAAACCCCCACAGTGCCAGGTAAACAATTGCCTCCACAGTGCCAGGTATACAAATGCCCCACAGTGCCAGCCAATTGCCCCCACAGTGCCAGATATACAATTGTCCCTACAGCAGCCAGTGCTGCAGCTACTTACCGCTGCTGCACTGCTACTGCTGCTGCTGCTCCTCCGGGCTGTGAGGGACGGGGGTGAATCAGGAGAGCAGAGCGCCCGCCAGCGCGGCTGTGTCTGGTGATGCGGCGGCTTCGTTCAAACCAGCCGCCGGTTCGTGAGCCAATCAGAGCTCGCGGATCGGCGGCTTCTGATTGGCTGCCGGTCCGCGAGCTGTCGTCTACTGTCACTGCATATGATTCTGTCACCATTGAAAGAATGGTGGAGGATTATATGAGTGACAGCATCACTGTAGGCATGTCAGACAGTCCGTATGTATACTGGCAGGAAAGAGGCAATTTGGATGCCCTTGCACAAACTGGCTTTATTTTTCCTAAGTTGCCCCCCCCCCCCCCCCTCCAGTGTGTACTCCGAAAGAGTGTTTAGTGCAGCCGGTCACCTTGTCAGTGATCGGCGTAGGAGGTTACTTCCACTAAATGTGCAGAAGATAATGTTCATCAAAATGAATTAGAAATTCCTCCGGGAAGACCTTTGCCAGCAATTGCCTCCAGAAAGTACACAGGAACCTGTGATGGTGGATTCCAGTGGGGACAAATTAATACTCTGTGAGGAGGAGGATGTACACAATGAAAGTGGTGAGGAATTGGAGGATGAGGTCTACATCTTGCCTCTGTAGAGCCAGTTTGTGCAAGGAGAGATTGATTGCCTCTTTTTTGGTGGGTGCCCAAACAAACCACTAATTTCAGCCACAGTCGTGTGGCAAACCCTGTCGCTGAAATGATTGGTTTGTTAAAGTGTTCATGTCCTGTTTATACAACATAAGGGTGGGTGGGTGGGAGGGCCCTAGAACAAATACATCTTGCACTTCTTTTGCTTCTTATCATCATGTGCTGTTTGGGGACTAGTTTTTTAATAGTGCCATCCTATCTGACACTGCAGTGCCACTCCTAGATGAGCCAGGTGTTTGTGCCGCCCACTTGTGTCGCTTAGCTTAGTCATACAGCCACCTCGGTGCAACTTTTGAGCCTAAAAACAATATTGTGAGGTGTTCAGAATAGATTGGAAAGGAATGTTATGGAGGTTTATAATACAGTAGGTACAAATTTACCCCCAAATTCTGTGATTTTAGCTGTTTTTATGTTTTTTTTCCAAAAATCATCCAGATCCAAAACACGAAAGGGTGGTTTTCCCAAAACCAAAACACTAAAGTGGAATTAGAACCAAAACACGAAAAGTGTCCACTGGACATCTATAGCAGGGACGTGCAGTCAGGGGAAGCATTGCCTCCCCTGTCATTACTGATTAAAATAATAGAAGGAAGATACTTATGACACATATTCTGTGTCATAAGTATCTTCATTGTATTATTATATTCATTGTAAGCTCTGAAAGTAGGTTAGGAGGCACCTATAACAGTGCCTCCCGTTGTGAATGAGAATGAGGATAAAGTGGGGTGCGTGGCCAAGCACTGGGCTGTAAAAATCCATTGCAAATCGACGAGAAAGCGGCACTCTTATAAGTGCCTCATCGATAGGGCCAGTGTGATTGGACAGCGGATCCAGGGCTGGATCCGCTGGTCCAATAACCCATACACTGAAGGATGAGTGCTCACCTCCCTCTCCGTTACCCGAGACGGCCACTTCCTGGTCGGCCACAGTGCCCCTCCTTCCACATGTTTTCCCTCCTGTGTCTCTGTGTCCGCGCCGGTGGATTCTGAAATGAGCCGCTGGCAGACCTGCTCCCTCTGCCTGCAACAGAAGGCTACCCACACCTGATGCATGTTCCCCCTTCCTGTGCGTCTCTGTGTCCGCGCTGGGGTGTGCTGAAATGAGCCGCTTGCAGACCTGCTCCCTCCGCCGGCAACAGAAGGAGCAGCTGGAGACCCGAATCTACAGCTTCATCCAATGTGTGTGTCTCCCTCTCTCAAAACCTGAATTCTATCCTGAGTGTATAGGGAGGTAAGTCTTTTACAAAGCAAATTGTGTGCCCTCTCTCCTCTACAGGTACCCCTATGGAATTCTACTGGACAAGTGGACGTGATCGGCGTGGGATGTAGGTAAGTAATCTCTCATTTTTACAGGTACCCCTATTGGATTCTACATGGACAAGTGGACGTGATTCTCTGCATTGGATGTAGGTAAGTATGTGTGAATGCGTAAGTGTGTTTTAATAAATTTGTACTTTCAAGGTGTGTGTGTTGTGTTTTTATGTGGGTATTTTTTTTGTTATAGAACTACAGTTACCAGCGGGCCCGTTATTTCCCCGCATGCTGGTACTTGTTGTTCTCCAAGTTCCAGCAAGCGGGGGAGGCTTGCTGGGCCTTGTAGTTCCACAAAAAAAAAAACAATATCCTTTTTTTTTTTTAAACACACTTATGCCTATCAGCCCGGCACCCACCACCCAGGGGGGCTGAGGTCAGCCTCGGGCTTCACCTCTGGCCCTTGGGTGCCTGGAGGGGAGGGACACTTTGATTAAAGGGGTCCCCACTCCTCTAGGGAACCCCAGCCAGGAGTGACTAGATAGGGGGGGTAATTCCATGGCCGCATGGAACAATATTAAAGTGTCCCCCGGCTGTGGCATTATCTCCCTGGCTAGTGGAGCCCGGTGCTGGTTTTGAAAATATGGAGGACCCCTACATCTTTTGTCCCCCATATTTTTGGAACCAGGACCAGTCTAAGAGCCTGGTGCTGGTTGTCTAAATACAGGGAACCCCTCTCAATTTTTCTCCCCTGTATTTAAACAACCAGGCCCGGCTCAAAGAGCCAGAGGCTGGTTATACTTAGGAGGGGGGACCCCACGCATTTAAAAAAAAAAACTTTTTACCCATTCACACCCTTTTCCACAGATAAGCATGCACGGATCTCACTGATCCATGCATGACTATCACAACACGCCAGCAAAAAGCAGGTCTATTTGAAAGCTCCATTTTTTTACAAATTCCATACTTTCCCGGCAGTGTTTGGCTATTGTCGGCAGTGATTGAGAATACAAATTCTTAGTAAATAAAGAGTTCTATTAAATAACAGCCGTGTTTGACCGATGGTCTATTGATTCGTATTTGTGTGGTCGGCAGTGTATCTCAATACAAATAGCCCCAACACTGCCGAGATTGCTGTTTAGTAAATTACCGAGATCACACTTAGGATAAAAAAGCCAACTCGAATGAAATCGGGACCTTAGTAAATATACCCGTCAGTCCAGTCTGGCCAGAGGGGCCACGATCTCCCGCTTCTCTCACTCTCTCTCCCGACCCCAGATTCCTGTTCAGGCTGCTCTTGTCACGGGCAATCCCCGCAGTTCTAGGCCCATGTAAGTAAATACCAATATAATGGTAATTCACTGTCTGTTCCCATCACCCTTTACTTCTCTCTTTTATATTCTCACCCGCTGCTACCCTATCACTGGCATCACCCTCTCCCTGTCACCCACTACAGACACCCTTTCCCCGGCATCACCCACTGCTGTCACCCTCTCCCTGGCGTCACCCCCTACCTGGCATCACCCATTGCTGTCACCCTCTCTCTGGCATCACCCTCTCCCTGGTATCACCCACTGCTGTCACCCTCTCCTTGGTATCACCCACTGCTGTCACCCTCTCTCTGGCATCAGCCTCCCCGTCACCTTCTCCCTGGCATCACCCACTGCTGTCACCCTCTCCCTGCTGTCACGCTTTTCCTGTCACCCTCTCCCTGGCGTCACTCACTCCCTGTCACCCACTGCTGTCACCCTCTCTCTGGCTATTTTGTTGACCAGGACTTCCATTAACTTAATAGCGCCGCATCCACGGTGCAATTAAGTTAATGGAAGCCCTTGGCAACAAAATTGCATTCATGTCCTCCTCCCAGTCCCAAACACTAATTTAAATTTTTCTCTAAAAATGTACAATATATCACAAGTATGATGAGCAGGCAGGCAGCGGGCATTGGCGGTAGGGGTCATCGGTAGGATTCGGCGGACATTATGGTTGCAGTGCCTCACCAGCCACTGACCTCACCGCATGCCACTGATCTATAAAGTGAAAATCCCAGGTCTGAAGTAGAGATGAGCGGGTTCGGTTCCTCTGAATCCGAACCCGCCCGAACTTCAGGTTTTTTACATGGGTCCGAGCAGGCTCGGATCTTCCCGCCTTGCTCGGCTAACCCGAGCGCGCCCGAACGTCATCATCACGCTGTCGGATTCTCGCGAGGCTCGGATTCTATCGTGAGACTCGGATTCTATATAAGGAGCCGCGCGTCGCCGCCATTTTCACACGTGCATTGAGAGTCATAGGGAGAGGACGTGGCTGGCGTCCTCTCCGTTTAGAGAAGACAGAGACACAGTATTTTGGGGAGCATTATTAGGAGGAGTACTACTATACTGTATACTACTATACTTACTACTTGCTTAAGTGATATTTATAGATTAGATAGTGTGACTGTAAGTGTATTATCTGACTTGTGGGGGAGACACTGACAGTGGGGAGCAGTTAGAGTCTGAGAGCAGGACTCAGGAGTACATATAACGTACAGTGCACACTTTTGCTGCCAGAGTCAGTGCCACACTGCCATTGTTGTGACCACACTGACCACCAGTATAATAATATATTTTGTGATTGTCTGCTTAGGCCTCGGAGTACTAGTTGCAAGTTGCAACGTGACCTGAAGTGACCACCAGTTTAATAATCAATCACCACCAGTTTAATATATATATATATATATATATATATATATATAATTGTATATAATATATATATATATATATAATATTGTATACCACCTACCCGTGGTTTTTTTTTTTCATTCTTCTTTATACATACTACTATAGTAGCTTACTGTAGCAGTCTGCGGTGCTGTGCTGACCTGACAGTGTCCAGCAGGTCCGTCATCAGTCATTACATAATAAATATATATAGTACCTGTCCGGCTGCAGTACTAGTGATATTATATTGATTTCATCTCATTATCAATAATTTATCATCCAGTCTAGACTCTATATTAGCAGCAGACACAGTACGTTAGTCCACGGCTGTAGCTACCTCTGTGTCGGCACTCGGCAGTCCATCCATAATTGTATACCACCTACCCGTGGTTTTTTTTTTCTTTCTTCTTTGTACATACTACTATAGAGTATAGGAGCTTACTGTAGCAGTCTGCGGTGCTGCTGAGCTGACAGTGTCCAGCAGGTCCGTCATCAGTCATCATTACCTAATAAATATATTATCTACCTGTCCGGCTGCAGTACTAGTGATATTATATATACATACATATATATATTGATTTCATCTCATTATCAATCATCCAGTCTATATTAGCAGCAGACACAGTACGTTAGTCCACGGCTGTAGCTACCTCTGTGTCGGCACTCGGCAGTCCATCCATAATTGTATACCACCTACCCGTGGTTTTTTTTTTTCTTTCTTCTTTGTACATACTACTATAGAGTATAGTAGCTTACTGTAGCAGTCTGCGGTGCTGCTGAGCTGACAGTGTCCAGCAGGTCCGTCATCAGTCATCATTACCTAATAAATATATTATCTACCTGTCCGGCTGCAGTACTAGTGATATTATATATACATACATATATATATTGATTTCATCTCATTATCAATCATCCAGTCTATATGAGCAGCAGACACAGTACGTTAGTCCACGGCTGTAGCTACCTCTGTGTCGGCACTCGGCAGTCCATCCATAATTGTATACCACCTACCCGTGGTTTTTTTTTTCTTTCTTCTTTGTACATACTACTATAGTATAGTAGCTTACTGTAGCAGTCTGCGGTGCTGCTGAGCTGACAGTGTCCAGCAGGTCCGTCATCAGTCATCATTACCTAATAAATATATTATCTACCTGTCCGGCTGCAGTACTAGTGATATTATATATACATACATATATATATTGATTTCATCTCATTATCAATCATCCAGTCTATATTAGCAGCAGACACAGTACGTTAGTCCACGGCTGTAGCTACCTCTGTGTCGGCACTCGGCAGTCCATCCATAATTGTATACCACCTACCCGTGGTTTTTTTTTTCTTTCTTCTTTGTACATACTACTATAGAGTATAGTAGCTTACTGTAGCAGTCTGCGGTGCTGCTGAGCTGACAGTGTCCAGCAGGTCCGTCATCAGTCATCATTACCTAATAAATATATTATCTACCTGTCCGGCTGCAGTACTAGTGATATTATATATACATACATATATATATTGATTTCATCTCATTATCAATCATCCAGTCTATATTAGCAGCAGACACAGTACGTTAGTCCACGGCTGTAGCTACCTCTGTGTCGGCACTCGGCAGTCCATCCATAATTGTATATCACCTACCCGTGGTTTTTTTCTTTTCTTTCTTCTTTGTACATACTACTATAGAGTATAGTAGCTTACTGTAGCAGTCTGCGGTGCTGCTGAGCTGACAGTGTCCAGCAGGTCCGTCATCAGTCATCATTACCTAATAAATATATTATCTACCTGTCCGGCTGCAGTACTAGTGATATTATATATACATACATATATATATTGATTTCATCTCATTATCAATCATCCAGTCTATATTAGCAGCAGACACAGTACGTTAGTCCACGGCTGTAGCTACCTCTGTGTCGGCACTCAGCAGTCCATCCATAATTGTATACCACCTACCCGTGGTTTTTTTTTTTTCTTTCTTCTTTGTACATACTACTATAGAGTATAGTAGCTTACTGTAGCAGTCTGCGGTGCTGCTGAGCTGACAGTGTCCAGCAGGTCCGTCATCAGTCATCATTACCTAATAAATATATTATCTACCTGTCCGGCTGCAGTTCTAGTGATATTATATATACATACATATATATATTGATTTCATCTCATTATCAATCATCCAGTCTATATTAGCAGCAGACACAGTACGTTAGTCCACGGCTGTAGCTACCTCTGTGTCGGCACTCAGCAGTCCATCCATAATTGTATACCACCTACCCGTGGTTTTTTTTTTTTCTTTCTTCTTTGTACATACTACTATAGTATAGTAGCTTACTGTAGCAGTCTGCGGTGCTGCTGAGCTGACAGTGTCCAGCAGGTCCGTCATCAGTCATCATTACCTAATAAATATATTATCTACCTGTCCGGCTGCAGTACTAGTGATATTATATATACATACATATATATATTGATTTCATCTCATTATCAATCATCCAGTCTATATTAGCAGCAGACACAGTACGTTAGTCCACGGCTGTAGCTACCTCTGTGTCGGCACTCGGCAGTCCATCCATAATTGTATACCACCTACCCGTGGTTTTTTTTTTCTTTCTTCTTTGTACATACTACTATAGTATAGTAGCTTACTGTAGCAGTCTGCGGTGCTGCTGAGCTGACAGTGTCCAGCAGGTCCGTCATCAGTCATCATTACCTAATAAATATATTATCTACCTGTCCGGCTGCTGTTATGATTCCCGTACTCCAGACCAGAGGAGATCTTATGGCAGAGGTCTGGGTACTGGAAAGATATGCTGGTTACGGGAGCAGGAAAGCCTAGTAACCCCTGGCGCCCTAACTCCGTTGTCTCGCCCGTGTTGTCAGAAATCCCCTGCGAGACTATGGTTGCTTGAGCCCATGGCAGCCGCGTTCGAAGGGCGGATTATGTCTGCCCAACCCCGATGCCCCCTCAGGTCTTAATGGGAGACAAAGGGAAATCCGAGACAGGGTGATAACAAGGGGCCCTCTGACTAAGCAACCAGGCCAGGGGTTACAAGCTATCTAACTTAACCAAAAGTATGTGCGGACAAACCGCCAGGGAAAAGGACAACCAAAAGATCCCCTGATCCGTTACTCCTATCCAGCACCGCTGGATACCAGAGTGGATCTGTGGGAGCGGAATCCTCCGCAAAAAACTCCGGAACACAAAGAAACTAAATAATAAATAGTAAGCGGTCAGGCCGCAACACACGGCTACGCCGCGACTCACGAACACCACAGGATGTTAAAAGGTGCTCGGTCGGACTCCAGGAATAGATGACAAATTCCGAGTACTGGATAACTGAGGACAGGAACAACCGGATTGAGCAGGACTGGAAACTCTCTGTAACAGACTCAGCAAACAGGAAGCTATCACCGGCGTCTGTAAGAAGTCCTGAGAGTGCCTTTATTTGGGAACCCTCCAATCAGGATCCAGACAGGGTAATAAACATCATGCCGTGCAGCTGCATGCTGCACGGCCAGGATACAAATGAACTCATTATCTAGACCTAGCAACGGGGAACGCGGTCTGACAGTGGCGTCCCCGTTGCTATGGTCTGAGCGGCTCCGTGCGCCCGGCGTCTAGCGTTGCTAGGGAGCCGGCGGCTGTGTGCCTGCGGCGTCCCTAGTTGCTAGGCGCCGGGCCGCACTGACGGGCGGACCCTCGGCGCCTAACAGCTGCAGTACTAGTGATATTATATATACATACATATATATATATTGATTTCATCTCATTATCATCCAGTCTATATTAGCAGCAGACACAGTACGGTAGTCCACGGCTGTAGCTACCTCTGTGTCGGCACTCGGCAGTCCATCCATAAGTATACTAGTATCCATCCATCTCCATTGTTTACCTGAGGTGCCTTTTAGTTGTGCCTATTAAAATATGGAGAACAAAAATGTTGAGGTTCCAAAATTAGGGAAAGATCAAGATCCACTTCCACCTCGTGCTGAAGCTGCTGCCACTAGTCATGGCCGAGACGATGAAATGCCAGCAACGTCGTCTGCCAAGGCCGATGCCCAATGTCATAGTACAGAGCATGTCAAATCCAAAACACCAAATATCAGTAAAAAAAGGACTCCAAAACCTAAAATAAAATTGTCGGAGGAGAAGCGTAAACTTGCCAATATGCCATTTACCACACGGAGTGGCAAGGAACGGCTGAGGCCCTGGCCTATGTTCATGGCTAGTGGTTCAGCTTCACATGAGGATGGAAGCACTCAGCCTCTCGCTAGAAAACTGAAAAGACTCAAGCTGGCAAAAGCACCGCAAAGAACTGTGCGTTCTTCGAAATCCCAAATCCACAAGGAGAGTCCAATTGTGTCGGTTGCGATGCCTGACCTTCCCAACACTGGACGTGAAGAGCATGCGCCTTCCACCATTTGCACGCCCCCTGCAAGTGCTGGAAGGAGCACCCGCAGTCCAGTTCCTGATAGTCAGATTGAAGATGTCAGTGTTGAAGTACACCAGGATGAGGAGGATATGGGTGTTGCTGGCGCTGGGGAGGAAATTGACCAGGAGGATTCTGATGGTGAGGTGGTTTGTTTAAGTCAGGCACCCGGGGAGACACCTGTTGTCCGTGGGAGGAATATGGCCGTTGACATGCCTGGTGAAAATACCAAAAAAATCAGCTCTTCAGTGTGGAGGTATTTCAACAGAAAAGCGGACAACAGGTGTCAAGCCGTGTGTTGCCTTTGTCAAGCTGTAATAAGTAGGGGTAAGGACGTTAACCACCTCGGAACATCCTCCCTTATACGTCACCTGCAGCGCATTCATAATAAGTCAGTGACAAGTTCAAAAACTTTGGGTGACAGCGGAAGCAGTCCACTGACCAGTAAATCCCTTCCTCTTGTAACCAAGCTCACGCAAACCACCCCACCAACTCCCTCAGTGTCAATTTCCTCCTTCCCCAGGAATGCCAATAGTCCTGCAGGCCATGTCACTGGCAATTCTGACGATTCCTCTCCTGCCTGGGATTCCTCCGATGCATCCTTGCGTGTAACGCCTACTGCTGCTGGCGCTGCTGTTGTTGCTGCTGGGAGTCGATGGTCATCCCAGAGGGGAAGTCAGAAGACCACTTGTACTACTTCCAGTAAGCAATTGACTGTCCAACAGTCCTTTGCGAGGAAGATGAAATATCACAGCAGTCATCCTGCTGCAAAGCGGATAACTGAGGCCTTGACAACTATGTTGGTGTTAGACGTGCGTCCGGTATCCGCCGTTAGTTCACAGGGAACTACACAATTTCTTGAGGTAGTGTGCCCCCGTTACCAAATACCATCTAGGTTCCACTTCTCTAGGCAGGCGATACCGAAAATGTACACAGACCTCAGAAAAAGACTCACCAGTGTCCTAAAAAATGCAGCTGTACCCAATGTCCACTTAACCACGGACATGTGGACAAGTGGAGCAGGGCAGGGTCAGGACTATATGACTGTGACAGCCCACTGGGTAGATGTATGGACTCCCGCCGCAAGAACAGCAGCGGCGGCACCAGTAGCAGCATCTCGCAAACGCCAACTCTTTCCTAGGCAGGCTACGCTTTGTATCACCGCTTTCCAGAATACGCACACAGCTGAAAACCTCTTACGGCAACTGAGGAAGATCATCGCGGAATGGCTTACCCCAATTGGACTCTCCTGTGGATTTGTGGCATCGGACAACGCCAGCAATATTGTGTGTGCATTAAATATGGGCAAATTCCAGCACGTCCCATGTTTTGCACATACCTTGAATTTGGTGGTGCAGAATTTTTTAAAAAACGACAGGGGCGTGTAAGAGATGCTGTCGGTGGCCAGAAGAATTGCGGGACACTTTCGGCGTACAGGCACCACGTACAGAAGACTGGAGCACCACCAAAAACTACTGAACCTGCCCTGCCATCATCTGAAGCAAGAAGTGGTAACGAGGTGGAATTCAACCCTCTATATGCTTCAGAGGTTGGAGGAGCAGCAAAAGGCCATTCAAGCCTATACAATTGAGCACGATATAGGAGGTGGAATGCACCTGTCTCAAGCGCAGTGGAGAATGATTTCAACGTTGTGCAAGGTTCTGATGCCCTTTGAACTTGCCACACGTGAAGTCAGTTCAGACACTGCCAGCCTGAGTCAGGTCATTCCCCTCATCAGGCTTTTGCAGAAGAAGCTGGAGACATTGAAGGAGGAGCTAACACGGAGCGATTCCGCTAGGCATGTGGGACTTGTGGATGGAGCCCTTAATTCGCTTAACAAGGATTCACGGGTGGTCAATCTGTTGAAATCAGAGCACTACATTTTGGCCACCGTGCTCGATCCTAGATTTAAAGCCTACCTTGGATCTCTCTTTCCGGCAGACACAAGTCTGCTGGGGTTGAAAGACCTGCTGGTGAGAAAATTGTCAAGTCAAGCGGAACGCGACCAGTCAACATCTCCTCCTTCACATTCTCCCGCAACTGGGGGTGCGAGGAAAAGGCTCAGAATTCCGAGCCCACCCGCTGGCGGTGATGCAGGGCAGTCTGGAGCGACTGCTGATGCTGACATCTGGTCCGGACTGAAGGACCTGACAACGATTACGGACATGTCGTCTACTGTCACTGCATATGATTCTCTCCCCATTGAAAGAATGGTGGAGGATTATATGAGTGACCGCATCCAAGTAGGCACGTCACACAGTCCGTACTTATACTGGCAGGAAAAAGAGGCAATTTGGAGGCCCTTGCACAAACTGGCTTTATTCTACCTAAGTTGCCCTCCCACAAGTGTGTACTCCGAAAGAGTGTTTAGTGCCGCCGCTCACCTTGTCAGCAATCGGCGTACGAGGTTACATCCAGAAAATGTGGAGAAGATGATGTTCATTAAAATGAATTATAATCAATTCCTCCGTGGAGACATTGACCAGCAGCAGTTGCCTCCACAAAGTACACAGGGAGCTGAGATGGTGGATTCCAGTGGGGACGAATTGATAATCTGTGAGGAGGGGGATGTACACGGTGATATATCGGAGGATGATGATGAGGTGGACATCTTGCCTCTGTAGAGCCAGTTTGTGCAAGGAGAGATTAATTGCTTCTTTTTTGGTGGGGGTCCAAACCAACCAGTCATTTCAGTCACAGTCGTGTGGCAGACCCTGTCACTGAAATGATGGGTTGGTTAAAGTGTGCATGTCCTGTTTATACAACATAAGGGTGGGTGGGAGGGCCCAAGGACAATTCCATCTTGCACCTCTTTTTTCTTTAATTTTTCTTTGCGTCATGTGCTGTTTGGGGAGGGTTTTTTGGAAGGGACATCCTGCGTGACACTGCAGTGCCACTCCTAGATGGGCCCGGTGTTTGTGTCGGCCACTAGGGTCGCTTATCTTACTCACACAGCTACCTCATTGCGCCTCTTTTTTTCTTTGCGTCATGTGCTGTTTGGGGAGGGTTTTTTGGAAGGGACATCCTGCGTGACACTGCAGTGACACTCCTAGATGGGCCCGGTGTTTGTGTCGGCCACTAGGGTCGCTTATCTTACTCACACAGCTACCTCATTGCGCCTCTTTTTTTCTTTGCGTCATGTGCTGTTTGGGGAGGGTTTTTTGGAAGGGACATCCTGCGTGACACTGCAGTGACACTCCTAGATGGGCCCGGTGTTTGTGTCGGCCACTAGGGTTGCTTATCTTACTCACACAGCTACCTCATTGCGCCTCTTTTTTTCTTTGCGTCATGTGCTGTTTGGGGAGGGTTTTTTGGAAGGGACATCCTGCGTGACACTGCAGTGACACTCCTAGATGGGCCCGGTGTTTGTGTCGGCCACTAGGGTCGCTTATCTTACTCACACAGCTACCTCATTGCGCCTCTTTTTTTCTTTGCGTCATGTGCTGTTTGGGGAGGGTTTTTTGGAAGGGACATCCTGCGTGACACTGCAGTGACACTCCTAGATGGGCCCGGTGTTTGTGTCGGCCACTAGGGTCGCTTATCTTACTCACACAGCTACCTCATTGCGCCTCTTTTTTTCTTTGCGTCATGTGCTGTTTGGGGAGGGTTTTTTGGAAGGGACATCCTGCGTGACACTGCAGTGACACTCCTAGATGGGCCCGGTGTTTGTGTCGGCCACTAGGGTCGCTTATCTTACTCACACAGCTACCTCATTGCGCCTCTTTTTTTCTTTGCGTCATGTGCTGTTTGGGGAGGGTTTTTTGGAAGGGACATCCTGCGTGACACTGCAGTGACACTCCTAGATGGGCCCGGTGTTTGTGTCGGCCACTAGGGTCGCTTATCTTACTCACACAGCTACCTCATTGCGCCTCTTTTTTTCTTTGCGTCATGTGCTGTTTGGGGAGGGTTTTTTGGAAGGGACATCCTGCGTGACACTGCAGTGACACTCCTAGATGGGCCCGGTGTTTGTGTCGGCCACTAGGGTCGCTTATCTTACTCACACAGCTACCTCATTGCGCCTCTTTTTTTCTTTGCGTCATGTGCTGTTTGGGGAGGGTTTTTTGGAAGGGACATCCTGCGTGACACTGCAGTGACACTCCTAGATGGGCCCGGTGTTTGTGTCGGCCACTAGGGTCGCTTAGCTTAGTCATCCAGCGACCTAGGTGCAAATTTTAGGACTAAAAATAATATTGTGAGGTGTGAGGTATTCAGAATAGACTGAAAATGAGTGTAAATTATGGTTTTTGAGGTTAATAATACTTTGGGATCAAAATGACCCCCAAATTCTATGATTTAAGCTGTTTTTTAGTGTTTTTTGAAAAAAACACCCGAATCCAAAACACACCCGAATCCGACAAAAAAAATTTGGTGAGGTTTTGCCAAAACGCGGTCGAACCCAAAACACGGCCGCGGAACCGAACCCAAAACCAAAACACAAAACCCGAAAAATTTCCGGCGCTCATCTCTAGTCTGAAGCAGGGAAATTAACTGGGTCTTATGTCTGAAAAGGGTATTAGTGGTCAGGTCCTGCACATGAAGTGAAATTAACCAACCAAGCACAAAACATGTTCTTTACCCTTTGAGGAAAGGACACTTTTTACCCACCTGTTGATTCTGTGCTTATGACTAAGGGGAACTAAGCAGCTATAAAGAAATGCTAATAATTTTTTTACACTCCCAAGAGCACAGGTTCTCAAACTCTAGAGCAGTGTTTCTCAAATTCTGGGGCAGATGTATTAACCTTGAGAAGGCATAAGGAAGTGATAAGTGCAAGGTGATAACATACCAGCCAATCAACTCCAATATGTAAATTAACAGCTTGGAGCTGATTGGCTGGTACATTTATCACCTTGCACTTATCACTGCTTTATCACTTCCTTATGTCTACTACAGGTTAATACATCTGCCGTTCTCAGGACCCCACACAGTTCATATTGCAGGTCACCTGGCAGATGCACAGGTGTTTGCATTACTCACTGACACATGTTAAAACATCCACAGCTGGAGCAAATTAGCGCTTTTGATTCTGTGGTAAAACATTAACT
Organism: Pseudophryne corroboree; assembly: GCF_028390025.1. Classification (NCBI taxonomy): domain Eukaryota; kingdom Metazoa; phylum Chordata; class Amphibia; order Anura; family Myobatrachidae; genus Pseudophryne; species Pseudophryne corroboree. The sequence continues at coordinate 258,139,621 of NC_086450.1, forward strand.
GTTTGTAGTCCTGCGGGCAGAGTTTCAGAATCACTCTCCTAGAGGATCAGCTCCTACTTGTCAGGTTCTTACGATGAAGGGGAACTAGCCAGCTTCATCTGAAGGCCATTTTCCCTTCAATGTAAGAATTTTTTTTAGAGCACAAGTGCTCATGTCCTGCATACCAAGGTAGAATGGGTGGCTACAATGTAAAACATGTTTCCAAGTCTCTTTGAACCCCGATATCTCCAGAACCAAGGGGTCTATAAAAATTCAGAGATATACGTTTTATTCAGCTGAGCCCAATCTTGAGTTTCCAGTACCCCAGGAACGTTAGATATTCCGTGTGACTTTTTTGTGGGGGGCGATTGCTCGGTCCAGGGGGGGTATATTGAAAATCCGAGATATACATTTTGTAGGGCACTCTTTGGGCTACCCTTGACCCATAGGGTTCCGGGTCAAAGGTTACGACCCCTGACCTGTGGAGCATTCCAAACGATTTGGACTCAATTTTGGGGCACCCCGAAATGCCCTGGAGCTTAACCCCCAATGTAACATAGGTAGCCCCAACTGTGGGCTACCCTAAAAGGGTGACCCTCAAGTCTCTAGACCCCAAATTGGTGAAACTTGGTGGGCTGGTTCAGAATCAACCCTTCTGTCCACGTGCCAAATTTGGGGTATCTAGCACCCCCAGAAACCATTAAACTCGACTTTGAGTTAGCACCATCTGAGCTAGAGTCAACTTGTATAGTCTGTCTCTGGGACCCTGTGTTGGCTAGCGGTCAAGCCGAAGACCTCGCGCCCTGAGCCGGGTACCTAGCGCCTGTTTTCCCGGTCCACTTGAAACAAATTATCTTGCGAACCCGGGAACCCAGAAGCACGGGACTATTGCCATACGGTAGCTTGGACCCTTGGCTCTTGGATGAACCCAGGAACCAGTCTTTGGGCCCAGCAGAACCAGAGATATAGTCGCCCCAACCGGGTGACCCCAAGCCCCAGTCGGGACTTTCGGAATCAACGGTGAATATCTCTGGTTCCTGTGTACCAATTCACCAACGAGAGCCCAGACACCCCTGTCCATGTGGTCAAAATTTGGGGTCAATCGGTTCACAGGAACCGGAGATATCGACCGTTTAACCGGGGGACCCTAGCCCCCATTCAAAGTCAATGGGCGAGTTGGGGTTCAATCGAACCCTGATATCTCCCGATCTAAGGGGTCTATAAAAATACCAAATATGCGTTTTGGTCAGTAGACTTTTCTCTTTCCAATGAGCATATCCCCAAAATTTTAGCATACTTGCGGGGCTAGCTAATCCGTATGACTTTTTTTTAGGGGGGTCCGTTTTGGGGTCCGATTGCTCGGCCCCCTGATTTTTCATAAAAAATCAGAGATATACGTTTTGGAGAGGAGATTCTGAGCTACCCTCGGTATATAGGGGTCGGGGTCAAAGATCATGACCTCTGACCTCTGGACGCTTCCAAACACTTTGATCCAAGTTTTGGGGGATCCCAATAAACTTTGGAGCTTAGACCCCAATGGGGCACAGGTAGCCCCAGCGATTATGTACCCTAATATGAAATTTCTAGTTTTTGGGGCAAAAATGGGGGTGCTGGCCTCTGGGGGACACTACCCCCCCACCTCTTCCGGACCATGCACCGTAAAAAATTTTAAACTTGGTGGGGTGATAGAGAAGAGACTCTTCTGTATGCCTGCCAAATTTGGGGTTACTGGCACCCCAAAAATGGAAGATATAGCTCCATAAGTGGACCCCACTTGACCTGATCTCTTGCGGGAGAACACCGTTGGCTGGAAGTCATGGATCTCCGGTTCCTCTGGAGCTATTTACACCCACTAGTAGATGAGTATCTTCTCTATATTTGGGCCAATTTTGGGGTGATTTGGTCCAGGGGAACCGGAGATATAGACCGGCAAAGTCATGAACCTGTACCCAGGCACTCCCGGGTAAGCTAATGGCCAAGTACCGCTGACTGGAAGTCATGGTTCTCCGGTTCCTTTGGAGCTATTTACACCCAATTTGGTAGACTAGTAGAGGGGTATCACCTGCATATTTGGGCCAAATATGGGGTGATTCGGTATTGGAGAACAAGAGATATAGACCGACAAAGTAAAAAATCTTTACCGGCGCTCTCCTGGGTACAGAAATGGCAAAGTACCGCTGACTGGAAGTCATGGATCTCCGGTCCTGTGGAGCTATTTACACCCAATTTGGTACACTAGTAGAGGTATATCACCTCTATAAGTGGTCCAAATTTGGGGTCATTCGGTCCAGCAAAACCGGGGAGATAGACCGTCAAACTCAAAAACATGTACCCAGGCACTCATCGGGTAAGTACAAAGACCAAGTACCAGTGGCTGGAAGTCATGGATCTCCGGTTCCTGTGGAGCTATTTATTCCAATTTTGGTACACTAGTAGATGAGTATCCCCTCTATATTTGGGCCAAATTTGGGGTGATTTGGTCCAGCAGATCGGGGCACTGGCTTTCAACCGGTGTAGCTCTGTTTCCTTGGGGAGCTGGTACTTGCCCAGAGAGGAGATCCAGACCTACAAAACGTATATCTCCGATAGTTGATTGACCCCCGGGAACCGGAGATACAACCGGCCAAAGTTCACCCAAATTCCCATAGACTATAATGGGACCCCTTAATTTCTGCCTGAACCCTGATATCTCAGCCGCCTTTGGACTCACATGCTCTGCTAGGATGTCATAAATTAGAGGGGACTCTCAGCTATCAGGGGGTATCAGAAGTTTTAATGTATCTACCCGGGAACCGGAGATATGACTGTTAAAAGTCGACCCCTGTCCAAAGTCCACACTTTTTCAGCCTGACTTCCAAGTTGCTCCCCCTTGCACCCCAAAATTATGCGGGGGGGGGCTCGTTTGAAAGAGTGGATCCTGAGGATTCAGGAACCGTTGAAACCTAGTTTCTAGCCCATCCAGAACCGGAGTTATTCTGGATCAAAGACGGAGAACCGCCATTCAAACATGACCCGGACTTTCAAATGGTCTAGCTCCGGTTCCATAGTCGGTAGAAATATGGGGGATGGCTCCCATGAATGCCACGTTCCACCTCCGTATATCTCCGTTTTTTTATACCGTTCTTGGAAGCGGAGCTATACCTGCTCAAACCCGGCCAAATCGCTCTCATTGAGGCGGTATTTTGACTGCTCAACCGGGCATAACTTGGGATCCCGGGCAACGACAAACTTGGTTCCAAGTTCTGAAAGCTGAGATATTCAGATTTCCAATGGTACCGGAACCAAGTTTCTACCTGCCCGGGAACCGGAGTTTGATTCCAGAAACTGAGCTCAATCCATACAATCATTTCCCAAACTGAAATCCATGGGAAAAGAGAGTGGCGGTAAGTTTAAAGGGGTATATCTCTGGTTCTGTTGGACTGAATCACCCCAAATTTGAACCAGTGATAGAGGGGATACTAGTGTACCAAATCTCATAATTTGGGCTTTTCTGGAACCGGAGATCCATGACTTCCAGCCACCGGTATTTGGTCACTTGCTTACCAAGGCTCTGATGGCTACAGGTTTTGGGGATTGGTCGGTCAATATCTCCGGTTCTGTTGGACCCAATGAACCCAAATTTGGCCCATATATATAGGGGATACTCTGCTAGCAGTCTACCAAGTCCCATAATTTTGGCTTTTCGGGAACCGGAGATCCATGACTTCCAGGCACCGGTACTTGGTCACTTGCTTACCCAGGCTCAGACCGGGTAAAGTCATCACGGGTGACCGGACGGTTGACCTAGCTCCATACCTCCAAAACACCCCAAAATTGGTGGAGATGTTCCCAGGATCAGGCTCCATAAGTGGTCAAAATTTGGTGTAAATCGGCCCCCTGGAAGGGAACCAGCCCCCCTCCAAAAAATATGGACTATTAAGCCCACCCCGATTGGCCCCCCTCCCCGGATTCAAAGCCCACCATCCACCGCCTGGAAGTTGTTGAGGCGCTGATTTCATTGCACTAAGTCTTGTTTCAGTACAAGTTCCCAGAGCACCGACTTATGGCCACACATATCCTGGTTCCCGACCTGGGATTCACCAAAACGGCACCCACCGGGACAGGAGGGCCTCTTTGAACCCAGGGACTCTTAAATACACCCTGGATCCAAAACATCACTTCCACCGGTGGGGGCACATATCTTTTCTTTCTGGAGCCCTTTTTGGAGAGTACTTTAATGACAACGGCGCTGGTTGCAGCTCATCTCTGGTTCTTTGAACGGGACCAAAAGTTTCAAATTTGGGTCAAAATATCTCAGGTTCTGTTGGATCCAATGATCCCAAGTTTGGACCACATATAGAGGTGATATTCAGCTACTACTGTACCAAATTTGGGGTCAATGGCTCCACAGGAACTGGAGATCCATGACTTCCAGACAGCGGTACTTGGCCATTGTCTTACCCGGGAAAGCCCCGGTAAAAGTTGGGGGATTTACTGGTCTATATCTCTGGTTCTGTTTGACCCAATGACCCCAAATTTTGCACAAATATAGAGGGGATTCTCTGCTACTACTGTCACAAATTGGGTTTAAATTGCTCCACGGGAACCGGAGATCCATGACTTCCAGCCAGCGGTGTTTTCCCATTGACTTACCCGGGCTCTCCCGCAGGCGGAAAAGTCAAGTGGGGTCCACTTCTGGAGCTATAACTTCCATTCCTGGGGTGCCAGTGACCCCAAATTTGGCAGGCATACAGAAGAGTCTCTTCTCTATCAACCCAAGTTTCAAAATTTTGGGGTGCATGGTCCGGAAGCGGTGGGGGGCAGTGTCCCCCGGAGCCTAGCACCCCCATTTTTGACCCAAAGACTAGAAATTTTGTATTGGGGTAAAGAATCGCTGGGGCTACCTGTGCCCCATTGGGGTCTAAGCTTCAAAGTGGATCGGGACCCCCCAAAACCTGGACCAAAGTGTTCAGAAGTGTCCAGAGGTCAGGGGTCGTGACCTTTGACCCCTATATACTGAGGGTCCCCAATCAGTCCAAATTTCCAACCTGTGCCCCTCCAGATGCTGTGGAACAACACATCCCAGCATCCCCTGCCACAGTTTTGATATTAAGGCATGTTAAAACGTGTAGTTTCACAAAAGCTGGAGGGTCACAGATTGAAGACCTATGCAGTACAATCAAGCTATTTCCCCTTGCTGATGTTACTTTTATTTCTTTCTTCTAATTGGTCCGCTTCTGTGAATAAAAAATAATTTTTATGATATATTGGTCATCTTATTTTTTCAAATTACATATGTAATTTGAAGTTAGTTAATAATAGATATATAGCAATGGTTCTCAGACTCTGTCCACAGGACCACAAACCGAGCACATTTTAGAGATGAACTATCATGAACTTAGGTGTACTCATTGCTCACTGACATTTTAAAAGACCAACAGGTGGAGCCAACTATTCTTCTTCTTCTTCTTTGTTTAGAACGTGAAAACATGAACTGTTTGGGGACCCGAGGACAGAGTTGGAGTCTGTCCTAGTACTTGTATACAAACGAGAGGGTATAAATATTGTAAACCTCCCTGGGGCAGAGACTGATGTGAATTTTTATAATTTAAAGGTCTGTTTAAAATACGTGCGTTACTTAAATAATGTTATTTCAAATGAAAAAATATTCTGCTTGAAGCTAGAGTTATCTTCCTAGGACAATAGCAGTCCATAAATAATTCGAAATGATGGATGTATTTTATCATTTTCAATTTACAAAGTATAATCTGACAAGCCTGTGGCCTTCACAATTGAGGACCAATATTCCAAACTAGGAATAATTTTCAAGTTTGAAGAAGCACCAATACTGGAATAATAATCAGCCACAATGTAAAACTATTTTCATCTACAAGGTTCATTAACACATTTTTCCTTTCAAATTTAGTTGACAACATAGTGATAGGGTCTATATGATGGTTGCAGTTTGATAGACAGTGTCTAGTTAGACAGTCAATAGATAGACACCATATGTTAGACAGACATTAGGTCGACATGGTCAAAATGTCAACATGAAAATGGTTGACCACTAAAAAGTTTGTGTGGATAATTTTGTCAACTGGGACTCCAATGGGAGACTTACCCTCGCCTCACTTGCCACAAGGTTTATAACCAACTCTATGCCAACATGGATAGAGAAGGTATGAAATAATAAGATTTTACTCACTGGTAAATCTATTTCTCGTAGTCCGTAGTGGATGCTGGGACTTCGTAAGGACCATGGGGAACAGCGGCTCCGCAGGAGACTGGGCACAACTAAAGAAAGCTTTAGGACTACCTGGTGTGCACTGGCTCCTCCCTCCTATGACCCTCCTCCAGACCTCAGTTAGGATACTGTGCCCGGAAGAGCTGACACAATAAGGAAGGATTTTGAATCCCGGGTAAGACTCATACCAGCCACACCAATCACACCGTATAACTCGTGATACTATACCCAGTTAACAGTATGAAAAAATAACTGAGCCTCTCAACAGATGGCTCAACAATAACCCTTTAGTTTAACAATAACTATATACAAGCATTGCAGACAATCCGCACTTGGGATGGGCGCCCAGCATCCACTACGGACTACGAGAAATCGATTTACCGGTGAGTAAAATCTTATTTTCTCTGACGTCCTAAGTGGATGCTGGGACTCCGTAAGGACCATGGGGATTATACCAAAGCTCCCAAACGGGCGGGAGAGTGCGGATGACTCTGCAGCATCGAATGAGCAAACTCAAGGTCCTCCTCAGCCAGGGTATCAAATTTGTAGAATTTTGCAAATGTGTTAGACCCTGACCAAGTAGCCGCTCGGCAAAGTTGAAAAGCCGAGACCCCTCGGGCAGCCGCCCAAGAAGAGCCCACCTTCCTCGTGGAATGGGCTTTTACAGATTTAGGATGCGGCAGTCCAGCCGCAGAATGCGCAAGCTGAATTGTGCTACAGATCCAGCGAGCAATAGTCTGCTTCGAAGCAGGAGCACCCATCTTGTTGGGTGCATACAGGATAAATAGCGAGTCAGTCTTCCTGACTCCAGCCGTCCTGGAAACATATATTTTCAAGGCCCTGACTACGTCCAGTAACTTGGAATCCTCCAAGTCCCTAGTAGCCGCAGGCACCACAATAGGTTGGTTCAAATGAAAAGCTGATACCACCTTAGGGAGAAACTGGGGACGAGTCCTCAATTCTCCCCTATCCATATGGAAAATCAGAGAAGGGCTTTTACATGACAAAGCCGCCAATTCTGACACACGCCTGGCCGAAGCCAAGGCCAACAGCATGACCACTTTCCACGTGAGATATTTCAAATCCACGGTTTTAAGTGGCTCAAACCAATGTGACTTTAGGAAACCCAGCACCACGTTGAGATCCCAAGGTGCCACTGGAGGCACAAAAGGGGGCTGAATATGCAGCACTCCCTTAACAAATGTCTGAACTTCAGGCAGTGAAGCCAGTTCTTTCTGGAAGAAAATCGACAGAGCCGAAATCTGGACCTTAATGGAACACAATTTAGGCCCATAGTCACCCCTGACTGTGGTAAGTGCAGAAATCGACCCAGCTGAAATTCCTCCGTTGGGGCCTTCCTGGCCTCACACCACGCAACATATTTTCGCCATATGCGGTGATAATGATTTGCAGTTACATCTTTCCTGGCTTTAATCAGCGTAGGAATGACTTCCTCCGGAATGCCCTTTTCTTTTATGATCCGGTGTTCAACCGCCATGCCGTCAAACGCAGCCGCGGTAAGTCTTGGAACAGACAGGGCTCCTGCTGCAGCAGGTCCTGTCTGAGCGGCAGAGGCCATGGGTCCTCTGAGATCATCTCTTGAAGTTCTGGGTACCAAGCTCTTCTTGGCCAATCCGGAACCACGAGTATAGTTTTTACTCCTCTTCTTCGTATTATTCTCAGTACCTTGGAGGGAACACATAAACCGACTGGTAAACCCACGGTGTCACTAGAGCGTCCACAGCTATCGCCTGAGGGTCCCTTGACCTGGCGCAGTATCTTTTTAGCTTTTTGATGAGGCGGGACGCCATCATGTCCACCTGTGGCTTTTCCCAACGGTTTACAATCATTTGGAAGACTTCTGGATGAAGCCCCACTCTCCCGGGTGGAGGTCGTGCCTGCTGAGGAAGTCTGCTTCCCAGTTGTCCACTCCCGGAATGAACACTGCTGACAGTGCTAACACGTGATTTTCCGCCCATCGGAGAATCCTTGTGGCTTCTGCCATCGCCATCCTGCTTCTTGTGCCGCCCTGTCGGTTTACATGGGCAACCGCCGTGATGTTGTCTGACTGAATCAGTACCGGCTGGTTTTGAAGCAGGGGTCTTGCTTGACTTAGGGCATTGTAAATGGCCCTTAGTTCCAGAATATTTATGTGTAGTGAAATCTCCTGGTTTGACCATAGTCCCTGGAAATTTCTTCCCTGTGTGACTGCCCCCCAGCCTCGCAGGCTGACATCCGTGGTCACCAGGACCCAGTCCTGAATGCCGAATCTGTGGCCCTCTTGAAGATGAGCACTCTGCAGCCACCACAGCAGAGACACCCTGGTCCTTGGAGACAGGGTTATCCGCCGATGCATCTGAAGATGCGATCCGGACCACTTGTCCAACAGGTCCCACTGAAAAGTTCTTGCATGGAACCTGCCGAATGGAATTGCTTCGTAGGAAGCTACCATCTTTCCCAGGACTCGCGTGCAGTGATGCACCGACACCTGTCTTGGTTTCAGGAGGCCTCTGACTAGAGATGACAGCTCCTTTGCTTTCTCCTCCGGGAGAAACACTTTTTTCTGGTCTGTGTCCAGAATCATCCCCAGGAACAGTAGACGTGTCGTAGGGACCAGCTGTGACTTTGGAATATTTTGAATCCAACCGTGCTGTTGTAGCACCTCCTGAGATAGTGCTACCCCGACCAACAACTGCTCCCTGGACCTCGCCTTTATCAGGAGATCGTCCAAGTATGGGATAATTAAAACTCCCTTTTTTCGAAGGAGTATCATCATTTTGGCCATTACCTTGCTAAATACCCTCGGTGCCGTGGACAGACCGAACGGCAACGTCTGGAATTGGTAATGACAATCCTGTACCACAAATCTGAGGTACTCCTGGTGAGGATGGTAAATGGGGACATGCAGGTAAGCATCCTTGATGTCCAGTGATACCATGTAATCCCCCTCGTCCAGGCTTGCAATAACCGCCCTGAGCGATTCCATCTTGAACTTGAATTTTTTTATATAAGTGTTCAAGGATTTCAAATTTAAAATGGGTCTCACCGAACCGTCCGGTTTCGGTACCACAAACATTGTGGAATAGTAACCCCGTCCTTGTTGAAGGAGGGGCACCTTGACTATCACCTGCTGGGAATACAGCTTGTGTATTGCCTCTAACACAGCCTCCCTGCTTGAGGGAGTTGTTGGCAAGGCAGATTTGAGGAAACGGCGGGGGGGAGACGTCTCGAATTCCAGCTTGTACCCCTGAGATACTACTTGAAGGATCCAGGGATCCACCTGTGAGCGAGCCCACTGATTGCTGAAGTTTCTGAGACGGGCCCCCACAGTACCTGGCTCCGCCTGTGGAGCCCCAGCGTCATGCGGTGGACTTAGAGGAAGCGGGGGAGGGCTTTTGCTCCTGGGAACTGGCTGCCTGCTGCAGCTTTTTCCCTCTACCTCTGCCTCTGGGCAGAAAGGACGCGCCTTTAACCCGCTTGCCCTTATGGGGCCGAAAGGACTGTACCTGATAATACGGTGCTTTCTTTGGCTGTGAGGGAACATGGGGTAAAAATGCTGACTTCCCAGCTGTCGCTGTGGAAACGAGGTCCGAGAGACCATCCCCAAACAACTCCTCACCTTTATAAAGCAAAACTTCCATGTGCCTTTTAGAATCTGCATCACCTGTCCACTGCCGAGTCCATAACCCTCTCCTGGCAGAAATGGACATTGCACTTATTTTAGATGCCAGCCGGCAAATATCCCTCTGTGCATCTCTCATGTATAAGACTGCGTCTTTTATATGCTCTATGGTTAGCAATATAGTGTCCCTGTCTAGGGTATCAATATTTTCCGACAGGGAATCTGACCACGCAGCTGCAGCACTGCACATCCATGCTGAAGCAATAGCTGGTCTCAGTATAATACCTGTGTGTGTATATATAGACTTCAGGATAGCCTCCTGTTTCCTATCAGCAGGCTCCATTAGGGCGGCCGTATCCGGAGACGGTAGTGCCACCTTCTTTGACAAGCGTGTGAGCGCTTTATTCACCCTAGGGGATGTCTCCCAACGTGACCTATCCTCGGCGGGAAAGGGTACGTCATTAGTAACCTTTTAGAGATTACCAGTTTCTTATCGGGGGAAGCCCACGCTTCTTCACACACTTCATTTAATTCCTCAGATGGGGGAAAAACCACTGGTAGTTTTTTCTCCCCAAACATATGATTAACACCTTTGTAGGAATGGTTTTTCACCTATTACTGAATTAAACTTGCTTCATTGGAAAGGCAGCAAGATGCATCCTCATTTCAATGTCTACTGAAATAATACAGGTTGACACCAGGAAACATAAACGTCACTGCATCCTTGCTGCTTTCCCATGTGGAAGTCTGTTTAATGTGAAAACAAGGTGATATATAATCAGCACACAGGTAAGGAATTACGAAAATCTTTATTTAAGGGTGAAGATGTTTCTCACAAAATCGTTGTCCCAATGCATCATTGAAATTTAAGATGGAAGATGATTTTAATATATCACTTGTACATTTTGCATTGCTCTTCTGGTGACAATGTAGTTTGTTTTTGTCAATTACCATTTCAGTAATAGGGTAAAGAAAATCAAGTGGATTTTTTAAAGAAAACAATGCTGTCAATATACTATTAAAACAAATTAAAATGGTAAAAGTTATTGTACTTTAAGTAAAAATAAAAGAGCCAAAATATCAATCCCATAAAAAAAAAATACACATAGCAGAGGATAGTTTCGATCAATCGACCTCTGGGTTATGGGCCCAGCATGCTTCCATTGCACCACTCTGCTGCTCATGTAAGTGCAAAAGATCCTGAAGGCTGTACTATAAGGAAAGACTTACTAGGCTGAATATGTATATACTAGAAAAGAGGTGCCTAAGAGGAGATATTATTAATATCTTCAAATATGTAAAGATACATAACAAAGAGTTATCAGAGGAATTATTTATTAAAAGAACACAGTTTAGGACACGTGGGCACTTGCTGCGACTGGAGGAAAGTTCCGAACGCAATGGAGGAAAGGGTTCTTCACTGTTAGGGCAATCAGGATGTGGAATTCCCTGCCAGGGAAGGTGGTAATGGCGGACTCTGTAATTGGATTTAAAAAAGGAATGGATACATTTCTGAATGAAAAAGCTATCCAAGGTTATAATACTTAAAATATCAACATGGTTAATCCGGGGGTAACATGAGTTATAGTAGCTAACTAGTCATAAAATTAGTAATGTACTGTAGTATGCTAAGGACCACAATGCAGCACAAGACAATGAGCAGTGATACTGAGCACTGATGAGGATACTACTGAGAACTGACACTGAGCAGGAGAGACACACTACTAGTATTACTGAGCAGCAATAAGTAACCACTGATACTGAGCACTGATATTGAGATTTCCACTGAGAGAGCATAGCCACGTCCTCTCCGCTCTCTCTTCAATGCACGAGTAAAAATGGCGGCGACGCGCAGCTCTTTATATGGAATCCGAATCTCGCGAGAATTCGACAGCAGGATTATGAAATTTTCCCTCGTTCAGGTTTTCCGAATCAGGCGGGAACAACCGAGCCTGCCTCGAACCAGTGTAAGCCACGTGGAGTTCGTGGGGAATTCGGTTCTCGGAGAACCGAACCCGCTCCTCTCTACCTTACACTCATCAATTTTTTTCCTTTCAATCTAAGCCCCTGCAGTTTTCTGTAAGCATCTGCTTCGCTATGATGATCAACAAGTCACAAGGGCAAACACTCAGGGCTGGAGGCGTAGATCTTAGGACCAGCTGCTACAAGCATGGCAGAGGTGTCACTATCACTGGTAACACCCAGAGAGGTGGTGAGGGAGATTGTAATGCAGTGCGCGCAGATAAGCAGCGCAATGGTAAAAAGGAGGCATAGTCTCATAGGTAGGGGCGTGGCCTGGTGGCCTGAATCTCCATTTTGTTGCTCCGGGTGTCCCGGGGGTTTGCGAACTGCACCCGGGGACTAGTGTGTGAGCGGTGCTGGCTCCTGCACAGTGACAGAAGCTGGGTGTTGCATGTAATGTCACAGTGCAGCACCCACATTCTGTCACTGAAGAGGAGCCGGCACTTTGGTGTCACCCCTCTTGGCGGGTGACACTCGGGTGTGGGCCGCAACCCCGTTGTGATGCCACTGACCCATGGGAAGCTTTACGTGGCTTACCCATGTGTTAGTAGCCCCAAGCATCTTTTGTGTTAGTCCCTGAAGAAAAACTGCAAATATTGTTTACAAATAAATTTTGTAATCAATGGGCCTAATTCAGTAAGGATTGCAAATTCTGCTAAGTAACAGAATTTGCAATCCGTTGGTTCGCATGCTGGGGCCACCCATCACAGGGCATGCCGCCTCCCTTCTTGACCACGCTGTAATTGCAGTCGCACTGCAGTTCAGCGTGATCATAAAAAATGGGGTAGCCTCCTGCTGGTGCAGACTGTATGTGCGCGCAGGAAGCCACCACCATTTTTGTGATCGCAACGGCTAAATGTGATGTCATGCAGCCGCTCTGACCACGCCACCTGTTTCTCCGTTGCCGACCCAATTTTGAAGCCTTGCCCCCGTACCGCTCCATCTCTGACTTGGAAATGGAGTGTTGCTGACCCCCCCCGCCCCGATTGACAAGCAGAGGCGGTTGCATTCTCTGCGGGGTGCCGCAGAAAATGTAGGCGCATGCTCTTAGCAATTTATGCAGTTGGATCGCTTATTGCGATTGCAATCCAACCTGAATCAGGCCCTATTACCTATCACAATGCGCTGCGGGCACTACAAAATGGGGTTAATATAGGAGAAAAACCCCCAGACCTGTGCTCCTTAACTGTACCTGGTGGCTAGTGGAGCCCAGTAATCAGTGTCCATGCCAGTGCGCACACGGCCCACCCCCTACGGCCACTCTGGATCACGGTATAGTGTGGGCACAGAAGCCCCTTACCTCCCATTCATCAGCGGCCTCGTGATCCGGGAGGGCGGTGTGTGTATGACTGACATTAGGAATAAACCGGAGCCTCTGCTGCAGTGACCCAGCAACCAGGGCACGGGAGTATACAGCGCCGCTGGGAGTGATGGAGCTGCAGTAAAGATGTCCATTAGACCAAGCCTGCTGCAGCCCTTGTAGATTCTTATAAAAAAAAAGTTCTTCTTTTCTTGTCAAAATTAATAGCTAAGAATAGGCTGCCTGAGGCCTGCTACTGTAGGCGCCAACTGAGGCCTGCCTGAGGCCTGCTACTGAAGGCACCAACTACAAACTGAGCTCCCTGTTCATGGAAGCGGGGTTATAGAGGAGGGGCGCTGAGCATCTTGGGAATAGTCAAAAGCTTTGAGCCTGTTGGTGCCTCAGATCAAGATCCTACTCTACACCCCAATGTGAATCCTTGTGGAGTCCAGTGTACCCCACAGAAGAAATTAATGTGTCACACCCATTGGCAGCAACATTAGAATAGCTGCTGACAGGCACAATTGAGAAAGGAAGGGGGGGGGGAGGGCATTTGAATCCAGCACATAGACGCAATTCGAATATGTAATTTGTACCTTCCTATTTTAAAATGTAATGGATGAACCTCACCCTGTGAGAACTATCTTCATGACCAAGAGATCTCATATGCAAGATAAGTATGAGTTGGGATAGGGCTGGGGAGGGCGGCTGCTCAGGCACACCCCCGTCAAGTTAAGGAGATTCAACTGAGGAAGCACAAGGGAACTCTCGTCTGGGGACAACAACTGCAGGGAGACCACATCTTTTCAGATGAACATGGGAGGGCGGAAGGCTGACTAACATTGAAGCACCCTCAAACATCAAACCATATGCCACAACTAGTACAAGCATTCCTGGGGGAAGGTCTGCAGCAGACGGATTTGCATACGGTGATGTCATCCAAGCAGTGGGCCAAAGTTGGCTTCAACCCTCGTCTGCATATGAAAAGAGAAAAGGGGCGTGCAGGGCATGGCGGCCTTTTGCGGCGCTTGGATGACCCCTAGTTCGCATTAAACACCTCCACCCTCCTTCGGTGTGGGGCTCATGTTGGCTATGCCCCAGCCCCTGAAGTATTCAAGCTGATTTCTTGCAGCAGCTGGGCACTGTAACAGCTCCAGAGCTGCTCTGTAAGGCAAGTAAAAGGGTGTGGGCCCTGCAGCACTACCTGTAGTTCGCATTGTGCGTTGGAAGGCACAAAGTAAGCAGACGGGAGAAGTCAGGATAGTGCGCAAGGGCATAGAAGGGAGCGGCTCAAGAAAAGAGAAGTGGAAACAGACAGCAAACTAGGCTGGAGAGAGACCTGAGACAAAGAGATCTGAATTATACGAGAGCCGACCAGGGGAAACACAAATTATGCAGTCAAGTGTCCCACATTTGGGGAAATCGCAGGAGCAGCACACCCAGAGTGCAATGGGTGAGCCTTGCCCTGGGAGAAGCACCTTCATGATCATAGTATCTCACCTGGCAGGTAAGTAGGAGTTGGGCTAGAGCTGGGGAGGGTCGCTGCTCGGGTACCCCCCTCTCAAGTGAAGGAGATCCAACTGAGGCAGCACAAGGGAACTCTCGAAAGAAGAACAAGGCTAGAGGAAGATCTGAGACAAAGAAATCTGACTTTTACCAGAGCTGACCAGAGGAAAGCACAAACACAGTCCCCCACTACCACAAATAATGCAGTCGAGTTTCCCACATTTGGGGAAATCACAAGGGTCAGCATACCCAGAATGCAATGAATGAACCTCACCCTGGGAGAACAATCTTCATGACCATGGTATCTCCTATGCAAAATAAGTATGATTTGGGATAGGGCTGGGGAGGGCCGCTGCTCAGGCACATCTCTGTCAAGTAAAGGAGATTCAGCTGAGGCAGCACAAGGGAACTCTCATCTGGGGACAACAACTGCAGGGAGAACACATATTTTCAGATGAACATGGGAGGGCAGAAGGCTGCCTAATACTGAAGCACCCCCAAACAACAAACCAAATGCAACAACTAGTGTGTCAGGAATCGACTCACCACAGTCACATCTGTCCGCCGGTGCGGACTCCGTCCAGGGTCCCTGCGTTCTGCTGTCATCCGCACCTCTGCCCTCAGATGTCATCCTGGCCTTAGGAGCGCTCCTGTGACAGCTGCCGTGTAGCACGCCGCGTTCCCGCCGGGCCGCGGCATGGGCGCCGCCATGACAGTCTCCATCGGTCAGAGCACGGCGGCCAATCCGGTGCTTGGCCGCACCTACTTTCCTCACTCCCACCAATGCCTGCACATCAGGGGGTATATCTGGAGCTGCAGGTTCAGTCTGTGATCATCCTGAACTTTGTGTCACTCCTGCGACCCATGTGTCTGGATCTGGTACCTGTTCCTCCGTGTTCCTGGTTACCTGCCTATACCTCCGTGTTCCTGGTTACCTACCTGTGACTTTGTGCTCCAGGTATCCTCTACAGCTCCGTGGAACTACAAGCCTCAGCATTACCTGCTTCTGTTTACAGGCTTCACACTAATCACCAACTCAGTGTGCTTCAGCCTAGCAGTAGAGACTCGCTCCAGGTGCATTCCATCTCCTCACCTGTGATGCAGCTTGCTTGCTGCCTGTGCCTCATCACCTGCACTGTGAACATTGCCAGTCTCCTGCCTCTGCTACCAGGTTTGCCATTTATTACCATCTCTGCTGGCTCCACGTTTTAAACTGCTCTGGTTCCCATACCAGATTATCTCCTGCCAAGTTATTATTCATCAGTGTACATTCATCAGTTATTATTTACCAGTTATCATTCATCAGTTACCAATCATCCATTTGCCATATTTCTGTTGCCATAGACTTTCAGCTTCCATGCTGCACTATTGACATTTGCATTTCTTATTGTTTATTTTCTGCTGCCATTGTGAACTTTCTGTATAATAAATATCATTGCGCCCATGCGCAGAAACTTAATCCAGCCTCCTTGCTTTCTCCCTTCTACCTCCACTGACCCACTAGCGCCCCCTCCGGGGACACAGACAAAACCAAGTCTGACATAGTGCAAGCATTCCTGGGGGAAGGCCTGCAGCAGATGGATTTGCATATGGTGATGTCATCCAAGCAGTGGGTCAAAGTTGGCTTCAATCCTCGTCTGCATATGAAAAGAGAAAAGGGGCGTGCAGGGCATGGCGGCCTTTTGCGGCGCTTGGATGACCCCTAGATCGCATTAAACACCTCCATACTCCTTCGGTGTGGGGCTCATGTTGGCTATGCCCCAGCCCCTGAAGCATTCAAGCTGATTTCTTGCAGCAGCTGGGCACTGTAACAGCTCCAGAGCTGCTCTGTAAGGCAAGTAAAAGGGTGTGGGCCCTGCAGCACTACCTGTAGTTCGCATTGTGCGTTGGAAGGCACAAATTAAGCAGACGGGAGAAGTCAGGATAGTGCGCAAGGGCATAGAAGGGAGCGGCTCAAGAAAAGAGAAGTGGAAACAGACAGCAAACTAGGCTGGAGAGAGACCTGAGACAAAGAGATCTGAATTATACGAGAGCCGACCAGGGGAAACACAAATTATGCAGTCAAGTTTCCCACATTTGGGGAAATCGCAGGGGCAGCACACCCAGAGTGCAATGGGTGAGCCTTGCCCTGGGAGAAGCACCTTCATGATCATAGTATCTCACCTGGCAGGTAAGTAGGAGTTGGGCTAGAGCTGGGGAGCGTCGCTGCTCGGGTTCCCCCCTGTCAAGTGAAGGAGATCCAACTGAGGCAGCACAAGGGAACTCTCGAAAGAAGAACAAGGCTAGAGGAAGATCTGAGACAAAGAAATCTGACTTTTACCAGAGCTGACCAGAGGAAAGCACAAACACAGTCCCCCACTACCACAAATATTGCAGTCGAGTTTCCCACATTTGGGGAAATCACAGGGGTCAGCATACCCAGAATGCAATGAATGAACCTCACCCTGGGAGAACAATCTTCATGACCATGGTATCTCCTATGCAAAATAAGTATGATTTGGGATAGGGCTGGGGAGGGCCGCTGCTCAGGCACATCTCTGTCAAGTAAAGGAGATTCAACTGAGGCAGCACAAGGGAACTCTCATCTGGGGACAACAACTGCGGGGAGAACACATATTTTCAGATGAAAATGTTGGTCATGCTCTGGTTTCTCTTCAGAAAGAACAAATCGTTCGCCTTTTACTAAAGATTTCCGTGGAGAAAAGCAAAACTGAGTTTTATCTCAATTTTTGCATGCCCCATCTTATTGGGGTTTCTTTTATCGGTTTAAAGATAGAATGAGTGTGCTTTAATGTAAGCTCATTTGCATAGAAATGACAGTAAATGTTTAATTCTTTTCAAACAGTACTTTCTTGACCATGCTACTTGCTTGAAAGATCTGGGAGCACATGGAAAACAGTACAAACCATGCTTATAGCAAGGGGAAGCCAGGTGAGAAATCTGCTTTCTTTCAAATTGGGCGCTCACTTTGATCTGAATGAGGACTGCTGGCACGGCACTCAGGCGACAGGTGGAATCTTGGTCATGCTCTGGTTTCTCTTCAGAACGAACAAATCTTTCGCCTTTTACTACAGATTTCCGTGGAGAGGAGCAAAACTGAGTTTTATCTCAATTTTTGCATGCCCCATCTTATTGGGGTTTCTTTTATCGGTTTAAAGATAGAACGAGTGTGCTTTAATGTAAGCTCATTTGCATAGAAATGACAGTAAATGTTTGTTTCTTTTCAAACAGAACTTTCTTGACCATGCTACTTGCTTGAAAGATCTGGGAGCACATGGAAAACAGTACAAACCATGCTTATAGCAAGGGGAAGCCTGGTGAGAAATCTGCTTTCTTTCTTTCAAATTGGGTGCTCACTTTGAGCTGAATGAGGACCTCTGGCACGGCACTCAGGCGACAGGAGGAATCTTGGTCAAGCTCTGGTTTCTCTTCAGAACGAACAAATCTTTTGCCATTTACTAAAGATTTCCGTGGAGAGTAGCAAAACTGAGTTTTATCAAAATTTTTGCATGCCCCGTCTTATTGGGGTTTCTTTTATCGGTTTAAAGACAGAACGAGTGTGCTTTATTGTAAGCTCATTTGCATATAAATGACAGTAAATGTTTGTTTCTTTTCAAACAGAACTTTCTTGACCATGCTACTTGCTTGAAAGATCTGGGAGCACATGGAAAACAGTACAAACCATGCTTATAGCAAGGGGAAGCCTGGTGAGAAATCTGCTTTCTTTCTTTCAAATTGGGTGCTCACTTTGAGCGGAATGAGGACTGCTGGCATGGCACTCAGGCGACAGGTGGAATCTTGGTCATGCTCTGGTTTCTCTTCAGAACGAACAAATCTTTCGCCTTTTATTAAAGATTTCCGTGGAGAGGAGCAAAACTGAGTTTTATCTCATTTTTTTCATGCCCCATATTATTGGGGTTTCTTTTATCAGTTTAAAAACAAAACGAGTGTGCTTTCTTTTTAGCTTTAATGTAAGTTTATTTGCGTAACAATGACAGTAAATGTCTGTTTCTTTTCAAGCAGAACTTTCTTGACCATACTAATTGCTTGAAAGATCTGGGAGCACATGGAAAAGAGTACAAACCATGCTTATAGCAAGGGGAAGCCTGGTGAGAAATCTGCTTTCTTTCTTTCAAATTGGGTGCTCACTTTGAGCTGAATGAGGACTGCTGGCATGGCACTCAGGCGACAGGTGGAATCTTGGTCATGCTCTGGTTTCTCTTCAGAAAGAGCAAATCTTTCGCCTTTTACTAAAGATTTCCGTGGAGAGGAGTAAATCTGAGTTTTATCTCAATTTTTGCATGCCCCGTCTTATTGGGGTTTCTTTTATCGGTTTAAAGACAGAACGAGTGTGCTTCAATGTAAGTTCATTTGCATAGAAATTAGTGATGAGCGGGTTCGGTTTTTCGGAAACCGAACCCCCCCGAACTTCAGCCTTTTTACACGGGTCCGAGCCGTGCTCGGATTCTCCCGTGTGGCTCGGGTAAACCGAGCGCGCCCGAACGTCATCATCCCGCTGTCGGATTCTCGCGAGACTCGGATTCTATATAAGCAGCCGCGCGTCACCGCCATTTTCACACGTGCATTGAGATTGATAGGGAGAGGACGTGGCTGGCGTCCTCTCCATTATAGTAGAAAAGAGTGACTTAGTTATAATTGTGGGGAGGATTGGGGACGGGTAGCAGCTGGTAGGGAGTACAGTGCAGGGTTTTGATTATAATACCACCAGTTTAATCCGTTGTTTCTCTGCCTGAAAAAAAACGCTCCACCATATCTGTGCTCAGTGTGCTGCACTGCTGCATGATATATCAACACCAAACGAGTGCACTGCTCACACTGCCTAATTGTGGGGACTGGGGAGCAGTTATAGCAGGAGTACAGTGCACAGTTTTGCTGATAGTGACCACCAGTCCAGTATACGTTTGACTGCCTGAAAAACACTCCTGTGGTGGCTTTTTTTTTCTTCATACTAGTTTAGCAGTCTGCTGACAGTGTCCACCAGGTCCGTTATTATTATACAGTATATTATATATATATAACAGTACGGTAGGCCTCGGCTGTACCTACCTCTGTGTCGTCAGTCGTCGTCCATAAGTAATATAATACTATACTATCCATCCATCTACATTGTATACCTGTGGTGGCTTTTTTTTTCTTCATACTAGTTTAGCAGTCTGCTGACAGTGTCCACCAGGTCTGTTATTATTATACAGTATATTATATATATATATATATATATATATATAGCAGTACGGTAGGCCACGGCTGTACCTACCTCTGTGTCGTCAGTCATCGTCCATAAGTAATATAATACTATACTATCCATCCATCTACATTGTATACCTGTGGTGGCTTTTTTTTTCTTCATACTAGTTTAGCAGTCTGCTGACAGTGTCCACCAGGTCTGTTATTATTATACAGTATATTATATATATATATATATATATATATATATATAGCAGTACGGTAGGCCACGGCTGTACCTACCTCTGTGTCGTCAGTCATCGTCCATAAGTAATATAATACTATACTATCCATCCATCTACATTGTATACCTGTGGTGGCTTTTTTTTTCTTCATACTAGTTTAGCAGTCTGCTGACAGTGTCCACCAGGTCCGTTATTATTATACAGTATATTATATATATATAGCAGTACGGTAGGCCACGGCTGTACCTGCCTCTGTGTCGTCAGTCGTCGTCCATAAGTAATATAATACTATACTATCCATCCATCTGCATTGTATACCTGTGGTGGCTTTTTTTTTCTTCATACTAGTTTAGCAGTCTGCTGACAGTGTCCACCAGGTCCGTTATTATTATACAGTATATTATATATATATATAGCAGTACGGTAGGCCACGGCTGTACCTACCTCTGTGTCGTCAGTCGTCGTCCATAAGTAATATAATACTATACTATCCATCCATCTACATTGTATACCTATGGTGGCTTTTTTTCCTTCATACTAGTTTAGCAGTCTGCTGACAGTGTCCACCAGGTCCGTTATTATTATACAGTATATTATATACTGTATATCCCTTGTGCTGCCTCAGTTGGATCTCCTTCACTTGACAGGGGGGTGCTTGAGCAGCAACCCTCCCCAGCTCTAGCCCAACACCTACTTACCTGCCAGGTGAGATACTATGATCATGAAGGTGCTTCTCCCAGGGCAAGGCTCACCCATTGCACTCTGGGTGTGCTGCTCCTGCGATTTCCCCAAATGTGGGACACTTGACTGCATAATTTGTGTTTCCCCTGGTCGGCTCTCGTATAATTCAGATCTCTTTGTCTCAGGTCTCTCTCCAGCCTAGTTTGCTGTTTGTTTCCACTTCTCTTTTCTTGAGCCGCTCCCTTCTATGCCCTTGCGCACTATCCTGACTTCTCCCGTCTGCTTAATTTGTGCCTTCCAACGCACAATGCGAACTACAGGTAGTGCTGCAGGGCCCACACCCTTTTACTTGCCTTACAGAGCAGCTCTGGAGCTGTTACAGTGCCCAGCTGCTGCAAGAAATCAGCTTGAATGCTTCAGGGGCTGGGGCATAGCCAACATGAGCCCCACACATAAGGAGGGTGGAGGTGTTTAATGCGAACTAGGGGTCATCCAAGCGCCGCAAAAGGCCGCCATGCCCTGCACGCCCCTTTTCTCTTTTCATATGCAGACGAGGGTTGAAGCCAACTTCGACCCACTGCTTGGATGACATCACCATATGCAAATCCATCTGCTGCAGGCCTTCCCCCAGGAATGCTTGCACTAGTTGTTGCATTTGGTTTGTTGTTTGGGGGTGCTTCAGTATTAGGCAGCCTTCTGCCCTCCCATGTTTATCTGAAAATATGTGTTCTCCCTGCAGTTGTTGTCCCCAGATGAGAGTTCCCTTGTGCTGCCTCAGTTGAATCTCCTTTACTTGACAGAGACGTGCCTGAGCAGCGGCCCTCCCCAGCCCTATCCCAAATCATACTTATTTTGCATAGGAGATACCATGGTCATGAAGATTGTTCTCCCAGGGTGAGGTTCATTCATTGCATTCTGGGTATGCTGACCCCTATGATTTCCCCAAATGTGGGAAACTCGACTGCATTATTTGTGGTAGTGGGGGACTGTATTTGTTGTTTCCTCTGGTCAGCTCTGGTAAAAGTCAGATTTAATTGTCTCAGATCTTCATCTAGCCTTGTTCTTCTTTCGAGAGTTTCCTTGTGCTGCCTCAGTTGGATCTCCTTCACTTGACAGGGGGGTGCCCGAGCAGCGACCCTCCCCAGCTCTAGCCCAACTCCTACTTACCTGCCAGGTGAGATACTATGATCATGAAGGTGCTTCTCCCAGGGCAAGGCTCACCCATTGCACTCTGGGTGTGCTGCTCCTGCGATTTCCCCAAATGTGGGAAACTTGACTGCATAATTTGTGTTTCCCCTGGTCGGCTCTCATATAATTCAGATCTCTTTGTCTCAGGTCTCTCTCCAGCCTAGTTTGCTGTCTGTTTCCACTTCTCTTTTCTTGAGCCGCTCCCTTCTATGCCCTTGCGCACTATCCTGACTTCTCCCGTCTGCTTAATTTGTGCCTTCCAACGCACAATGCGAACTACAGGTAGTGCTGCAGGGCCCACACCCTTTTACTTGCCTTACAGAGCAGCTCTGGAGCTGTTACAGTGCCCAGCTGCTGCAAGAAATCAGCTTGAATGCTTCAGGGGCTGGGAAATAGCCCCACACCGAAGGAGGGTGGAGGTGTTTAATGCGAACTAGGGGTCATCCAAGCGCCGCAAAAGGCCGCCATGCCCTGCACGCCCCTTTTCTCTTTTCATATGCAGACGAGGGTTGAAGCCAACTTTGACCCACTGCTTGGATGACATCACCATATGCAAATCCATCTGCTGCAGGCCTTCCCCAGGATTGCTTGCACTAGTTGTTGCATTTGGTTTGTTGTTTGGGGGTGCTTCAGTATTAGGCAGCCTTCTGCCCTCCCATGTTCATCTGAAAATATGTGTTCTCCCTGCAGTTGTTGTCCCCAGATGAGGGTTCCCTTGTGCTGCCTCAGTTGAATCTCCTTTACTTGACAGAGATGTGCCTGAGCAGCGGCCCTCCCCAGCCCTATCCCAAATCATACTTATTTTGCATAGGAGATACCATGGTCATGAAGATTGTTCTCCCAGGGTGAGGTTCATTCATTGCATTCTGGGTATGCTGACCCCTGTGATTTCTCCAAATGTGGGAAACTCGACTGCATTATTTGTGGTAGTGGGGGACTGTGTTTGTGCTTTCCTCTGGTCAGCTCTGGTAAAAGTCAGATTTCTTTGTCTCAGATCTTCCTCTAGCCTTGTTCTTCTTTCGAGAGTTCCCTTGTGCTGCCTCAGTTGGATCTCCTTCACTTGACAGGGGGGTGCCCGAGCAGCGACCCTCCCCAGCTCTAGCCCAACTCCTACTTACCTGCCAGGTGAGATACTATGATCATGAAGGTGCTTCTCCCAGGGCAAGGCTCACCCATTGCACTCTGGGTGTGCTGCTCCTGCGATTTCCCCAAATTTGGGACACTTGACTGCATAATTTTTGTTTCCCCTGGTCGGCTCTCGTATAATTCAGATCTCTTTGTCTCAGGTCTCTCTCCAGCCTAGTTTGCTGTCTGTTTCCACTTCTCTTTTCTTGAGCCGCTCCCTTCTATGCCCTTGCGCACTATCCTGACTTCTCCCGTCTGCTTACTTTGTGCCATCCAATGCACAATGCGAACTACAGGTAGTGCTGCAGGGCCCACACTCTTTTACTTGCCATACAGAGCAGCTCTGGAGCTGTTACAGTGCCCAGCTGCTGCAAGAAATCAGCTTGAATGCTTCAGGGGATGGGAAATAGCCCCACACCGAAGGAGGGTGGAGGTGTTTAATGCGAACTAGGGGTCATCCAAGCGCCGCAAAAGGCCGCCATGCCCTGCACGCCCCTTTTCTCTTTTCATATGCAGACGAGGGTTGAAGCCAACTTTGACCCACTGCTTGGATGACATCACCATATGCAAATCCATCTGCTGCAGGGCTTCCCCTAGGATTGCTTGCACTAGTTGTTGCATTTGGTTTGTTGTTTGGGGGTGCTTCAGTATTAGGCAGCCTTCTGCCCTCCCATGTTCATCTGAAAATATGTGTTCTCCCTGCAGTTGTCCCCAGATGAGAGATCCCTTGTGCTGCCTCAGTTGAATCTCCTTTACTTGACAGAGATGTGCCTGAGCAGCGGCCCTCCCCAGCCCTATCCCAAATCATACTTATTTTGCATAGGAGATACCATGGTCATGAAGATTGTTCTCCCAGGGTGAGGTTCATTCATTGCATTCTGGGTATGCTGACCCCTGTGATTTCCCCAAATGTGGGAAACTCGACTGCATTATTTGTGGTAGTGGGGGACTGTGTTTGTGCTTTCCTCTGGTCAGCTCTGGTAAAAGTCAGATTTCTTTGTCTCAGATCTTCCTCTAGCCTTGTTCTTCTTTCGAGAGTTCCCTTGTGCTGCCTCAGTTGGATCTCCTTCACTTGACAGGGGGGTGCCCGAGCAGAGACCCTCCCCAGCTCTAGCCCAACTCTTACTTACCTCCCAGGTGAGATACTATGATCATGAAGGTGCTTCTCCCAGGGCAAGGCTCATCCATTGCTCTCTGGGTGTGCTGCTCCTGCGATTTCCCCAAATGTGGGACACTTGACTGCATAATTTGTGTTTCCCCTGGTCAGCTCTCGTATAATTCAGATCTCTTTGTCTCAGGTCTCTCTCCAGCCTAGTTTGCTGTCTGTTTCCACTTCTCTTTTCTTGAGCCGCTCCCTTCTATGCCCTTGCGCACTATCCTGACTTCTCCCGTCTGCTTACTTTGTGCCATCCAATGCACAATGCGAACTACAGGTAGTGCTGCAGGGCCCACACTCTTTTACTTGCCATACAGAGCAGCTCTGGAGCTGTTACAGTGCCCAGCTGCTGCAAGAAATCAGCTTGAATGCTTCAGGGGCTGGGGCATAGCCAACATGAGCCCCACACCGAAGGAGGGTGGAGGTGTTTAATGCAAACTAGGGGTCATCCAAGCGCCGCAAAAGGCCGCCATGCCCTGCACGCCCCTTTTCTCTTTTCATATGCAGACGAGGGTTGAAGCCAACTTTGACCCACTGCTTGGATGACATCACCATATGCAAATCCATCTGCTGCAGGCCTTCCCCCAGGAATGCTTGCACTAGTTGTTGCATTTGGTTTGTTGTTTGGGGGTGCTTCAGTATTAGGCAGCCTTCTGCCCTCCCATGTTCATCTGAAAATATGTGTTCTCCCTGCAGTTGTTGTCCCCAGATGAAAGTTCCCTTGTGCTGCCTCAGTTCAATCTCCTTTACTTGACAGAGATGTGCCTGAGCAGCGGCCCTCCCCAGCCCTATCCCAAATCATACTTATTTTGCATAGGAGATACCATAGTCATGAAGATTGTTCTCCCAGGGTGAGGTTCATTCATTGCATTCTGGGTATGCTGACCCCTATGATTTCCCCAAATGTGGGAAACTCGACTGCATTATTTGTGGTAGTGGGGAACTGTGTTTGTTGTTTCCTCTGGTCAGCTCTGGTAAAAGTCAGATTTATTTGTCTCATTTCTTCCTCTAACCTTGTTCTTCTTTCGAGAGTTTCCTTGTGCTGCCTCAGTTGGATCTCCTTCACTTGACAGGGGGGTGCCCGAGCAGCGACCCTCCCCAGCTCTAGCCCAACTCCTACTTACCTGCCAGGTGAGATACTATGATCATGAAGGTGCTTCTCCCAGGGCAAGGCTCATCCATTGTACTCTGGGTGTGCTGCTCCTGCGATTTCCCCAAATGTGGGAAACTTGACTGCATAATTTGTGTTTCCCCTGGTCGGCTCTCATATAATTCAGATCTCTTTGTCTCAGGTCTCTCTCCAGCCTAGTTTGCTGTCTGTTTCCACTTCTCTTTTCTTGAGCCGCTCCCTTCTATGCCCTTGCGCACTATCCTGACTTCTCCCGTCTGCTTAATTTGTGCCTTCCAACGCACAATGCAAACTACAGGTAGTGCTGCAGGGCCCACACCCTTTTACTTGCCTTACAGAGCAGCTCTGGAGCTGTTACAGTGCCCAGCTGCTGCAAGAAATCAGCTTGAATGCTTCAGGGGCTGGGGCATAGCCAACATGAGCCCCACACCGAAGGAGGGTGGAGGTGTTTAATGCGAACTAGGTGTCATCCAAGCGCCGCAAAAGGCCGCCATGCCCTGCATGCCCCTTTTCTCTTTTCATATGCAGACGAGGGTTGAAGCCAACTTTGACCCACTGGTTGGATGACATCACCATATGCAAATCCATCTGCTGCAGGCCTTTCCCCAGGAATGCTTGCACTATTTGTTGCATTTGGTTTGTTGTTTGGGGGTGCTTCAGTATTAGGCAGCCTTCTGCCCTCCCATGTTCATCTGAAAATATGTGTTCTCCCAGCAGTTGTTGTCCCCAGATGAAAGTTCCCTTGTGCTGCCTCAGTTGAATCTCCTTTACTTGACAGAGATGTGCCTGAGCAGCAGCCCTCCCCAGCCCTATCCCAAATCATACTTATTTTGCAAAGGAGATAGCATGGTCATGAAGATTGTTCTACCAGGGTGAGGTTCATTCATTGCATTCTGGGTATGCTGACTCCTGTGATTTCCCCAAATGTGGGAAACTCGACTGCATTATTTGTGGTAGTGGGGGACTGTGTTTGTGCTTTCCTCTGGTCAGCTCTGGTAAAAGTCAGATTTCTTTGTCTCAGATCTTCCTCTAGCCTTGTTCTTCTTTCGAGAGTTCCCTTATGCTGCCTCAGTTGGATCTCCTTCACTTGACAGGGGGGTGCCCGAGCAGCGACCCTCCCCAGCTCTAGCCCAACTCCTACTTACCTGCAAGGTGAGATACTATGATCATGAAGGTGCTTCTCCCAGGGCAAGGCTCACCCATTGCACTCTGGGTGTGCTGCTCCTGCGATTTCCCCAAATGTGGGACACTTGACTGCATAATTTGTATTTCCCCTGGTCGGCTCTCGTATAATTCAGATCTCTTTGTCTCAGGTCTCTCTCCAGCCTAGTTTGCTGTCTGTTTCCACTTCTCTTTTCTTGAGCCGCTCCCTTCTATGCCCTTGCGCACTATCCTGACTTCTCCCGTCTGCTTACTTTGTGCCTTCCAACGCACAATGCGAACTACAGGTAGTGCTGCAGGGCCCACACCCTTTTACTTGCCTTACAGAGCAGCTCTGGAGCTGTTACAGTGCCCAGCTGCTGCTAGAAATCAGCTTGAATGCTTCAGGGGATGGGAAATAGCCCCACACCGAAGGAGGGTGGAAGTGTTTAATGCAAACTAGGGGTCATCCAAGCGCTGCAAAAGGCCGCCATGCCCTGCACGCCCCTTTTCTCTTTTCATATGCAGACGAGGGTTGAAGCCAACTTTGACCCACTGCTTGGATGACATCACCATATGCAAATCCATCTGCTGCAGGCCTTCCCCCTGGATTGCTTGCACTAGTTGTTGCATTTGGTTTGTTGTTTGGGGGTGCTGAGACAAAAAGATCTGAATTATACGAGAGCCGACCAGAGGAAACACAAATTATGCAGTCAAGTGTCCCACATTTCGGGAAATCACAGGAGCAGCACACCCAGAGTGCAATGGGTGAGCCTTGCCCTGGGAGAAGCACCTTCCTGATCATAGTATCTCACCTGGCAGGTAAGTAGGAGTTGGGCTAGAGCTGGGGAGGGTCGCTTCTCGGGCACCCCCCTGTCAAGTGAAGGAGATCCAACTGAGGCAGCACAAGGGAACTCTCGAAAGAAGAACAAGGCTAGAGGATGATCTGAGACAAAGAAATCTGACTTTTACCAGAGCTGACCAGAGGAAAGCACAAACACAGTCCCCCACTACCACAAATAATGCAGTCGAGTTTCCCACATTTGGGGAAATCACAGGGGTCAGCATACCCAGAATGCAATGAATGAACCTCACCCTGGGAGAACAATCTTCATGACCATGGTATCTCCTATGCAAAATAAGTATGATTTGGGATAGGGCTGGGGAGGGCCGTTGCTCAGGCACATCTCTGTCAAGTAAAGGAGATTCGGGGTGTGTTGCCTGGCTGTGGATGCAGGAGGTGGTGCAGCACTTAAGCTCCTGTTACAATAGCAGTTTTAACTGCTCATTTGCCACACAGACTTAACGGGGACCCTTCATATATCCTACCCGGACCCCCCCAACACTACACAGGGCGGTTGCGGAGCCGGCGGGTGCCCCCTGGACCCGTGCGGGTTGCGGCCTTCCCTGCCAGCTGGAGCCGGGACCTCGCGTTTGGAGCTGCCCCGGACCGGAAGTGCGGCGCCCTGCGGCGGAGAGACGGGCTGGAGCTATTCCTTACACCCCCGTTGCCCCCGCACCACTCACCGCGCGTCACCCCGTCCTGGTGAGTCTGTACCTAGACGATACGCTCTGCGCGGCGGGTCCCTGTGTGCCCGGCGGCTGGCTCCGTAGCGAGAGTGCGGCGCCGGTCACGTGATACCGCTCCCGGGGCCGGACGCGGCCACTGGGATAATTCAAGCTCACAGCGTGCCCCAGGAGACCCCACCTGGGCTCCGGGGACGCCAGCCACTGCCCCCACTGAAAATATCCCGCAGGCAGGAGATACATAAGGCTCATTACAAGCACCTAGAGACAGCAGCCTGGCGACGCCATTTTAGACCCTGGCAGACATCACTGGCAATTGGCAAAGGCACCCATACTAAGAGAAGCTGCTCTGGGGTGCTTTATAGTCCTGCTGCCAAATAAGGTGTAGGTGACAGGGGCTGTTAACACAAGATTCCAACCACCCCACTAGTTATAGGAGATGAGCTGCACATTCTTTGCCTGACATAGGGAACTGAAGCTCCCCCTGGTGGACCCTTGCTACATCTCACCTCCCCTACTGCTACACTTGCTTGTATTATAACAAAACAAATTGCCTACAACTAGCCACCGCTGTGTGACCATCATGTCCCCACCCACAAGGAAATAGACGCCTCCTCCTGCAGTCATGTAGGGCCGTCTCGGGGGATGATGGCGGACGCCTTCTAACACGTTCCACTACCAAAATGACCACAGATCTGTTTTGCTAGACCCGACACGATAACGCATCCACCCGGACTTGTCTGTAACCGCGCGATTCACCGAACGCATCCACCACTGCACCTGACACTCTCTTCCGTATGGTGGCGACTTAGGGATCAGTGAATATCAGCCCCAAGCTCTGGGATATGGGACCGAGGGAAAGCTCAAAGTGTGACCTGTGATACTGAATCGCCCAATACATCTGCCCCAACGCCTGTCGCACTGGTTTCGACGCCCACATCTCCTTCTTATTACCCATGAGTCGCAGGAAACGTAGGGGAGTGAAAACCTCTATTCGTCAGTCTGAAGTCACCCCCCGCTCAGACCTAAGGCGGTTTCTCAATCTCCGGAAAGATACAGTTATGTCGACTCCACCGACGCCTCCCTCTCCGGCACACTCCGAGAGGGCGGAGAAGCAAGGCGAAACCAAGGTGACTACACCAGATAGGAACTCCTCTGGACAGCAAGACATGCAGAAAGTCCTCACCCTCCTGCAGACCCTGCCCACTAAGGCGGACTTCACATCTTTGGAGAGTAAACTCCGAGATGTGGTCCACTCTGAGGTGTCCTCACTACGGTCTGAACTGACTCAGCTGGGTTCTCGAATTGAAACATTGGAGACCAGGGGGGAGGAATCCAACGCTTTCCAACACGCACTGGTAGATACTATCAGACTTCAAGCAGAAGAGATTCAGAACCTGCACGACCATCTTGATGATATAGACAACAGGGGACGTCGGAATAACCTGCGAGTGAGGGGCATTCCCGAAGACATACCACAGCAAAACATCTCAGATGTCCTCAACAAGATCTTTGGTGCAATCCTGGAAACCGACCCGAACGACCCCATTGTTTTCGACAGGGCACACAGAGCACTGCGTCCCAGAGGCTTGCAGTCCGACCGGCCAAGAGACATTATTTGCCGACTTCACTACTACAGCCAAAAAGAAGAGATAATCAGGAAACTCTGGAACGCCGGAGACCTAGACTTCAACGGCGCACCTATCCAGGTCTTCCAGGACCTTTCTCGCCACACCCTACAGTCAAGACGTCAACTAAAACCCCTAACAGATGCTCTCCGTAAAAACAACATCAAATACAGGTGGGGTTTTCCCTTCAGCATCACAGCAACCAATGACGGCAGGTCTGCAACGATTCGGACCCCCGAGGATGTCGCCCCCTTCTGCTCCACCCTATCTATTGACCCAGTACAGGTCCCTGAGTGGCAATCCGTAGGCTTGAGGATACGCCCCCCCCCAACCTCCCCGGGCTGACATACCTTTCCAAACAGTGGGATCTCCTTCAGCAGCACAGAAAAGGAATCGCTCCCTTCCGTCCCCTCAATCTTTATCTTCTCCCTCGGCTGCGAATACCTGATCGCCCCACCTTTAAAATGGCAACCTTTCCTCGCTACGCAGGACTGACGGGCACGGAGAGGACTACTTCATTATGTCAAGTCCCTATAGGAGGGTCCATGGCTCCTATATGAAGACTGCCTCCCTTGAGACACCATGCAGTTGAGGGGCGCGTTGCCTCTCGGACTCCCGCCTCTATAGTTGACAGTCCAGTCACGCCCGAGGGACTTAGACATTTTAACTTCCCGAATAGAGCGAGATTTAAGCAACTCTGACACGGTATCTACTATATTATTGTAGCTCGGGCAATGCACTGTTCCGAATGTGATGGCATGCAATGTTCATATTATTGTGGTTATTAATTATGTTCCATTGATATAGTTCATGTGGGAGGGCGGATCCATCCCCCTCGTTGTTACCCCATTTGCACCGCAATGTTTGGTCCTGGAGCGACCGATGGGGTCATTGTCCCCGTTGTTCGTATCGCCAGGAGCGGTGTTACGTCTTCACATGTTCAACTGTTCTATATTGCTATGCTTTTCTGTTCTGTTGTTCTCCCTCTATCCCTTTCTTTCTCCCCTCCTCTCCTCCAGGTTCTCTCTTCCCTTCCAAAATTACCTAGACTCACCAATACCCAAACCCTACTCTATGCTGCTGGGATCTCGGTAAGACCAGATGTACTATTTCTTTTTGGAACGAGTAAATGGCATTACTAAAAGTGGTTTCTATTAATGCCCGGGGACTCAACATTCCTGAGAGGCGGTCAAGGGCCTTACGTGAATTGAAAGCTGAAAAAGCAGACGTTGCCTTTGTGCAAGAAACTCACTTTAAAGAGGGAGTGGCCCCCTCTCTCAGGAATCGAGACTTCCCTACAGGGTATTTTTCCAATAACGTTGAAGGTAAGACATTGGGGGTAGCGATTCTGATCGCCAAGCATGTTACCCTCGCTGAGGTTGTGTGTCACCAACTGGTCCCCGGCAGGGCTCTACTTGTTAACTGCAGCATCGCTAATAGAGCTCTCACATTTCTCAATGTTTATGCCCCCAATAAGACACAGCCAGGCTTTTTGGAAAGAGTCCTAACGCTAGCCCAACCCCATATTAATGGGATTCTGCTTTTTGGCGGGGATTTAAACTGGTCTTTGGAGCCCCGATTAGACTCCTCCAACCCCTCCCCAAGGTATTCGGATAAATTACACCGTAGGGTCCGGAAGATCCTACATAACTTCCAACTTATAGATGTCTGGAGGATACAACACCCCTCCACTACGGATTTTAGCTTTTATTCACACCCTCACAACACTTACACTAGGATTGACTACTTATTTATCCCGCATAGATTTTTGCACCTGGCCGAAGTATCTGCTGTGGGCAACATGTCCTGGACAGACCATGCTCCCGTCTCTCTGGGGGTTCGCCTGTCCCCTGCCCGCCCGAACTCCTACACGTGGAGACTAAACGAGATGATCATCCGGGACCCCAGTTGCCAGCAGCAGATCAGAGAGGCGATAGCCGATTATATTGAGGTTAACGACACAGAGGAGATCTCTAAAGTGGTAGTTTGGGAGGCACACAAATGTGTAATAAGAGGAAAACTCATTCAACTGGGCGCCCATAGGAAAAGACAACATATGGCGGCACGGGAAGCCTTGTTACACAGAATTCAAGCATTAGAACTTCTCCATAAATCCACCATGTCAGATGAAAACCTTCAATCATTACTAATGGCCCGGAAGGAATTAAACTCGCTTATGTCCCACAGATTGAAGTTAGAGGCTAGAAAATGTCGCAGTCGCTATTTTCTATGGGGGAACAAGCCTGGGAAGCTGCTAGCGCGGGCTCTCCAGGCACAACGCGCAGCATCTTTTATATCTAAAGTAAAATCCCATACGGGAACAACACAACACACCACGACAGAGATAGCAGCAGCTTTCCGACATTATTATACCCAATTATACAATCTAAGAAGCTCCACGGAGGCGGAATCTGATCTTCCCCGACAGGCCTACATTGCAGAGTTTTTAAGGGAAATTAATTTCCCCACTCTTACACCTGAAGAAGTCGAGTCACTCGAGAACCCCTACACTCTGGCAGAGCTCGAAGAAGCGGTTAAGACCACCCCAAATGGCAGGAGTCCGGGCCCAGACGGTTTCTCTCTAGCCTACTATAAGACATTTGGAGATGTTTTGCTACTTATGATGCTTAGAGCTTTTAATCAGGTTTCAGACCAGTCCTCCTTCTCCCCCCAGTCAATGCTCGCACACATCACAGTGATTCATAAAGAGGGCAAAGACCCGTCACACTGTTCCAGCTATAGACCCATTTCCCTACTAAACGTAGACCTGAAGCTCTTCGCCAAATTAATGGCGAATCGCTTAAAACTCTTCCTTCCAAAACTGATACACTCGGACCAGGTGGGTTTCGTCCCGGGCCGCGAGGCCAGGGACAACACCACGAAGGTTCTTGATTTGATTCATTACGCCTCAACTTGTAAATCCCCCTCCATTCTCCTCTCAACAGACGCAGAAAAAGCGTTTGACAGAGTTGACTGGGATTTCCTATTGGGGGTGCTGGAACACATGGGCGTGGGCATGGTGGGCCTCCAGAGAATTAGGGCCCTATATTCTGACCCCGCTGCTCGCGTACGTATCAATGGTGAACTGTCAGACCCGTTCCAGATACGGAATGGGACTCGTCAGGGGTGTCCTTTGTCACCACTTATTTTTGTGCTATGTATGGAGGCCCTGGCGAGGGCCATTCGCCAGAATGTTAACATCACAGGGCTGCAGGTGGGGAAGACGGAGTACAAGCTTGCCCTATATGCAGATGACCTCCTTGCAGTGATTTCTAATCCTTTGACCTCTATACCCAATCTCCTTAAAGAGTTCAAGCGATTTGGCACTCTCTCCAATTTTAAAATAAATTTATCAAAATCTACAGCAATGAATCTAACACTAGACCAGACCAGCCTCCAGGTATTACAATCTATCTCGCCCTTTGCATGGCATCCATCACAATTAAAATATTTAGGAGTAATCCTTCACAAGGATCTTTCCCAAATTTACCAATTGAATTTCCCCCCACTCCTATCAAAACTCCAATCTGATCTCTCCAAATGGGGCGGGAAAAAAATTTCATGGATAGGGAGAATAGCAGTAATCAAAATGAATATTTTACCCAGAATTCTTTACCTATTACAAACCCTGCCTGTCACTATTCCTCGACCATGGTTCCTCTCACTACAACGAAAAATCAGAGACTACATTTGGGCGGGGCGAAAACCCCGATTTAAGCATGAGATCCTCTTTAGACGGAAACATCAAGGAGGTCTCCAACTTCCTCACTTTTTATCCTATTACCATGCAGTACTCCTTACGAGAGTCATGGAATGGAGTAGTGAACTCCACAGGAAACAATGGGTAGACATTGAACTGGCCTCTCTTCCCTCTCTTAGCGTGAACTCCCCCTGGCTTTCTAAAGTCCCCCAGGTAATGCACCCACTGGCTGGCCCCATCTTTTCGTGTTGGCGTCTCCTGCGCTCCCTCCCACATATTTCAGCACATCCCTCCCCACTCTCACCACTGTTTGGGAATCCTGAATTTCCCCCTGGATGCCACTCCCTGTCGTTCTATGCATGGCAGGAAAAGGGCATCCGGAGAACGAATCAAATGCTGGACTCATCTGGTATAATACCTTTTCCCGAACTGCAAACTAAATGGAATCTACCCAATAAAGAAATCTGGAGATATCTCCAAATTAAACATTACCTACAGACCTTTTGCTCTTCTGGAAAGGGTATACGAGCTCTGACTCTATTTGAACAGATGTACCTCTCTCACACATACCCTAGACACACTCTTTCCACGTTTTACAAGTGGATCGTGAATCATAGATTTTCTTCCCAACCGAAATTTGTCAGAGATTGGGAATTAGACCTGGGAGGTCTGGTGACCACAGATGATTGGGAAGGGATCTATAAAAATACCTTCTCATTAACTACCAATGTGCTAGCCTTGGAGACTCACTACAAAGTACTTACAAGATGGTATAGATGCCCAAATATCCTTGCGAAAATCTATCCTGGAGTACCCAACACGTGCTGGAGATGCGGGACAGCAGTAGGCACCCCACTACATATATGGTGGGAATGCTCTCTCTTGCAACCGTTTTGGCGCAAGGTGGTGGAGACAGCTAGCATTATCCTCAGTGAGGACTTACCCTTTTGCCCCAGCTTTTGGTTATTAAATCTCACGCGTACACCTAGATATCATCTCAAGAAATCACTACTTCGCCATATTTTGAGTGCCTCTAAGGCAGTGATCCCAGTCCACTGGAAATCAACAGTGCCCCCCACCATGAAAGAATGGACTGCCCGATTAGACCACTATATGGCAATGGAAGATCTCATTTTGTCTCTAGAAATGAAAAACACCTCCTTCATCGCTACTTGGAGCCCATGGCTGGAATACAAAGCGTCAGCCCATTACAAATCTTCTCTTTAAGAGAAACCCCCCCCTTTCTTACCTCCAGTAGCCATATGTAATCAATCATGCGTTAAGCCCCTTGGGAAGGGATGAGAGAACCTCCCCCCCCTTCCTAAACCTTAACTCCCTAAGTAACCTTTCTTTCTCCCCCTCTACACTGAGAGTAATACTACCCCATATCCCTATATCTTTCTCTTTTCACCTCGATACTCTTCTTTCCTCTCCTACTTCTACTCTCTCCCTTTTGCATCAAGAAGTTGCAATTTATGAAACGTTTATAGTTCTTACTCCTTTATGCTCTATATATTGTTCTTTCCCAGGAAGTATGATCCGTTTGTGGAAAGAGGACATCCCCTTATACAGTCTTTTCTATTTTTTTTTCTTTTTTTTTCTATTATTATACAAGGTGTTAAGTTTCTCTAGATGATGTACCTCTGACAATCTTAGAAGCTACTGTATTGTTTCCGCAACTTCCTGGTTTCGTATATTTGAAATTTCAATAAAAATCTATTTGCAAAAAAAAAAAGTAAAGGAGATTCAACTGAGGCAGCACAAGGGAACTCTCATCTGGGGACAACAACTGCAGGGAGAACACATATTTTCAGATGAACATGGGAGGGCAGAAGGCTGCCTAATACTGAAGCACCCCCAAACAACAAACCAAATGCAACAACTAGTACAAGCATTCCTGGGGGAAGGTCTGCAGAAGACGGATTTGCATACGGTGATGTCATCCAAGCAGTGGGCCAAAGTTGGCTGGAACCCTCATCTGCATATGAAAAGAGAAAAGGGGTATGCAGGGCATGGCGGCCTTTTGCGGCGCTTGGATGACCATTAGTTCGCATTAAACACCCCCACCCTCCTTCGGTGTGGGGCTCATGTTGGCCATGCCCCAGCCCCTGAAGCATTCAAGCTGATTTCTTGTAGCAGCTGGGCACTGTAACAGCTCCAGAGCTGCTCTGTAAGGCAAGTAAAAGGGTGTGGGCCCTGCAGCACTACCTGTAGTTTGCATTGTGCATTGGAAGGCACAAAGTAAGCCGACGGGAGGAGAAGTCAGGATAGTGCACAAGGGTATAGAAGGGAGGGGCTCAAGAAAAAAGAAGTGGAAACAGACAGCAAACTAGGCTGGAGAGAGACCTGAGACAAAGAGATCTGAATTATATGAGAGCCGAACAGGGGAAACACAAATTATGCAGTCAAGTTTCCCACATTTGGGGAAATCGCAGGGGCAGCACACCCAGAGTGCAATGGGTGAGCCTTGCCCTGGGAGAAGCAACTTCATGATCATAGTATCTCACCTGGCAGGTAAGTAGGAGTTGGGCTAGAGCTGGGGAGGGTCGCTGCTCGGGCACCCCCCTGTCAAGTGAAGGAGATCCAACTGAGGCAGCACAAGGGAACTCTCGAAAGAAGAACAAGGCTAGAGGAAAATCTGAGACAAAGAAATCTGACTTTTACCAGAGCTGACCAGAGGAAAGCACAAACACAGTCCCCCACTACCACAAATAATGCAGTTGAGTTTCCCACATTTGGGGAAATCGCAGGGGTCAGCATACCCAGAATGCAATGAATGAACCTCACCCTGGGAGAACAATCTTCATGACCATGGTATCTCCTATTCAAAATAAGTATGATTTGGGATAGGAAATACAGATCCCCAAGAGAGGGGAAAGACAAAAGAAACCAGGTATACTTTGTGGTGCACACTACCCAACTGACAAATTTTTTAAATAAGATTTTCCAGAAATGTATATCCTCAGTAGTATTAGTAAGTATTGGTTTAAATATCCATAACCAAAATGGTTGCCTGAAATTATTTTTCTAATGGGACTATAATTGTCCTTTATTAATAGAGCGAAATATTAAAATCAAAGAAAAGGAAAAATTATTTGTGTGATAGAAAAAGAAAAATGTGAATAAAGATTTAAAAACAAAGCTGATGTGTTTTTCCCTGTGTGTACTTTCTTATATTTGTTTCAAATGTGCATGACCATTATATTTGTACAGCACTATATCAGTGCATAATTTATTCAAAATGTATAATATCCATATTTCATGGAGCTTGTATCATATACTATAGAGGGAGATATATTTCCCTACTATTGAGTCACAGACTTGTTTCAGATATTGCAACAATGAGACTCTGGTCTCCTAATGTATACCAGAAGTGTGGTGAGATAATTCTCAATGTAGCAAGTTAGAGTAGATGAAACACTGTTGCTCAAGTATGTGACTCATACGCTGAGTCCTGAGATATTGCACGGTACAGAAGCCTTGCAGTGTGATATCTACCATCCACACATAGAGAGAGCTATTTGGGGATATATCTTAAAGTAGTACCGTATATAAAATTGTGTACAAATGTATAAATTAATCTTCCATTGATAAGGTTAATTAGCAGTATTAGATTTCCTTTTTATACTGTGTTATGTCTATTCCGTGATTCACGATGGTATTTACAGCACAGTGATCACATTTATGACATGCTGCAGTAAGGTATTCAACAAGTACATAAAGAGAATAAATTAATATCCCCTATATACTATTATTGGTTAATAACAGGCTGTCTTGCTGCACTGTATTAAATTGGAATCACAATAATACTTTATATCTGCTATTCATGCTGATGGTGCATCCTTCTTAGTACAAGCAGATACTAAGTAAATATACAAGAATATATATATTCTGTATTATATTAATACACAGTAATTAATCCATTGGGGCAGTAACCTAATATGTGATCAAGTACAATGAGTCCATATATATATATGAACAACACTGTAAGTTAAATAAATCCCCTGCTCTCCCTCGTGTTGTGTCTGAATGACAGCGTAATCCACAGCACTGAGATGGCGTTCTGCTGGGTATAACAGGCAGCCGTGCAAACTTTCTTTTTATAATTAAGTATAATAGCTCCCAGTGATAGTATACATTTCAGAGTGTGCAGTGCAACATTGAAACATTTAATTATCCATAATAATTAGGGAACACACAGCATGAGCCTATGCGCATTTCACTCCTATTGAGCTTCCTCAGGGCACTATAGTCCCTGTCCCAGCCCCTGAAGCATTCAAGCTGATTTCTTGCAGCAGCTGGGCACTGTAACAGCTCCAGAGCTGCTCTGTAAGGCAAGTAAAAGGGTGTGGGCCCTGCAGCACTACCTGTAGTTCGCATTGTGCATTGGAAGGCACAAAGTAAGCAGACGGGAGAAGTCAGGATAGTGCGCAAGGGCATAGAAGGGAGCGGCTCAAGAAAAGAGAAGTGGAAACAGACAGCAAACTAGGCTGGAGAGAGACCTGAGACAAAGAGATCTGAATTATACGAGAGCCGACCAGGGGAAATGTGAGAGGTGCGGCTGCGGTGTGGTGGTGCCTGCTGCCGTGCAGGTGTAGACTCGGTACTCACCAGGCGCCGCTCTCTCTCACCTTCAGGTACCGGAACCCTCAACGGACCTGGAAATCTTCAATCGGATCCGGACACGGCGATTCCCTCTCGGAGCGGACCGACGACCGAGCTGAGGAGAGAATGGTTTACCTTAAAGGGGGTATCGACCCTTCTTCCACTGGAAGAGGGGATACCCCCAGGGGTGACCGCGACCTCCACCGGTTGGGTGAAAGGTCATCACCGGCACAAAGCCTCAGCCACCCAGATTTCACACACTCGCGCTCTCGCACGTAGTGTGATGAAAAGGATTCTCACGTCCGTGAGCAATCCCGACTCCGGCGCTCGGGGACAGACAAGGGACAAACGCACACAGATGTTACTCACCGTCAGTTTCGCACTGCGAACGTCTTCTTCTCTTACAGGTCCCTGTAAGGAGGTAAACAAACAAGCAAACAGCCGTGCAGGGCCTAACTCTAACCTAGTGTCACACCCTATACTAACTACAACGGCAGAGCCCTCGAACTAGCTCTGTGGGTGTGGTGCAACAAAACTAAACACACTTAACGAGCTCTCACTTTGCCCCGCACGGTAACATACATCACGATACACAATGCAAGCGACGGTACGGTCCCTTTAGTTACCAAACTCAGAACACCCAGTAGTGGGGGCCGCACAGCTCACCCACCTACCGTACTCTCTTCTTAGGGGCTCAGGCCGAGCGGGCCTGCCTACCTAACACCTCAGGGTGGCCTGGGCCTAGCGCCCAGTGCCACCTTTATTCACCTCGGGGGCACTTACCCACTGGGCCTAGCGCACCCCCTGACTACACACAGGCCGGAGGCCTGACTTCACCCACGGGCCTAGTGCCCGCCTAACTTGTCACCCGTTGGGTGACCTGGGCCTAGCGCCCAGCGTCACCTTCAGATATCCCTAGCTGGCCAGAATACCCTAGGGCCTAATGCCCTCTAATGCCCCACAGGCCTAGTGCCTGATGTGCCCCTCGGGCCTAATGCCCGCCTAACTGCCCACAGGCCTGTGTCCTGACTATTCCTAAGGGCCTAGTGCCCAACTGTGTCTCAGGCCTAGTGCCTGCCTATCCGGGCCGGGGGGGGGTTCCCCCCGGCTACTCGTGCCCACGGGCCTGGAGGGCCCGACTAAATGCCCCCACGGGCCGTGAGGCCCGACCAAATGCCCCCAGGCCGGGAGGGCCCGACTACGTGCCCACAGGCTGGGAGGGCCTGACTGTGCCCATGGGCCTATTGCCCGAACACCCGGTGGTCTAGGGAGGAGCGGGTACAGGGGCACCTGAAAAGGGCCTACCTGACCCACTGGGAGAGGCACCAGGGGGGAGCTTAATCAGCTCTTTTCTTCCCACCCCTGGTGACCTCTCCGCCGCTCTTCTTCAATCTTCGGCCGCTGGCCCGTCCTGGCCAGCGGCGCCGTCGTCGCCTCGCCGCGTCCAGCCGCCGCTGGACATCTTCCTGCCGCCGGACGTCTTCAGGCCTCTTCCGCGGCCACCCGAACTCCGACCACGATCTCTTCTTCCTCGCGCTCTTCCGCGCGCGCGGTGTTCTCGGCTCCCGCCCGGCGTCTCTCCTCTTTGCGCTCCTGCGCGCCGTCCTATCTTCAGGCTCCCGCCCGGCGTCTGACGTCAGATGCCGGGGGCGGGGCCTATGACGCGGCGAGCGCCGATTGGCTCGCCGCGTCCCTCTCTGATTGGCTGCCGCTCCGGGAGCCGCGATTGGCTCCCGGAGGGCACCAACATTCGAATGCCTCTGGTCCGGTGCAGGGAAAAGGGTAATCCCTGCACCGGACACCCGCCGCCACGCACCCAGCGCTGGGGACAGACAAGCTGCCCCAGCGCTGTCCCCAGCTAGGGACAGCACCACAGATGTGCCCACAGGGCACATCTCTACAGAAACACAAATTATGCAGTCAAGTTTCCCACATTTTGGGAAATCGCAGGAGCAGCACACCCAGAGTGCAATGGGTGAGCCTTGCCCTGGGAGAAGCACCTTCATGATCATAGTATCTCACCTGGCAGGTAAGTAGGAGTTGAGCTAGAGCTGGGGAGGGTCGCTGCTCGGGCACCCCCCTGTCAAGTGAAGGAGATCCAACTGAGGCAGCACAAGGGAACTCTCGAAAGAAGAACAAGGCTAGAGGAAGATCTGAGACAAAGAAATCTGACTTTTACCAGAGCTGACCAGAGGAAAGCACAAAGACAGTCCCCCACTACCACAAATAATGCAGTCGAGTTTCCCACATTTGGGGAAATCATATGGGTCAGCATACCCAGAATGCAATGAATGAACCTCACCCTGGGAGAACAATCTTCATGACCATGGTATCTCCTATGCAAAATAAGTATGATTTGGGATAGGGCTGGGGAGGGCTGCTGCTCAGGCACATCTCTGTCAAGTAAAGATGTCTATTAGATCCACTTCTCCCAGAGGAAGGCCCTAGAGGCTGAAACGCGTTGGGGCTAACACTACAACCTAAAACCGAAACTGACAAAGATGACAGCAAGCGCTTACTACGAAGCGGAGTCCCGGTCACGTGATCGGGGAAACCCGGAAATCAACTACGCTGCCTAGCAACAGAAGGAAAGAGAAGAAGTCGGTGACGAGGTGCGGCGGGGAAACAGGAGAAAACAGAAGGTGAGTCTCCGTATGCGGCGGGTGTCACTCTTGAAGCTGCTCCGTAGAGCGCTGACAGAGTCTCCCCCTTACCCTAGGCAGGTCAGCCTCTCGAACCCTCCGGTTTCCAGGCGTGTCTGTACCAGGACACACCATGAGAAGCGGAGCCTAGAGAGAAAGACCAGTCCGGAGCAACCTACTTTTCCCTGCTTAACCCTATACACTCCCACCGTGAAGAAACCCAAGACTGTGTTTTTGTTTATATATATATTTTTTGTTTATAATTTATCTTTATATTTTTTTCAACACGGAATTGAACTTACCAAGGACAAAACGACTGTCTGCAGCTGTGCGGGACGCCGCAGGCTGCAGCACACACTCAATAGACTCCTAGACTAAGAGTTTACCCATAACTCTTCCTTTAACTAATATTAGCAAACAATAAACCACCGTTATCATTAATGAGCTATATGTGGACATTTCATTTGGGAAACATAATTGTTCTGTGATATTGTACACCATTTAAGAGATATAAACACCTATTGA
Source organism: Pseudophryne corroboree (assembly GCF_028390025.1). Taxonomy (NCBI): domain Eukaryota; kingdom Metazoa; phylum Chordata; class Amphibia; order Anura; family Myobatrachidae; genus Pseudophryne; species Pseudophryne corroboree. The sequence continues at coordinate 258,180,748 of NC_086450.1, forward strand.
ATATATTTTACCTAAGGGCACTCACAGACAGTACTACTTTCACTTAGACAACCAAACTAGGAGCAAGGACTGAGCGCTACACTACAATATAACTATGTCTATTAGACCTAGCCTGCTGCAGCCCTTGAAGATCTTATAAAAAAAAGCTCTTCTTTTCTTGTCAAAATTAATAGCTAAGAATAGGCTGCCTGAGGCCTGCCTGAGGCCTGCTACTGAAGGCACCAACTGAGGCCTGCCTGAGGCCTGCTACTGAAGGCACCAACTACAAACTGAGCTCCCTGTTCATGGAAGCGGGGTTATAGAGGAGGGGCGCTGAGCATCTTGGGAACAGTCAAAAGCTTTGAGCCTGTTGGTGCCTCAGATCAAGATCATACTCTACACCCCAATGTGAATCCTTGTGGAGTCCAGTGTACCCCAGAGAAGAAATGAATGTGTCACACCCATTGGCAGCAACATTAGAATAGCTGCTGACAGGCACAATTGAGAAAGGAAGGGGGGGGGGGTCATTTGAATCCAGCACATATATGCAATTCGAATATGTACTTTGTACCTTCCTATTTTAAAATGTAATGGATGAACCTTACCCTGTGAGAACTATCTTCATGACCAAGAGATCTCATATGCAAGATAAGTATGAGTTGGGGCTGGGGAGGGCGGCTGCTCAGGCACACTCCCGTCAAGTTAAGGAGATTCAACTGAGGCAGCACAAGGGAACTCTCGAAAGAAGAACAAAGCTAGAGGAAGATCTGAGACAAAGAAATCTGACTTTTACCAGAGCTGACCAGAGGAAAGCACAAACACAGTCCCCCACTACCACAAATAATGCAGTCGAGTTTCCCACATTTGGGGAAATCACAGAGGTCAGCATACCCAGAAGGCAATGAATGAACCTCACCCTGGGAGAACAATCTTCATGACCATGGTATCTCCTATGCAAAATAAGTATGATTTGGGATAGGGCTGGGGAGGGCCGTTGCTCAGGCACATCTCTGTCACGTAAAGGAGATTCAACTGAGGCAGCACAAGGGAACTCTCATCTGGGGACAACAACTGCAGGGAGAACACATATTTTCAGATGAACATGGGAGGGCAGAAGGCTGCCTAATACTGAAGCACCCCCAAACAACAAACCAAATGCAACAACTAGTGCAAGCATTCCTGGGGGAAGGCCTGCAGCAGATGGATTTGCATATGGTGATGTCATCCAAGCAGTGGGTCAAAGTTGGCTGGAACCCTCGTCTGCATATGAAAAAAGAAAAGGGGTGTGCAGGGCATGGCGGCATTTTGCGGCGCTTGGATGACCCCTAGTTCGCATTAAACACCTCCACCCTCCTTCGGTGTGGGGCTCATGTTGGCGATGCCCCAGCCCCTGAAGCATTCAAGCTGATTTCTTGCAGCAGCTGGGCACTGTAACAGCTCCAGAGCTGCTCTGTAAGGCAAGTAAAAGGGTGTGGGCCCTGCAGCACTACCTGTAGTTTGCATTGTGCGGTGGAAGGCACAATGTAAGCAGACGGGAGAAGTCAGGATAGTGCGCAAGGGCATAGATGGGAGCGGCTCAAGAAAAGAGAAGTAGAAACAGACAGCAAACTAGGCTGGAGAGAGACCTGAGACAAAGAGATCTGAATTATACGAGAGCCGACCAGGGGAAACACAAATTATGCAATCAAGTTTCCCACATTTGGGGAAATCGCAGGAGCAGCACACCCAGAGTGCAATGGGTGAGCCTTGCCCTGGGAGAAGCACCTTCATGATCATAGTATCTCACCTGGCAGGTAAGTTGGAGTTGGGCTAGAGCTGGGGTGGGTCGCTGCTCGGGCACCCCCCTGTCAAGTGAAGGAGATCCAACTGAGGCAGCACAAGGGAACTCTCGAATGAAGAACAAGGCTAGAGGAAGATCTGAGACAAAGAAAACTGACTTTTACCAGAGCTGACCAGAGGAAAGCACAAACACAGTCCCCCACTACCACAAATAATGCAGTCGAGTTTCCCACATTTGGGGAAATCACAGGGGTCAGCATACCCAGAATGCAATGAATGAACCTCACCCTGGGAGAACAATCTTCATGACCATGGTATCTCCTATGCAAAATAAGTATGATTTAGGATAGGGCTGGGGAGGGCCGCTGCTCAGGCACATCTCTGTCAAGTAAAGGAGATTCAACTGAGGCAGCACAAGGGAACTCTCATCTGGGGACAACAACTGCAGGGAGAACACATATTTTCAGATGAACATGGGAGGGCAGAAGGCTGCCTAATACTGAAGCACCCCCAAACAACAAACCAAATGCAACAACTAGTGCAAGCATTCCTGGGGGAAGGCCTGCAGCAGATGGATTTGCATATGGTGATGTCATCCAAGCAGTGGGTCAAAGTTGGCTTCCACCCTCGTCTGCATATGAAAAAGAAAAGGGGTGTGCAGGGCATGGCTGCCTTTTGCGGCGCTTGGATGACCCCTAGTTCGCATTAAACACCTCCACCCTCCTTCGGTGTGGGGCTCATGTTGGCTATGGCCCAGCCCCTGAAGCATTCAAGCTGATTTCTTGCAGCAGCTGGGCAATGTAACAGCTCCAGAGCTGCTCTGTAAGGCAAGTAAAAGGGTGTGGGCCCTGCAGCACTACCTGTAGTTTGCATTGTGCATTGGAAGGCACAAAGTAAGCAGACTAGAGAAGTCAGGATAGTGCGCAAGGGCATAGATGGGAGCAGCTCAAGAAAAGAGAAGTGGAAACAGACAGCAAACTAGGCTGGAGAGAGACCTGAGACAAAGAGATCTGAATTATACGAGAGCCGACCAGGGGAAACACAAATTATGCAGTCAAGTTTCCCACATTTGGGGAAATCGCAGGAGCAGCACACCCAGAGTGCAATGGGTGAGCCTTGCCCTGGGAGAAGCACCTTCATGATCATAGTATCTCACATGGCAGGTAAGTAGGAGTTGGGCTAGAGCAGGGGAGGGTCGCTGCTCGGGCACCCCCCTGTCAAGTGAAGGAGATCCAACTGAGGCAGCACAAGAGAACTCTCGAAAGAAGAACAAGGCTAGAGGAAGATCTGAGACAAAGAAATCTGACTTTTCCCAGAGCTGACCAGAGGAAAGCACAAACACAGTCCCCCACTACCACAAATAATGCAGTCGAGTTTCCCACATTTGGGGAAATCACAGGGGTCAGCATACCCAGAATGCAATGAATAAACCTCACCCTGGGAGAACAATCTTCATGACCATGGTATCTCCTATGCAAAATAAGTATGATTTGGGATAGGGCTGGGGAGGGCCGCAGCTCAGGCACATCTCTGTCAAGTAAAGGAGATTCAACTGAGGCAGCACAAGGGAACTCTCATCTGGGGACAACAACTGCAGGGAGAACACATATTTTCAGATGAACATGGGAGGGCAGAAGGCTGCCTAATACTGAAGCACCCCCAAACAACAAACCAAATGCAACAACTAGTGCAAGCATTCCTGGGGGAAGGCCTGCAGCAGATGGATTTGCATATGGTGATGTCATCCAAGCAGTGGGTCAAAGTTGGCTTCAACCCTCGTCTGCATATGAAAAGAGAAAAGGGGCGTGCAGGGCATGGCGGCCTTTTGCGGCACTTGGATGACCCCTAGTTCACATTAAACACCTCCACCCTCCTTCGGTGTGGGGCTCATGTTGGCTATGGCCCAGCCCCTGAAGCATTCAAGCTGATTTCTTGCAGCAGCTGGGCACTGTAACAGCTCCAGAGCTGCTCTGTAAGGCAAGTAAAAGGGTGTGGGCCCTGCAGCACTACCTGTAGTTTGCATTGTGCATTGGAAGGCACAAAGTAAGCAGACGGGAGAAGTCAGGATAGTGCGCAAGGGCATAGATGGGAGCAGCTCAAGAAAAGAGAAGTGGAAACAGACAGCAAACTAGGCTGGAGAGAGACCTGAGACAAAGAGATCTGAATTATACGAGAGCCGACCAGGGGAAACACAAATTATGCAGTCAAGTTTCCCACATTTGGGGAAATCGCAGGAGCAGCACACCCAGAGTGCAATGGGTGAGCCTTGCCCTGGGAGAAGCACCTTCATGATCATAGTATCTCACCTGGCAGGTAAGTAGGAGTTGGGCTAGAGCTGGGGACGGTCGCTGCTCGGACACCGCCCTGTCAAGTAAAGGAGATCCAACTGAGGCAGCACAAGGGAACTCTCGAAAGAAGAACAAGGCTAGAGGAAGATCTGAGACAAAGAAATCTGACTTTTACCAGAGCTGACCAGAGGAAAGCACAAACACAGTCCCCCACTACCACAAATAATGCAGTCGAGTTTCCCACATTTGGGGAAATCACAGGGCTCAGCATACCCAGAATGCAATGAATGAACCTCACCCTGGGAGAATAATCTTCATGACCATGGTATCTCCTATGCAAAATAAGTATGATTTGGGATAGGGCTGGGGAGGTACGCTGCTCAGGCATATCTCTGTCAAGTAAAGGAGATTCAACTGAGGCAGCACAAGGGAACTCTCATCTGGGGACAACAACTGCAGGGAGAACACATATTTTCAGATGAACATGGGAAGGCAGAAGGCTGCCTAATACTGAAGCACCCCCAAACAACAACCAAATGCAACAACTAGTACAAGCATTCCTGGGGGAAGGTCTGCAGAAGACGGATTTTCATACGGTGATGTCATCCAAGCAGTGGGCCAAAGTTGGCTGGAACCCTCATCTGCATATGAAAAGAGAAAAGGGGCATGCAGGGCATGGCGGCCTTTTGCGGCGCTTGGATGACCCTTAGTTCACATTAAACACCCCCACCCTCCTTCGGTGTGGTGCTCATGTTGGCTATGCCCCAGCCCCTGAAGCATTCAAGCTGATTTCTTGCAGCAGCTGGGCACTATAACAGCACCAGAGCTGCTCTGTAAGGCAAGTAAAAGGGTGTGGGCCCTGCAGCACTACCTGTAGTTCGCATTGTGCGTTGGAAGGCACAAAGTAAGCAGACGGGAGAAGTCAGGATAGTGCGCAGGGGCATAGAAGGGAGCGGCTCAAGAAAAGAGAAGTGGAAACAGACAGCAAACTTGGCTGGAGAGAGACCTGAGACAAAGAGATCTGAATTATATGAGAGCCGACCAGGGGAAACACAAATTATGCAGTCAAGTTTCCCACATTTGGGGAAATCCCAGGAGCAGCAGACCCAGAGTGCAATGGGTGAGCCTTGCCCTTGGAGAAGCACCTTCATGATCATAGTATCTCACCTGGCAGGTAAATAGGAGTTGGGCTAGAGCTGGGGAGGGTCGCTGCTCGGGCACCCCCCTGTCAAGTGAAGGAGATCCAACTGAGGCAGCACAGGGGAACTCTCGAATGAAGAACAAGGCTAGAGGAAGATCTGAGACAAAGAAATCTGACTTTTACCAGAGCTGACCAGAGGAAAGCACAAACACAGTCCTCCACTACCACAAATAATGCAGTCGAGTTTCCCATATTTGGGGAAATCACAGGGGTCAGCATACCCAGAATGCAATGAATGAACCTCACCCTGGGAGAACAATCTTCATGACCATGGTATCTCCTATGCAAAATAAGTATGATTTGGGATAGGGCTGGGGAGGGCCGCTGCTCAGGCACATCTCTGTCAAGTAAAGGAGATTCAACTGAGGCAGCACAAGGGAACTCTCATCTGGGGACAACAACTGCAGGGAGAACACATATTTTCAGATGAACATGGGAGGGCAGAAGGCTGCCTAATACTGAAGCACCCCCAAACAACAAACCAAATGCAACAACTAGTGCAAGCATTCCTGGGCGAAGGCCTGCAGCAGATTGATTTGCATATGGTGATGTCATCCAAGCAGTGGGTCAAAGTTGGCTTCAACCCTCGTCTGCATATGAAAAGAGAAAAGGGGCGTGCAGGGCATGGCGGCCTTTTGCGGCGCTTGGATGACCCCTAGTTCACATTAAACACCTCCACCCTCCTTCGGTGTGGGGCTCATGTTGGCTATGGCCCAGCCCCTGAAGCATTCAAGCTGATTTCTTGCAGCAGCTGGGCAATGTAACAGCTCCAGAGCTGCTCTGTAAGGCAAGTAAAAGGGTGTGGGCCCTGCAGCACTACCTGTAGTTTGCATTGTGCATTGGAAGGCACAAAGTAAGCAGACTAGAGAAGTCAGGATAGTGCGCAAGGGCATAGATGGGAGCAGCTCAAGAAAAGAGAAGTGGAAACAGACAGCAAACTTGGCTGGAGAGAGACCTGAGACAAAGAGATCTGAATTATATGAGAGCCGACCAGGGGAAACACAAATTATGCAGTCAAGTTTCCCACATTTGGGGAAATCGCAGGAGCAGCACACCCAGAGTGCAATGGGTGAGCCTTGCCCTGGGAGAAGCACCTTCATGATCATAGTATCTCACATGGCAGGTAAGTAGGAGTTGGGCTAGAGCAGGGGAGGGTCGCTGCTCGGGCACCCCCCTGTCAAGTGAAGGAGATCCAACTGAGGCAGCACAAGAGAACTCTCGAAAGAAGAACAAGGCTAGAGGAAGATCTGAGACAAAGAAATCTGACTTTTCCCAGAGCTGACCAGAGGAAAGCACAAACACAGTCCCCCACTACCACAAATAATGCAGTCGAGTTTCCCACATTTGGGGAAATCACAGGGGTCAGCATACCCAGAATGCAATGAATAAACCTCACCCTGGGAGAACAATCTTCATGACCATGGTATCTCCTATGCAAAATAAGTATGATTTGGGATAGGGCTGGGGAGGGCCGCAGCTCAGGCACATCTCTGTCAAGTACAGGAGATTCAACTGAGGCAGCACAAGGGAACTCTCATCTGGGGACAACAACTGCAGGGAGAACACATATTTTCAGATGAACATGGGAGGGCAGAAGGCTGCCTAATACTGAAGCACCCCCAAACAACAAACCAAATGCAACAACTAGTGCAAGCATTCCTGGGGGAAGGCCTGCAGCAGATGGATTTGCATATGGTGATGTCATCCAAGCAGTGGGTCAAAGTTGGCTTCAACCCTCGTCTGCATATGAAAAGAGAAAAGGGGCGTGCAGGGCATGGCGGCCTTTTGCGGCACTTGGATGACCCCTAGTTCGCATTAAACACCTCCACCCTCCTTCGGTGTGGGGCTCATGTTGGCTATGGCCCAGCCCCTGAAGCATTCAAGCTGATTTCTTGCAGCAGCTGGGCACTGTAACAGCTCCAGAGCTGCTCTGTAAGGCAAGTAAAAGGGTGTGGGCCCTGCAGCACTACCTGTAGTTTGCATTGTGCATTGGAAGGCACAAAGTAAGCAGACGGGAGAAGTCAGGATAGTGCGCAAGGGCGAAGATGGGAGCAGCTCAAGAAAAGAGAAGTGGAAACAGACAGCAAACTAGGCTGGAGAGAGACCTGAGACAAAGAGATCTGAATTATACGAGAGCCGACCAGGGGAAACACAAATTATGCAGTCAAGTTTCCCACATTTGGGGAAATCGCAGGAGCAGCACACCCAGAGTGCCAATGGGTGAGCCTTGCCCTTGGAGAAGCACCTTCATGATCATAGTATCTCACCTGGCAGGTAAGTAGGAGTTGGGCTAGAGCTGGGGAGGGTCGCTGCTTGGGCACCCCCCTGTCAAGTGAAGGAGATCCAACTGAGGCAGCACAAGGGAACTCTCGAATGAAGAACAAGGCTAGAGGAAGATCTGAGACAAAGAAATCTGACTTTTACCAGAGCTGACCAGAGGAAAGCACAAACACAGTCCCCCACTACCACAAATAATGCAGTCGAGTTTCCCACATTTGGGGAAATCACAGGGGTCAGCATACCCAGAATGCAATGAATGAACCTAACCCTGGGAGAACAATCTTCATGACCATGGTATCTCCTTTGCAAAATAAGTATGATTTGGGATAGGGCTGGGGAGGGCCGCTGCTCAGGCACATCTCTGTCAAGTAAAGGAGATTCAACTGAGGCAGCACAAGGGAACTCTCATCTGGGGACAACAACTGCAGGGAGAACACATATTTTCAGATGAACATGGGAGGGCAGAAGGCTGCCTAATACTGAAGCACCCCCAAACAACAAACCAAATGCAACAACTAGTGCAAGCATTCCTGGGGGAAGGCCTGCAGCAGATGGATTTGCATATGGTGATGTCATCCAAGCAGTGGGTAAAAGTTGGCTTCAACCCTCGTCTACATATGAAAAGAGAAAAGGGGCATGCAGGGCATGGCGGCCTTTTGCGGCGCTTGGATGACCCCTAGTTCGCATTAAACACCTCCACCCTCCTTCGGTGTGGGGCTAATGTTGGCTATGCCCCAGCCCCTGAAGCATTCAAGCTGATTTCTTGCAGCAGCTGGGCACTGTAACAGCTCCAGAGCTGCTCTGTAAGGCAAATAAAAGGGTGTAGGCCCTGCAGCACTACCTGTAGTTCGCATTGTGCGTTGGAAGGCACAAAGTAAGCAGACGGGAGAAGTCAGGATAGTGCACAAGGGCATAGAAGGGAGGGGCTCAAGAAAAGAGAAGTGGAAACAGACAGCAAACTAGGCTAGAGAGAGACCTGAGACAAAGAGATCTGAATTATACGAGAGCCGACCAGAGGAAACACAAATTATGCAGTCAAGTGTCCCACATTTTGGGAAATCGCAGGAGCAGCACACCCAGAGTGCAATGGGTGAGCCTTACCCTGGGAGAAGCACCTTCCTGATCATAGTATCTCACCTGGCAGGTAAGTAGGAGTTGGGCTAGAGCTGGGGACGGTCGCTGCTCGGACACCGCCCTGTCAAGTAAAGGAGATCCAACTGAGGCAGCACAAGGGAACTCTCGAAAGAAGAACAAGGCTAGAGGAAGATCTGAGACAAAGAAATCTGACTTTTACCAGAGCTGACCAGAGGAAAGCACAAACACAGTCCCCCACTACCACAAATAATGCAGTCGAGTTTCCCACATTTGGGGAAATCACAGGGCTCAGCATACCCAGAATGCAATGAATGAACCTCACCCTGGGAGAATAATCTTCATGACCATGGTGTCTCCTATGCAAAATAAGTATGATTTGGGATAGGGCTGGGGAGGTACGCTGCTCAGGCATATCTCTGTCAAGTAAAGGAGATTCAACTGAGGCAGCACAAGGGAACTCTCATCTGGGGACAACAACTGCAGGGAGAACACATATTTTCAGATGAACATGGGAAGGCAGAAGGCTGCCTAATACTGAAGCACCCCCAAACAACAACCAAATGCAACAACTAGTGCAAGCATTCCTGGGGGAAGGTCTGCAGAAGACGGATTTTCATACGGTGATGTCATCCAAGCAGTGGGCCAAAGTTGGCTGGAACCCTCATCTGCATATGAAAAGAGAAAAGGGGTATGCAGGGCATGGCGGCCTTTTGCGGCGCTTGGATGACCCTTAGTTCGCATTAAACACCCCCACCCTCCTTCGGTGTGGGGCTCATGTTGGCTATGCCCCAGCCCCTGAAGCATTCAAGCTGATTTCTTGCAGCAGCTGGGCACTATAACAGCACCAGAGCTGCTCTGTAAGGCAAGTAAAAGGGTGTGGGCCCTGCAGCACTACCTGTAGTTCGCATTGTGCGTTGGAAGGCACAAAGTAAGCAGACGGGAGAAGTCAGGATAGTGCGCAAGGGCATAGAAGGGAGCGGCTCAAGAAAAGAGAAGTGGAAACAGACAGCAAACTTGGCTGGAGAGAGACCTGAGACAAAGAGATCTGAATTATATGAGAGCCGACCAGGGGAAACACAAATTATGCAGTCAAGTTTCCCACATTTGGGGAAATCCCAGGAGCAGCAGACCCAGAGTGCAATGGGTGAGCCTTGCCCTGGGAGAAGCACCTTCATGATCATAGTATCTCACCTGGCAGGTAAATAGGAGTTGGGCTAGAGCTGGGGAGGGTCGCTGCTCGGGCACCCCCCTGTCAAGTGAAGGAGATCCAACTGAGGCAGCACAGGGGAACTCTCGAATGAAGAACAAGGCTAGAGGAAGATCTGAGACAAAGAAATCTGACTTTTACCAGAGCTGACCAGAGGAAAGCACAAACACAGTCCTCCACTACCACAAATAATGCAGTCGAGTTTCCCATATTTGGGGAAATCACAGGGGTCAGCATACCCAGAATGCAATGAATGAACCTCACCCTGGGAGAACAATCTTCATGACCATGGTATCTCCTATGCAAAATAAGTATGATTTGGGATAGGGCTGGGGAGGGCCGCTGCTCAGGCACATCTCTGTCAAGTAAAGGAGATTCAACTAAGGCAGCACAAGGGAACTCTCATCTGGGGACAACAACTGCAGGGAGAACACATATTTTCAGATGAACATGGGAGGGCAGAAGGCTGCCTAATACTGAAGCACCCCCAAACAACAAACCAAATGCAACAACTAGTGCAAGCATTCCTGGGCGAAGGCCTGCAGCAGATTGATTTGCATATGGTGATGTCATCCAAGCAGTGGGTCAAAGTTGGCTTCAACCCTCGTCTGCATATGAAAAGAGAAAAGGGGCGTGCAGGGCATGGCGGCCTTTTGCGGCGCTTGGATGACCCCTAGTTCACATTAAACACCTCCACCCTCCTTCGGTGTGGGGCTCATGTTGGCTATGGCCCAGCCCCTGAAGCATTCAAGCTGATTTCTTGCAGCAGCTGGGCAATGTAACAGCTCCAGAGCTGCTCTGTAAGGCAAGTAAAAGGGTGTGGGCCCTGCAGCACTACCTGTAGTTTGCATTGTGCATTGGAAGGCACAAAGTAAGCAGACTAGAGAAGTCAGGATAGTGCGCAAGGGCATAGATGGGAGCAGCTCAAGAAAAGAGAAGTGGAAACAGACAGCAAACTAGGCTGGAGAGAGACCTGAGACAAAGAGATCTGAATTATACGAGAGCCGACCAGGGGAAACACAAATTATGCAGTCAAGTTTCCCACATTTGGGGAAATCGCAGGAGCAGCACACCCAGAGTGCAATGGGTGAGCCTTGCCCTGGGAGAAGCACCTTCATGATCATAGTATCTCACATGGCAGGTAAGTAGGAGTTGGGCTAGAGCAGGGGAGGGTCGCTGCTCGGGCACCCCCCTGTCAAGTGAAGGAGATCCAACTGAGGCAGCACAAGAGAACTCTCGAAAGAAGAACAAGGCTAGAGGAAGATCTGAGACAAAGAAATCTGACTTTTCCCAGAGCTGACCAGAGGAAAGCACAAACACAGTCCCCCACTACCACAAATAATGCAGTCGAGTTTCCCACATTTGGGGAAATCACAGGGGTCAGCATACCCAGAATGCAATGAATAAACCTCACCCTGGGAGAACAATCTTCATGACCATGGTATCTCCTATGCAAAATAAGTATGATTTGGGATAGGGCTGGGGAGGGCCGCAGCTCAGGCACATCTCTGTCAAGTACAGGAGATTCAACTGAGGCAGCACAAGGGAACTCTCATCTGGGGACAACAACTGCAGGGAGAACACATATTTTCAGATGAACATGGGAGGGCAGAAGGCTGCCTAATACTGAAGCACCCCCAAACAACAAACCAAATGCAACAACTAGTGCAAGCATTCCTGGGGGAAGGCCTGCAGCAGATGGATTTGCATATGGTGATGTCATCCAAGCAGTGGGTCAAAGTTGGCTTCAACCCTCGTCTGCATATGAAAAGAGAAAAGGGGCGTGCAGGGCATGGCGGCCTTTTGCGGCACTTGGATGACCCCTAGTTCGCATTAAACACCTCCACCCTCCTTCGGTGTGGGGCTCATGTTGGCTATGGCCCAGCCCCTGAAGCATTCAAGCTGATTTCTTGCAGCAGCTGGGCACTGTAACAGCTCCAGAGCTGCTCTGTAAGGCAAGTAAAAGGGTGTGGGCCCTGCAGCACTACCTGTAGTTTGCATTGTGCATTGGAAGGCACAAAGTAAGCAGACGGGAGAAGTCAGGATAGTGCGCAAGGGCGAAGATGGGAGCAGCTCAAGAAAAGAGAAGTGGAAACAGACAGCAAACTAGGCTGGAGAGAGACCTGAGACAAAGAGATCTGAATTATACGAGAGCCGACCAGGGGAAACACAAATTATGCAGTCAAGTTTCCCACATTTTGGGAAATCGCAGGAGCAGCACACCCAGAGTGCAATGGGTGAGCCTTGCCCTGGGAGAAGCACCTTCATGATCATAGTATCTCACCTGGCAGGTAAGTAGGAGTTGGGCTAGAGCTGGGGAGGGTCGCTGCTCGGGCACCCCCCTGTCAAGTGAAGGAGATCCAACTGAGGCAGCACAAGGGAACTCTCGAATGAAGAACAAGGCTAGAGGAAGATCTGAGACAAAGAAATCTGACTTTTACCAGAGCTGACCAGAGGAAAGCACAAACACAGTCCCCCACTACCACAAATAATGCAGTCGAGTTTCCCACATTTGGGGAAATCACAGGGGTCAGCATACCCAGAATGCAATGAATGAACCTCACCCTGGGAGAACAATCTTCATGACCATGGTATCTCCTTTGCAAAATAAGTATGATTTGGGATAGGGCTGGGGAGGGCCGCTGCTCAGGCACATCTCTGTCAAGTAAAGGAGATTCAACTGAGGCAGCACAAGGGAACTCTCATCTGGGGACAACAACTGCAGGGAGAACACATATTTTCAGATGAACATGGGAGGGCAGAAGGCTGCCTAATACTGAAGCACCCCCAAACAACAAACCAAATGCAACAACTAGTGCAAGCATTCCTGGGGGAAGGCCTGCAGCAGATGGATTTGCATATGGTGATGTCATCCAAGCAGTGGGTAAAAGTTGGCTTCAACCCTCGTCTGCATATGAAAAGAGAAAAGGGGCATGCAGGGCATGGCGGCCTTTTGCGGCGCTTGGATGACCCCTAGTTCGCATTAAACACCTCCACCCTCCTTCGGTGTGGGGCTAATGTTGGCTATGCCCCAGCCCCTGAAGCATTCAAGCTGATTTCTTGCAGCAGCTGGGCACTGTAACAGCTCCAGAGCTGCTCTGTAAGGCAAGTAAAAGGGTGTAGGCCCTGCAGCACTACCTGTAGTTCGCATTGTGCGTTGGAAGGCACAAAGTAAGCAGACGGGAGAAGTCAGGATAGTGCACAAGGGCATAGAAGGGAGCGGCTCAAGAAAAGAGAAGTGGAAACAGACAGCAAACTAGGCTAGAGAGAGACCTGAGACAAAGAGATCTGAATTATACGAGAGCCGACCAGAGGAAACACAAATTATGCAGTCAAGTGTCCCACATTTTGGGAAATCGCAGGAGCAGCACACCCAGAGTGCAATGGGTGAGCCTTACCCTGGGAGAAGCACCTTCCTGATCATAGTATCTCACCTGGCAGGTAAGTAGGAGTTGGGCTAGAGCTGGGGACGGTCGCTGCTCGGACACCGCCCTGTCAAGTAAAGGAGATCCAACTGAGGCAGCACAAGGGAACTCTCGAAAGAAGAACAAGGCTAGAGGAAGATCTAGACAAAGAAATCTGACTTTTACCAGAGCTGACCAGAGGAAAGCACAAACACAGTCCCCCACTACCACAAATAATGCAGTCGAGTTTCCCACATTTGGGGAAATCACAGGGCTCAGCATACCCAGAATGCAATGAATGAACCTCACCCTGGGAGAATAATCTTCATGACCATGGTATCTCCTATGCAAAATAAGTATGATTTGGGATAGGGCTGGGGAGGTACGCTGCTCAGGCATATCTCTGTCAAGTAAAGGAGATTCAACTGAGGCAGCACAAGGGAACTCTCATCTGGGGACAACAACTGCAGGGAGAACACATATTTTCAGATGAACATGGGAAGGCAGAAGGCTGCCTAATACTGAAGCACCCCCAAACAACAACCAAATGCAACAACTAGTGCAAGCATTCCTGGGGGAAGGTCTGCAGAAGACGGATTTTCATACGGTGATGTCATCCAAGCAGTGGGCCAAAGTTGGCTGGAACCCTCATCTGCATATGAAAAGAGAAAAGGGGTATGCAGGGCATGGCGGCCTTTTGCGGCGCTTGGATGACCCTTAGTTCGCATTAAACACCCCCACCCTCCTTCGGTGTGGGGCTCATGTTGGCTATGCCCCAGCCCCTGAAGCATTCAAGCTGATTTCTTGCAGCAGCTGGGCACTATAACAGCACCAGAGCTGCTCTGTAAGGCAAGTAAAAGGGTGTGGGCCCTGCAGCACTACCTGTAGTTCGCATTGTGCGTTGGAAGGCACAAAGTAAGCAGACGGGAGAAGTCAGGATAGTGCGCAAGGGCATAGAAGGGAGCGGCTCAAGAAAAGAGAAGTGGAAACAGACAGCAAACTTGGCTGGAGAGAGACCTGAGACAAAGAGATCTGAATTATATGAGAGCCGACCAGGGGAAACACAAATTATGCAGTCAAGTTTCCCACATTTGGGGAAATCCCAGGAGCAGCAGACCCAGAGTGCAATGGGTGAGCCTTGCCCTGGGAGAAGCACCTTCATGATCATAGTATCTCACCTGGCAGGTAAATAGGAGTTGGGCTAGAGCTGGGGAGGGTCGCTGCTCGGGCACCCCCCTGTCAAGTGAAGGAGATCCAACTGAGGCAGCACAGGGGAACTCTCGAATGAAGAACAAGGCTAGAGGAAGATCTGTGACAAAGACATCTGACTTTTACCAGAGCTGACCAGAGGAAAGCACAAACACAGTCCTCCACTACCACAAATAATGCAGTCAAGTTTCCCATATTAGGGGAAATCACAGGGGTCAACATACCCAGAATGCAATGAATGAACCTCACCCTGGGAGAACAATCTTCATGACCATGGTATCTCCTGTGCAAAATAAGTATGATTTGGGATAGGGCTGGGGAGGGCCGCTGCTCAGGCACATCTCTGTCAAGTACAGGAGATTCAACTGAGGCAGCACAAGGGAACTCTCATCTGGGGACAACAACTGCAGGGAGAACACATATTTTCAGATGAACATGGGAGGGCAGAAGGCTGCCTAATACTCAAGCACCCCCAAACAACAAACCAAATGCAACAACTAGTACAAGCATTCCTGGGGGAAGGTCTGCAGAAGACGGATTTGCATACGGTGATGTCATCCAAGCAGTGGGCCAAAGTTGGCTGGAACCCTCATCTGCATATGAAAAGAGAAAAGGGGTATGCAGGGCATGGCTGCCTTTTGCGGTACTTGGATGACCCTTAGTTCGCATTAAACACCTCCACCCTCCTTCGGTGTGGGGCTCATGTTGGCCATGCCCCAGCCCCTGAAGCATTCAAGCTGATTTCTTGCAGCAGCTTGGCACTATAACAGCTCCAGAGCTGCTCTGTAATGCAAGTAAAAGGGTGTGGGCCCTGCAGCACTACCTGTAGTTTGCATTGTGCATTGGAAGGCACAAAGTAAGCAGACAGGAGGAGAAGTCAGGATAGTGCACAAGGGTATAAAAGGGAGGGGCTCAAGAAAAAAGAAGTGGAAACAGACAGCAAACTAGGCTGGAGAGAGACCTGAGACAAAGAGATCTGAATTATACGAGAGCTGACCAGGGGAAACACAAATTATGCAGTCAAGTTTCCCACATTTGGGGAAATCGCAGGAGCAGCACACCCAGAGTGCAATGGGTGAGCCTTGCCCTGGGAGAAGCACCTTCATGATCATAGTATCTCACCTGGCAGGTAAATAGGAGTTGGGCTAGAGCTGGGGAGGGTCGCTGCTCGGGCACCCCCCTGTCAAGTGAAGGAGATCCAACTGAGGCAGCACAAGGGAACTCTCGAAAGAAGAACAAGGCTAGAGGAAGATCTGAGACAAAGAAATCTGACTTTTACCAGAGCTGACCAGAGGAAAACACAAACACAGTCCCCCACTACCACAAATAATGCAGTCGAGTTTCCCACACTTGGGGAAATCACAGGGGTCAGCATACCCAGAATGCAATGAATGAACCTCACCCTGGGAGAACAATCTTCATGACCATGGTATCTCCTATGCAAAATAAGTAGGATTTGGGATAGGGCTGGGGAGGGCCGCTGCTCAGGCACATCTCTGTCAAGTAAAGGAGATTCAACTGAGGCAGCACAAGGGAACTCTCATCTGGGGACAACAACTGCAGGGTGAACACATATTTTCAGATGAAAATCTTGGTCATGCTCTGGTTTCTCTTCAGAACGAACAAATCTTTCGCCTTTTACTAAAGATTTCCATGGAGAGGAGCAAAACTGAGTTTTATCTCAATTTTTGCATGCCCCATCTTATTGGGGTTTCTTTTATCGGTTTAAAGATAGAACGAGTGTGCTTTAATGTAAGCTCATTTGCATAGAAATGACAGTAAATGTTTGTTTCTTTTCAATCAGAACTTTCTTGACCACACTAATTGCTTGAAAGATCTGGGAGCACATGGAAAAGCGTACAAACAATGTTTATAGCAAGGGGAAGCCTGGTGAGAAATCTGCTTTCTTTCTTTCAAATTGGGTGCTCACTTTGAGCTGAATGAGGTCTGCTGGCATGGCACACAGGCGACAGGTGGAATCTTAGTCATGTTCTGGTTTCTCTTCAGAACGAACAAATCTTTCGCCTTTTATTAAAGATTTCCGTGGAGAGGAGCAAAACTGAGTATCTCAATTTTTGCATGCCCCATGTTATTGGGGTTTCTTTTATCAGTTTAAAGACAGAACGAGTGTGCTTTCTTTTTAGCTTTTATGTAAGTTTATTTGCATAACAATGACAGTAAATGTCTGTTTCTTTTCAAGCAGAACTTTCTTGACCATACTAATTGCTTGAAAGATCTGGGAGCACATGGGAAAGAGTACAAACCATGCTTATAGCAAGGGGTATCCTGGTGAGAAATCTGCTTTCTTTCAAATTGGGTGCTCACTTTGAGCTGAATGAGGACTGCTGGCATGGCACTCAGGCGACAGGTGGAATCTTGGTCATGCTCTGGTTTCTCTTCAGAACGAACAAATCTTTCACCTTTTACTAAAGATTTCCGTGGAGCGGAGCAAAACTGAGTTTTATCTCAATTATTGCATGCCCCACATTATTGGGGTTTCTTTTATCAGTTTAAAGACAGAACGAGTGTGCTTTCTTTTTAGCTTTAATGTAAGTTTATTTGCATAACAATGACAGTAAATGTCTGTTTCTTTTCAAGCAGAACTTTCTTGATCATACTAATTGCTTGAAAGATCTGGGAGCACATGGAAAAGAGTACAAACCATGCTTGTAGCAAGGGGAAGCCTGGTGAGAAATCTGCTTTCTTTCAAATTGGGTGCTCACTTTGAGCTGAATGAGGACTGCTGGCATGGCACTCAGGCGACAGGTGGAATCTTGGTCATGCTCTGGTTTCTCTTCAGAACGAACAAATCTTTCGCCTTTTAGTAAAGATTTCTGTGGAGAGGAGCAAAACTGAGTTTTATCTCAATTATTGCATGACCCGTCTTATTGGGGTTTCTTTTATCAGTTTAAAGACAGAACGAGTGTGCTTTAATGTAAGCTCATTTGTATAGAAATGACAGTTAATATTTGTTTCTTTTCAAACAGAACTTTCTTGACTATACTAATTGCTTGAAAGATCTGGGAGCACATGGAAAAAGAGTACAAACCATGTTTATAGCAAGGGGAAGCCTGGTGAGAAGTCTGCTTTCATTCTTTCATATTGGGTGCTCACTTTGAGCTGAATGAGGATTGCTGGCATGGCACTCAGGCGACAGGTGGAATCTTGGTCATGCTCTGGTTTCTCTTCAGAACGAACAAATCTTTCACCTTTTACTAAAGATTTCCGTGGAGAGGAGCAAAACTGAGTTTTATCTCAATTTTTGCATGCCCCACATTATTGGGGTTTCTTTTATCAGTTTAAAGACAAAACGAGTGTGCTTTCTTTTTAGCTTTAATGTAAGTTTATTTGCATAACAATGACAGTAAATGTCTGTTTCTTTTCAAGCAGAACTTTCTTGACCATACTAATTGCTTGAAAGATCTGGAAGCACATGGAAAAGAGTACAAACCATGCTTACAGCAAGGGGAAGCCTGGTGAGAAATCTGCTTTCTTTCAAATTGGGTGCTCACTTTGAGCTGAATGAGGACTGCTGGCATGGCACTCAGGCGACAGGTGAAATCTTGGTCATGCTCTGGTTTCTCTTCAGAACGAACAAATCTTTCGCCTTTTACTAAAGATTTCCGTGGAGCGGAGCAAAACTGAGTTTTATCTCAATTTTTGCATGCCCCATATTATTGAGGTTTCTTTTATCAGTTTAAAGACAGAACGAGTGTGCTTTCTTTTTAGCTTTAATGTAAGTTTATTTGCATAACAATGACAGTAAATGTCTGTTTCTTTTCAAGCAGAACTTTCTTGACCATACTAATTGCTTGAAAGATCTGGGAGCACATGGAAAAGAGTACAAACCATGCTTATAGCAAGGGGAAGCCTGGTGAGAAATCTGCTTTCTTTCAAATTGGGTGCTCACTTTGAGCTGAATGAGGACTGCTGGCATGGCACTCAGGCGACAGGTGGAATCTTGGTCATGCTCTGGTTTCTCTTCAGAACGAACAAATCTTTCGCCTTTTACTAAAGATTTCCGTGGAGAGGAGCAAAACTGAGTTTTATCTCAATTTTTGCATGCCCCGTCTTATTGGGGTTTCTTTTATCAGTTTAAAGATAGAATGAGTGTGCTTTAATGTAAGCTCATTTGCATAGAAATGACAGTAAATGTTTGTTTCTTTTTAAACAGAACTTTCTTGATTATACTAATAGAGATGAGCGGGTTCGGTTCCTCGGAATCCGAACCCGCCCGAACTTCAGCTTTTTTTACACGGGGCCGAGCAGGCTCGGATCCTCCCGCCTTGCTCGGTTAACCCGAGCGCGCCCGAACGTCATCATCCCTGCTGTCGGATTCTCGCGAGGCTCGGATTCTATCGCGAGACTCGGATTCTATATAAGGAGCCGCGCGTCGCCGCCATTTTCACACGTGCATTGAGATTGATAGGGAGAGGACGTGGCTGGCGTCCTCTACGTTTAGAGTGACTAGAGAGAGACACAAATTTTGGGGAGCATATTATTAGGAGGAGTACTACTTGCTGCTGATAGTGTGACCAGTGACCACCAGTTTAATTAATCCGTTCTCTGCCTGATAAAAAACGATACACAGTGTGACACAGTCACATACCATATCTGTGCTCAGCCCAGTGTGCTGCATCATATGTAATACTGTATATCATTATCTGACTGTGCTGAGTGCTCACTGCTCAAACAGCTTAATTGTGGGGGAGACTGGGGAGCAGTTATAGCAGGAGTACATATTTTTTTTAAGTACAGTGCACACTTTTGCTGCCAGAGTGCCACTGCCAGTGTGACTGACCAGTGACCACTGACCACCAGTATTGTGATTGTCTGCTGACCACCAGTATATTGTGATTGTCTGCCTGAAAAAGTTAAACACTCGTCGTGTGGTGTTTTTTATAAACGCATTCTGCAGACAGTGTCCAGCAGGTCCGTCATTACATAATATATACCTGTCCGGCTGCAGTACTAGTGTGATATATATATATATTTTAATTTTATCTCATTATCATCCAGTCTATATTAGCAGCAGACACAGTACGGTAGTCCACGGCTGTAGCTACCTCTGTGTCGGCAGTCGCTCGTCCATCCATAATTGTATACCACCTACCCGTGGTTTTTTTTTTTCTATCTTCTTGATACTAGTAGCTTACTTTAGGAGTCTGCAGTGCTGACAGACAGTGTCCAGCAGGTCCGTCATTACATAATATATACCTATATAGATAGGCACTATCTTTTTGACCCCAAGTGGTAAGGTCTTCTCATATTTTTCTCCCCTAGATAAGGAACCGGGATTTTGGAAGGGATTCCTAGATCCATTTTTCTTTTGAAACCAGGGTAATATACTACTCCCTGTCGGGTTCCGAGGGGCTAAATGTGGGATGAACCTTTGGCCACTGTCGTTTAGGGGCATATTTTAAGAGGTTATTATTACCCTTTTTTATGGAATTTTATGTTTTGTTGGAAATAAATTTTTGAACTTTTTTAATATAAGTTCGGATTTTGGACTTTTTACTTGTTCTGAAATACTATATGAGGACCAACGGAAGAGTAGAAAAGAACGTGGAGGACAGACGGTGAAAGAAACCTTTTAAGGCACATAGGGCCTTATACTAAGGTGAGCATGGTATATATGGGATAAGATCTACTTCGATGAGATATACACAGAGTGTTCTTTGAGAGAAACGAATTGAAGGAAAGAAACCTTTCAAGGCACATAGGGCATATACATAAGGTGAGCGTCCTTTATCTAGGAGGGGTGAGATCCCAGGGACCAGACGTGTCAGAGGGGCCTAAAAGAAACCTTTTGAGGAACATCCCCCATTGACAGGAGGTCAGTCCGGAGGTGCGAACCACGGGAAAAAAAGCTCACCCTAGATGTTGAGGACTCAGATCCCTGAAAGGATTCTTACACACATATATATAAAATAGTCTGTAATGTGGTAGCGCTTGTGGACTACTCAAAAATTGTGTTGTTGAGCTTACTTTAGGAGTCTGCAGTGCTGACAGACAGTGTCCAGCACGGCCGTCATTACATAATATATACCTGTCCGGCTGCAGTACTAGTGTGATATATATATATATTTTAATTTTATCTCATTATCATCCAGTCTATATTAGCAGCAGACACAGTACGGTAGTCCACGGCTGTAGCTACCTCTGTGTCGGCAGTCGCTCGTCCATCCATAAGTATACTAGTATCCATCCATCTCCATTGTTTACCTGAGGTGCCTTTTAGTTGTGCCTATTAAAATATGGAGAACAAAAATGTTGAGGTTCCAAAAATAGGGAAAGATCAAGATCGACTTCCACCTCGTGCTGAAGCTGCTGCCACTAGTCATGGCCGAGACGATGAAATGCCAGCAACGTCGTCTGCCAAGGCCGATGCCCAATGTCATAGTACAGAGCATGTAAAATCCAAAACACCAAATATCAGTAAAAAAAGGACTCAAAAATCTAAAATAAAATCGTCGGAGGAGAAGCGTAAACTTGCCAATATGCCATTTACCACACGGAGTGGCAAGGAACGGCTGAGGCCCTGGCCTATGTTCATGGCTAGTGGTTCAGCTTCACATGAGGATGGAAGCACTCAGCCTCTCACTAGAAAAATGAAAAGACTCAAGCTGGCAAAAGCACAGCAAAGAACTGTGCGTTCTTCGAAATCCCAAATCCACAAGGAGAGTCCAATTGTGTCGGTTGCGATGCCTGACCTTCCCAACACTGGACGTGAAGAGCATGCGCCTTCCACCATTTGCACGCCCCCTGCAAGTGCTGGAAGGAGCACCCGCAGTCCAGTTCCTGATAGTCAGATTGAAGATGTCAGTGTTGAAGTACACCAGGATGAGGAGGATATGGGTGTTGCTGGCGCTGGGGAGGAAATTGACCAGGAGGATTCTGATGGTGAGGTGGTTTGTTTAAGTCAGGCACCCGGTAAGACACCTGTTGTCCGTGGGAGGAATATGGCCATTGACATGCCTGGTGAAAATACCAAAAAAATCAGCTCTTCGGTGTGGAAGTATTTCAACAGAAATGCGGACAACATTTGTCAAGCCGTGTGTTGCCTTTGTCAAGCTGTAATAAGTAGGGGTAAGGACGTTAACCACCTCGGAACATCCTCCCTTATACGTCACCTGCAGCGCATTCATCATAAGTCAGTGACAAGTTCAAAAACTTTGGGCGACAGCGGAAGCAGTCCACTGACCAGTAAATCCCTTCCTCTTGTAACCAAGCTCACGCAAACCACCCCACCAACTCCCTCAGTGTCAATTTCCTCCTTCCCCAGGAATGCCAATAGTCCTGCAGGCCATGTCACTGGCAATTCTGACGAGTCCTCTCCTGCCTGGGATTCCTCCGATGCATCCTTGCGTGTAACGCCTACTGCTGCTGGCGCTGCTGTTGTTGCTGCTGGGAGTCGATGGTCATCCCAGAGGGGAAGTCGGAAGACCACTTGTACTACTTCCAGTAAGCAATTGACTGTCCAACAGTCCTTTGCGAGGAAGATGAAATATCACAGCAGTCATCCTGTTGCAAAGCGGATAACTGAGGCCTTGACAACTATGTTGGTGTTAGACGTGCGTCCGGTATCCGCCGTTAGTTCACAGGGAACTAGACAATTTCTTGAGGTAGTGTGCCCCCGTTACCAAATACCATCTAGGTTCCACTTCTCTAGGCAGGCGATACCGAGAATGTACACGGACGTCAGAAAAAGACTCACCAGTGTCCTAAAAAATGCAGTTGTACCCAATGTCCACTTAACCACGGACATGTGGACAAGTGGAGCAGGGCAGGGTCAGGACTATATGACTGTGACAGCCCACTGGGTAGATGTATGGACTCCCGCCGCAAGAACAGCAGCGGCGGCACCAGTAGCAGCATCTCGCAAACGCCAACTCTTTCCTAGGCAGGCTACGCTTTGTATCACCGGTTTCCAGAATACGCACACAGCTGAAAACCTCTTACGGCAACTGAGGAAGATCATCGCGGAATGGCTTACCCCAATTGGACTCTCCTGTGGATTTGTGGCATCGGACAACGCCAGCAATATTGTGTGTGCATTAAATATGGGCAAATTCCAGCACGTCCCATGTTTTGCACATACCTTGAATTTGATGGTGCAGAATTATTTAAAAAACGAGAGGGGCGTGCAAGAGATGCTGTCGGTGGCCAGAAGAATTGTGGGACACTTTCGGCGTACAGGCACCACGTACAGAAGACTGGAGCACCACCAAAAACGCCTGAACCTGCCCTGCCATCATCTGAAGCAAGAAGTGGTAACGAGGTGGAATTCAACCCTCTATATGCTTCAGAGGTTGGAGGAGCAGCAAAAGGCCATTCAAGCCTATACAATTGAGCACGATATAGGAGGTGGAATGCACCTGTCTCAAGCGCAGTGGAGAATGATTTCAACGTTGTGCAAGGTTCTGCTGCCCTTTGAACTTGCCACACGTGAAGTCAGTTCAGACACTGCCAGCCTGAGTCAGGTCATTCCCCTCATCAGGCTTTTGCAGAAGAAGCTGGAGACATTGAAGGAGGAGCTAACACAGAGCGATTCCGCTAGGCATGTGGGACTTGTGGATGGAGCCCTTAATTCGCTTAACAAGGATTCACGGGTGGTCAATCTGTTGAAATCAGAGCACTACATTTTGGCCACCGTGCTCGATCCTAGATTTAAAACCTACCTTGGATCTCTCTTTCCGGCAGACACAAGTCTGCTGGGGTTCAAAGACCTGCTGGTGAGAAAATTGTCAAGTCAAGCGGAACGCGACCTGTCAACATCTCGTCCTTCACATTCTCCCGCAACTGGGGGTGCGAGGAAAAGGCTCAGAATTCCGAGCCCACCCGCTGGCGGTGATGCAGGGCAGTCTGGAGCGACTGCTGATGCTGACATCTGGTCCGGACTGAAGGACCTGCCAACGATTACGGATACGGACATGTCGTCTACTGGCACTGCATATGATTCTCTCCCCATTGAAAGAATGGTGGAGGATTATATGAGTGACCGCATCCAAGTAGGCACGTCAGACAGTCCGTACTTATACTGGCAGGAAAAAGAGGCAATTTGGAGGCCCTTGCACAAACTGGCTTTATTCTACCTAAGTTGCCCTCCCACAAGTGTGTACTCCGAAAGAGTGTTTAGTGCCGCCGCTCACCTTGTCAGCAATCGGCGTACGAGGTTACTTCCAGAAAATGTGGAGAAGATGATGTTCATTAAAATGAATTATAATCAATTCCTCCGTGGAGACATTGACCAGCAGCAATTGCCTCCACAAAGTACACAGGGAGCTGAGATGGTGGATTCCAGTGGGGACGAATTGATAATCTGTGAGGAGCGGGATGTACACGGTGATATATCGGAGGATGATGATGAGGTGGACATCTTGCCTCTGTAGAGCCAGTTTGTGCAAGGAGAGATTAATTGCTTCTTTTTCGGTGGGGGTCCAAACCAACCCGTCATTTCAGTCACAGTCGTGTGGCAGACCCTGTCACTGAAATGATGGGTTGGTTAAAGTGTGCATGTCCTGTTTATACAACATAAGGGTGGGTGGGAGGGTCCAAGGACAATTCCATCTTGCTCCTCTTTTTTCTTTCATTTTTCTTTCCGTCATGTGCTGTTTGGGGAGTGTTTTTTGGAAGGGCCATCCTGCGTGACACTGCAGTGCCACTCCTAGATGGGCCAGGTGTTTGTGTCGGCCACTAGGGTCGCTTAGCTTACTCACACAGCTACCTCATTGCGCCTCTTTTTTTCTTTGCGTCATGTGCTGTTTGGGGAGTGTTTTTTGGAAGGGCCATCCTGCGTGACACTGCAGTGCCACTCCTAGATGGGCCAGGTGTTTGTGTCGGCCACTAGGGTCGCTTAGCTTACTCACACAGCTACCTCATTGCGCCTCTTTTTTTCTTTGCGTCATGTGCTGTTTGGGGAGTGTTTTTTGGAAGGGCCATCCTGCGTGACACTGCAGTGCCACTCCTAGATGGGACAGGTGTTTGTGTCGGCCACTAGGGTCGCTTAGCTTACACAGCTACCTCATTGCGCCTCTTTTTTTCTTTGCGTCATGTGCTGTTTGGGGAGTGTTTTTTGGAAGGGCCATCCTGCGTGACACTGCAGTGCCACTCCTAGATGGGCCAGGTGTTTGTGTCGGCCACTAGGGTCGCTTAGCTTACTCACACAGCTACCTCATTGCGCCTCTTTTTTTCTTTGCGTCATGTGCTGTTTGGGGAGTGTTTTTTGGAAGGGCCATCCTGCGTGACACTGCAGTGCCACTCCTAGATGGGCCAGGTGTTTGTGTCGGCCACTAGGGTCGCTTAGCTTACTCACACAGCTACCTCATTGCGCCTCTTTTTTTCTTTGCGTCATGTGCTGTTTGGGGAGTGTTTTTTGGAAGGGCCATCCTGCGTGACACTGCAGTGCCACTCCTAGATGGGCCAGGTGTTTGTGTCGGTCACTAGGGTCGCTTAGCTTACTCACACAGCTACCTCATTGCGCCTCTTTTTTTCTTTGCGTCATGTGCTGTTTGGGGAGTGTTTTTTGGAAGGGCCATCCTGCGTGACACTGCAGTGCCACTCCTAGATGGGCCAGGTGTTTGTGTCGGCCACTAGGGTCGCTTAGCTTACTCACACAGCTACCTCATTGCGCCTCTTTTTTTCTTTGCGTCATGTGCTGTTTGGGGAGTGTTTTTTGGAAGGGCCATCCTGCGTGACACTGCAGTGCCACTCCTAGATGGGCCAGGTGTTTGTGTCGGCCACTAGGGTCGCTTAGCTTAGTCATCCAGCGACCTCGGTGCAAATTTTAGGACTAAAAATAATATTGTGAGGTGTGAGGTGTTCAGAATAGACTGAAAATGAGTGGAAATTATGGTTTTTGAGGTTAATAATACTTTGGGATCAAAATGACCCCCAAATTCTATGATTTAAGCTGTTTTTTAGTGTTTTTTTGAAAAAAACACCCGAATCCAAAACACACCCGAATCCGACAAAAAAAATTCGGTGAGGTTTTGCCAAAACGCGGTCGAACCCAAAACACGGCCGCGGAACCGAACCCAAAACCAAAACACAAAACCCGAAAAATTTCAAGTGCACATCTCTATATACTAATTGCTTGAAAGATCTGGGAGCACATGGAAAAAGAGTACAAACCATGTTTATAGCAAGGGGAAGCCTGGTGAGAAATCTGCTTTCTTTCTTTCAAATTGGGTGCTCACTTTGAGCTGAATGAGGATTGCTGGCATGGCACTAAGGCGACAGGTGGCATCTTGGTCATGCTCTGGTTTCTCTTCAGAACGAACAAATCTTTCGCCTTTTACTAAAAGATTTCCGTGGAGAGGAGCAAAACTGAGTTTTATCTCAATTTTTGCATGCCCCATATTATTGGGGTTTCTTTTATCAGTTTAAAGACAGAATGAGTGTGCTTTCTCTTTAGCTTTAATGTAAGTTTATTTGCATAACAATGACAGTAAATGTCTGTTTCTTTTCAAACAGAACTTTCTTGATCATACTAATTGCTTAAAAGATCTGGGAGCACATGGAAAAAGTACAAACCATGCTTATAGCAAGGGGAAGCCTGGTGAGAAATCTGCTTTCTTTCAAATTGGGTGCTCACTTTGAGCTGAATGAGGACTGCTGGCATGGCACTCAGGCGACAGGTGGAATCTTGGTCATGCTCTGGTTTCTCTTCAGAACGAACAAATCTTTCGCCTTTTACTAAAGATTTCCGTGGAGATGAGCAAAACTGAGTTTTATCTCAATTTTTGCATGCCCCGTCTTATTGGGGTTTATTTTATCAGTTTAAAGACAGAACGATTGTGCTTTAATGTAAGCTCATTTGCATAGAAATTACAGTAAATGTTTGTTTCTTTTCAAACAGAACTTTCTTGACTATACTAATTGCTTGAAAGATCTGGGAGCACATGGAAAAAGAGTACAAACCATGTTTATAGCAAGGGGAAGCCTGGTGAGAAATCTGCTTTCTTTCTTTCAAATTGGGTGCTCACTTTGAGCTGTATGAGGACTGCTGGCATGGCACTCAGGCGACAGGTGGAATCTTGGTCATGCTCTGGTTTCTCTTCAGAATGAACAAATCTTTTGCCTTTTACTAAAGATTTCCGTGGAGCGGAGCAAAACAATAAGATTCGGTTTTGAGAACCGAGTAAAACCGAGTAAAACCGAATTCGCTCATCACTACATATTATTGGGGTTTCTTTTATCAGTTTAAAGACAGAACGAGTGTGCTTTCTTTTTAGCTTTAATGTAAGATTATTTGCATAACAATGATAGTAAATGTCTGTTTCTTTTCAAGCAGAACTTTCTTGACCATACTAATTGCTTGAAAGATCTGGGAGCACATGGAAAAGAGTACAAACCATGCTTATAGCCAGGGCTTAAAGTGGTCCTGGAGAGGTGGGGGAACTCACCTCCCCCACGACCCAGCGCGCCTTCGCAGAAAGGGGTGTGACCTTACAAAGAAGGGGCGTGGCCACACAAAAGTTGCAGTTGGAAAAAAGCGCAGGAGGTGAGTACCCGGGTGGCATGGGGGTTGCCTGGGGTGCACTGTGAGTCACAGTGCACCCCAGGCAACCCCCATGCCACCCGGGTACTCACCTCCTGCGCTTTTTTCCAACTGCAACTTTTGTGTGGCCACGCCCCTTCCTTATAAGGCCACACCCCTTTCTGACACACAAAACATTATAAACATTAAAGTCTTCACAGTCAGTGGCAGGTGCACTCATACCTTTTTCAGAGGCACTGCCCTAATAGACTGAAGCTGCAGGACACGGACCCCATCCCCGATTAGCAGCAGCTAGGTGGTCACCTCTGATAAGCAGCAGCAGACAGCAGCATCAGTCTTGTCACAAATCCCGCTGGCCGCCGCCTCCTTCACACCTGATGGCAGTGATGTGTAACGTCACACAGCAGAGGACGCGCCGCCACGCTGGAAAACTGTGCCATGTAATACATTAGTAATCCCACGCCTTGGCTGCCCCTGGCAGGAGAGGGGTGGAGGTGGGACTCCGTGGGAGATGCGGTGTGAGTAGCGGCTGGGGGAGGAGATGCGGTGTGACTGAGTGGTGGCTGGGGGAGGAGATGCGCTGTGACTGAGTGGCGGCTGGGGGGGGGAGATGTGATGTGAGTGGACCTGGCAGGGCTGCTATTGGAAAAAGCGAGGCCGCACTTTGATTGTGCGCCACTCACGGCTCCCAGACCGCCAGCTAATGATAAGCTGACATTTGGCAGCTTCTCATTGGCTGGCGGTCCGTGAGCAGTGATTGGCTCATGCCCGATTTTAAAAATGCCGCCCCTTCTTTTGATTGGTGCTGCAGCCGGTCCGCGAGCCAGGATTGGCTGGCGGCCGCTGCCACCTTTACAATGCAGTGGGGACCTGATGCTGTGGCCGGACGGAGGCGGAACTGGTTCCGCCTGCAATTAGAGGTGACGGAACGCAGTTCCGCCCCGTTCCGGCCCACTTTAACCACTGCTTATAGCAAGGGGAAGCCTGGTGAGAAATCTGCTTTCTTTCAAATTGGGTGCTCACTTTGAGCTGAATGAGGACTGCTGGCATGGCACTCAGGCGACAGGTGGAATCTTGGTCATGCTCTGGTTTCTCTTCAGAACGAACAAATCTTTTGCCTTTTACTAAAGATTTCCGTGGAGAGGAGCAAAACTGAGTTTTATCTCAATTTTTGCATGCCCCATCTTATTGGGGTTTCTTTTATCGGTTTAAAGATAGAATGAGTGTGCTTTAATGTAAGCTCATTTGCATAGATGTAGACCTTTGTTCATCACCAGTTGCTTCTATCTAGACACAGTGCCTCCACTCAGACCTTTGATCTGCTATAGAATAATGGCAGAAGGGGAGTAAGTTTGAGAAACCCCTAACTAGTGTCACACAGTAACTCCTCTAAGTGAATTTTGGCCTCCCAAAGTACACACTCTTCAATATTATATCACTTACTGGATGTACTTGGCTTCGAGCTTTTCGTGCTCCCGTGGGATCAGATGAGTAGTACTGACGTGACAACCTTAACTCCTTTACTATTCAACACTTTACTGTTGCTTTTGATAAAGTAATTTAACTGTACCACACATTAAATGTTTAAGTGTAATTACAACACAACAATAAAAAAGATACAATCTTAATACTCCTATAATCCTTATTTCCCAATTTAACCCCTTAACCCTTACCGCTTTATATATTTGCAAATATATATATATATATATAGTTCAGTGCACTGAGTTTAGTCTATATAGTGAGATCCCCAACGACATGGGGTGTAGCAGTATCCGCTGTAGCTAATGTTGTTCAATTTATTAAGTAATCCTTTGTCTCTAAAAAAATCCACGGGCCAAAGGATTATCAGGTAGTGCTCCGGATACTCAAATGTAGCAAATATCAAATAGTTACAAAGGGAGGGGACTCCCGTCAATAAATATGGAGTCTTTAATGGAGGCCAGCCTGTATAATTCTCAGTCCCTTTACTCCTTTCAACTGGTGCTGGGGACTTAGTAGAGGTATATATATATCCCAGTATCTTTTATAATATACAATGGATGCAATATTCTGGGTTGCGTAATGACAGTGAACAGAGTTCGATCAGGGCATATGGCTAATTAATCCAGATAGGATGGTCGTTCACCAATATAGATATGTGTGCTGTATATTAGTCCTCTTAGTATCAGTATGATATAGCTCTCGAAGATGGGATGCCCTATCAGCGTAGTGATATTTTGTCCTTCTCTGTTTTAGGGTAGCTGGACTTCCTTATATGTCGGTGGTAGATTATCAGGTAAGTGTGGTTAGTGTCCGTGAATCCTCCTGTATATATATATATATATATATAGTACTCAGATTCTGTGAGGCGGCTGTAGCTGAAATCTATTTATAATATAGCACACTATCACAGTTAATAATAGGCGCAGTCTCTGCTGGGTTTGGTATGAGCCTTAATAAACCTGTGCACAGTGGTGGGGGCGTATCACTTACTATTCGTGCTGTTAATACAGCATTGATGATGATCTCTTGGAAAGTATCAATGGACGTGCCCGCATCCTCTAGCTATGAAAGTCTGTGTAGCAACAACGTCAGGGTGGGGGCTGGGTCAGCACCTCCTAAGGCAGGTCTCCGGCATTCGGTCCTCCCACCGTGGGATGCTCCCGAGAGATCGTCCGCCCTCTCTGACTACTTGTGATGAAGACGGGGCGGTGACTCACTCACCGTCACCCCGCTTCCTGTGAGGCTGCTTGCTGCTCCGATGCTCTTCTCCCCCGGCTCTCCGGTACGTCGACTTCAGGCGCTTCGGGTAGCTGCTCCTCTCTGCTGTCCTTCGTCTCCCAGCTCAACCGTCCCTTATGGCGCACTTGTCCCGATATTTATACTGGTCTCCAGACTCCCTCCTCAACGTCCATATACGGGTACTTTTTATCTGATGTCTCTGTCACTGGTCTCTCCCGCACGGGATCCCCGCGAGCGGGTCCCAGCTCTGGTATCTCACGAAGGCAGCAATATATATTTTATAATATAATACACAATACAGTTTCACATTTATATATATATATATATATATATATATATATATATATATATGATATATATGTCCCTATATTAAATGTCCCTCTACATAGAAATGACAGTAAATGTCTGTTTCTTTTCAAACAGAACTTTCTTTACCATGCTACTTGCTTGAAAGATCTGGGAGCACATGGAAAACAGTACAAACCATGCTTATAGCAAGGGGAAGACAGGTGAGAAATCTGCTTTCTTTCAAATTGGGCGCTCACTTTGAGCTGAATGAGGACTGCTGGCACGGCATTTAGGCGACAGGAGGAATCTTGGTCATGCTCTGGTTTCTCTTCAGAACGAACAAATCTTTCGCATTACACTAAAGATTTCCGTGGAGAGGAGCAAAACTGAGTTTTATCTCAATTTTTGCATGCCCCATATTATTGGGGTTTCTTTTATCAGTTTAAAGACAGAACGAGTGTGCTTTCTTTTTAGCTTTAATGTAAGTTTATTTGCATAACAATGACAGTAAATGTCTGTTTCTTTTCAAGCTGAACTTTATTGACCATACTAATTGCTTGAAAGATCTGGGAGCACATGGAAAAGAGTACAAACCATGCTTATAGCAAGGGGAAGCCTGGTGAGAAATCTGCTTTCTTTCAAATTGGGTGCTCACTTTGAGCTGAATGAGGACTGCTGGCATGGCACTCAGGCGACAGGTGGAATCTTGGTCATGCTCTGGTTTCTCTTCAGAACGAACAAATCTTTTTCGCCTTTTACTAAAGATTTCCGTAAAGAGGAGCAAAACTGAGTTTTATCTCAATTTTTGCATGCCCCGTCTTATTGGGGTTTCTTTTATCAGTTTAAAGATAGAATGAGTGTGCTTTAATGTAAGCTCGTTTGCATAGAAATGACAGTAAATGTTTGTTTCTTTTCAAACAGAACTTTCTTTACCATGCTACTTGCTTGAAAGATCTGGGAGCACATGGAAAAGAGTACAAACCATGCTTATAGCAAGGGGAAGACAGGTGAGAAATCTGCTTTCTTTCAAATTGGGCGCTCACTTTGAGCTGAATGAGGACTGCTGGCACGGCACTCAGGCGACAGGAGGAATCTTGGTCATGCTCTGGTTTCTCTTCAGAACGAACAAATCTTTCGCCTTTTACTAAAGCTTTCCGTGGAGAGGAGTAAAACTGAGTTTTATCTCAATTTTTGCATGCCCCGTCTTATTGGGGTTTCTTTTATCAGTTTAAAGACAGAACGAGTGTGCTTTAATGTAAGCACATTTGCATAGAAATGACAGTAAATGTTTGTTTCTTTTCAAACAGAACTTTCTTGACTATACTAATTGCTTGAAAGATCTGGGAGCACATGGAAAAAGAGTACAAACCATGTTTATAGCAAGGGGAAGCCTGGTGAGAAATCTGCTTTCTTTCTTTCAAATTGGGTGCTCACTTTGAGCTGAATGAGGATTGCTGGCATGGCACTCAGGCGACAGGTGGAATCTTGGTCATGCTCTGGTTTCTCTTCAGAACGAACAAATCTTTCGCCTTTTACTAAAGATTTCCGTGGAGAGGAGCAAAACTGAGTTTTATCTCAATTTTTGCATGCCCCATATTATTGGGGTTTCTTTTATCAGTTTAAAGACAGAACGAGTGTGCTTTCTCTTTAGCTTTAATGTAAGTTTATTTGCATAACAATGACAGTAAATGTCTGTTTCTTTTCAAACAGAACTTTCTTGATCATACTAATTGCTTGAAAGATCTGGGAGCACATGGAAAAAGAGTACAAACCATGTTTATAGCAAGGGGAAGCCTGGTGAGAAATCTGCTTTCTTTCTTTCAAATTGGGTGCTCACTTTGAGCTGAATGAGGATTGCTGGCATGGCACTCAGGCGACAGGTGGAATCTTGGTTATGCTCTGGTTTCTCTTCATAACGAACAAATCTTTCGCCTTTTATTAAAGATTTCCGTGGAGCGGAGCAAAACAATAAGATTCGGTTTTGAGAACCGAGTAAAACCGAATCCGCTCATCACTACATATTATTGGGGTTTCTTTTATCAGTTTAAAGACAGAACGAGTGTGCTTTCTTTTTAGCTTTAATGTAAGATTATTTGCATAACAATGACAGTAAATGTCTGTTTCTTTTCAAGCAGAACTTTCTTGACCATACTAATTGCTTGAAAGATCTGGGAGCACATGGAAAAGAGTACAAACCATGCTTATAGCAAGGGGAAGCCTGGTGAGAAATCTGCTTTCTTTCAAATTGGGTGCTCACTTTGAGCTGAATGAGGACTGCTGGCATGGCACTCAGGCGACAGGTGGAATCTTGGTCATGCTCTGGTTTTTCTTCAGATCGAACAAATCTTTCGCCTTTTACTAAAGATTTCCGTGGAGAGGAGCAAAACTGAGTTTTATCTCAATTTTTGCATGCCCCATCTTATTGGGGTTTCTTTTATCGGTTTAAAGATAGAATGAGTGTGCTTTAATGTAAGCTCATTTGCATAGATGTAGACCTTTGTTCATCACCAGTTGCTTCTATTTAGACACAGTGCTTCCACTCAGACCTTTGATCTGCTATAGAATAATGGCAGAAGGGGGGTAAGTCTGAGAAACCCCTAACTAGTGTCACACAGTAACTCCTCTAAGTGAATTTTGGCCTCACAAAGTACACACCCTTCAATATTATATCACTTACTGGATGTACTTGGCTTCGAGCTTTTCGTGCTCCCGTGGGATCAGATGAGTAGTACTGACGTGACAACCTTAACTCCTTTACTATTCAACACTTTACTGTTGCTTTTGATAAAGTAATTTAACTGTACCACACATTAAATGTTTAAGTGTAATTACAACACAACAATAAAAAATATACAATCTTAATACTCCTATAATCCTTGTTTCCCAATTTAACCCCTTAACCCTTACCGCTTTATATATTTGCAAATATATATATATATATAGTTCAGTGCACTGAGTTTAGTCTATATAGTGAGATCCCCAACGACATGGGGTGTAGCAGTATCCGCTGTAGCTAATGTTGTTCAATTTATTAAGTAATCCTTTGTCTCTAAAAAAATCCACGGGCCAAAGGATTATCAGGTAGTGCTCCGGATACTCAAATGTAGCAAATATCAAATAGTTACAAAGGGAGGGGACTCCCGTCAATAAATATGGAGTCTTTAATGGAGGCCAGCCTGTATAATTCTCAGTCCCTTTACTCCTTTCAACTGGTGCTGGGGACTTAGTAGAGGTATATATATATCCCAGTATCTTTTATAATATACAATGGATGCAATATTCTGGGTTGCGTAATGACAGTGAACAGAGTTCGATCAGGGCATATGGCTAATTAATCCAGATAGGATGGTCGTTCACCAATATAGATATGTGTGCTGTATATTAGTCCTCTTAGTATCAGTATGATATAGCTCTCGAAGATGGGATGCCCTATCAGCGTAGTGATATTTTGTCCTTCTCTGTTTTAGGGTAGCTGGACTTCCTTATATGTCGGTGGTAGATTATCAGGTAAGTGTGGTTAGTGTCCGTGAATCCTCCTGTATATATATATATATATATATAGTACTCAGATCTGTGTGAGGCGGCTGTAGCTAAAATCTATTTATAATATAGCACACTATCACAGTTAATAATAGGCGCAGTCTCTGCTGGGTTTGGTATGAGCCTTAATAAACCTGTGCACAGTGGTGGGGGCGTATCACTTACTATTCGTGCTGTTAATACAGCATTGATGATGATCTCTTGGAAAGTATCACTGGACGTGCCCGCCTCCTCAAGCTATGAAAGTCTGTGTAGCAACAACGTCAGGGTGGGGGCTGGGTCAGCACCTCCTAAGGCAGGTCTCCGGCATTCGGTCCTCCCACCGTGGGATGCTCCCGAGAGATCGTCCGCCCTCTCTGACTACTTGTGATGAAGACGGGGCGGTGACTCACTCACCGTCACCCCGCTTCCTGTGAGGCTGCTTGCTGCTCCGATGCTCTTCTCCCCCGGCTCTCCGGTACGTCGACTTCAGGCGCTTCGGGTAGCTGCTCCTCTCTGCTGTCCTCCATCTCCCAGCTCAACCGTCCCTTATGGCGCACTTGTCCTGATATTTATACTGGTCTCCAGACTCCCTCCTCAACGTCCATATACGGGTACTTTTTATCTGATGTCTCTGTCACTGGTCTCTCCCGCACGGGATCCCCGCGAGCGGGTCCCAGCTCTGGTATCTCCCGAAGGCAGCAATATATATTTTATAATATAATACACAATACAGTTTCACATTTATATATATATATATATATATATATATATGATATATATGTCCCTATATTAAATGTCCCTCTACATAGAAATGACAGTAAATGTCTGTTTCTTTTCAAACAGAACTTTCTTTACCATGCTACTTGCTTGAAAGATCTGGGAGCACATGGAAAACAGTACAAACCATGCTTATAGCAAGGGGAAGACAGGTGAGAAATCTGCTTTCTTTCAAATTGGGTGCTCACTTTGAGCTGAATGAGGACTGCTGGCATGGCACTCAGGCGACAGGTGGAATCTTGGTCGTGCTCTGGTTTCTTTTCAGAACGAACAAATCTTTCGCCTTTTACTAAAGATTTCCGTGGAGAGGAGCAAAACTGAGTTTTATCTCAATTTTTGCATGCCCCATCTTATTGGGGTTTCTTTTATCAGTTTAAAGACAGAACGAGTGTGCTTTAATGTAAGCTCATTTGCATAGAAATGACAATAAATGTTTGTTTCTTTTCAAACAGAACTTTCTTGACTATACTAATTGCTTGAAAGATCTGGGAGCACATGGAAAAAGAGTACAAACCATGTTTATAGCAAGGGGAAGCCTGGTGAGAAATCTGCTTTCTTTCTTTCAAATTGGGTGCTCACTTTGAGCTGAATGAGGATTGCTGGCATGGCACTCAGGCGACAGGTGGAATCTTGGTCATGCTCTGGTTTCTTTTCAGAACGAACAAATCTTTCGCCTTTTACTAAAGATTTCCGTGGAGAGGAGCAAAACTGAGTTTTATCTCAATTTTTGCATGCATCATATTATTGGGGTTTCTTTTATCAGTTTAAAGACAGAACGAGTGTGCTTTCTTTTTAGCTTTTATGTAAGTTTATTTGCATAACAATGACAGTAAATGTTTGTTTCTTTTCAAGCAGAACTTTCTTGACCATACTAATTGCTTGAAAGATCTGGGAGCACATGGAAAAGAGTACAAACCATGCTTATAGCAAGGGGTAGCCTGGTGAGAAATCTGCTTTCTTTCAAATTGGGTGCTCACTTTGAGCTGAATGAGGACTGCTGGCATGGCACTCAGGCGACAGGTGGACTCTTGGTCATGCTCTGGTTTCTTTTCAGAACGAACAAATCTTTCGCCTTTTACTAAAGATTCCCGTGGAGAGGAGCAATACTGAGTTTTATCTCAATTTTTGCATGCCCGGTCTTATTGGGGTTTCTTTTATCAGTTTAAAGACAGAACGAGTGTGCTTTAATGTAAGCTCATTTGCATAGAAATGACAGTAAATGTTTGTTTCTTTTCAAACAGAACTTTCTTGACTATCCTAATTGCTTGAAAGATCTGGGAGCACATGGAAAGAGTACAAACCATGTTTATAGCAAGGGGAAGCCTGGTGAGAAGTCTGCTTTCTTTCTTTCAAATTGGGTGCTCACTTTGAGCTGAATGAGGATGGCTGGCATGGCACTCAGGCGACAGGTGGAATCTTGGTCATGCTCTGGTTTCTCTTCAGAACGAACAAATCTTTCGCCTTTTACTAAAGATTTCTGTGGAGAGGAGCAAAACTGAGTTTTATCTCAATTTTTGCATGCCCCATAATATTGGGGTTTCTTTTATCAGTTTAAACCCCATAATATTGGGGTTTCTTTTATCAGTTTAAAGACAGAACGAGTGTGCTTTCTTTTTAGCTTTTATATAAGTTTATTTGCATAACAATGACAGTAAATTTCTGTTTCTTTTCAAGCAGAACTTTCTTGACCATAGTAATTGCTTGAAAGATCTGGGAGCACATGGAAAAGAGTACAAACCATGCTTATAGCAAGGGGAAGCCTGGTGAGAAATCTACTTTCTTTCAAATTGGGTGCTCACTTTGAGCTGAATGAGGACTGCTGGCATGGCACTCAGGCGACAGGTGGAATCTTGGTCATGCTCTGGTTTTTCTTCAGAACGAACAAATCTTTCGCTTTTTACTAAAAATTTCCGTGGAGAGGAGCAAAACTGAGTTTTATCTCAATTTTTGCATGCCCTGTCTTATTGGGGTTTCTTTTATCAGTTTAAAGACAGAACGAGTGTGCTTTCTTTTTAGCTTTAATGTAAGTTTATTTGTATAACAATGACAGTAAATGTCTGTTTCTTTTCAAACAGAACTTTCTTTACCATGCTACTTGCTTGAAAGATCTGGGAGCACATGGAAAACAGTACAAACCATGCTTATAGCAAGGGGAAGACAGGTGAGAAATCTGCTTTCTTTCAAATTGGGTGCTCACTTTGAGCTGATTAAGGACTGCTGGCATGGCACTCAGGCGACAGGTGGAATCTTGGTCATGCTCTGGTTTCTTTTCAGAACGAACAAATCTTTCGCCTTTTACTAAAGATTTCCGTGGAGAGGAGCAAAACTGAGTTTTATCTCAATTTTTGCATGCCCTGTCTTATTGGGGTTTCTTTTATCAGTTTAAAGACAGAACGAGTGTGCTTTAATGTAAGCTCATTTGCATAGAAATGACAATAAATGTTTGTTTCTTTTCAAACAGAACTTTCTTGACTATACTAATTGCTTGAAAGATCTGGGAGCACATGGAAAAAGAGTACAAACCATGTTTATAGCAAGGGGAAGCCTGGTGAGAAATCTGCTTTCTTTCTTTCAAATTGGGTGCTCACTTTGAGCTGAATGAGGATTGCTGGCATGGCACTCAGGCGACAGGTGGAATCTTGGTTATGCTCTGGCATAGTTGCCAATTCAGCTTATAACAAGCGGAATTGGGCTTGTTTTTTCTTCTGGTTGCATATTTTTTTGGGTGGTTGCTTGTTTTTGGGCTTATAATTTTTTTTGCTGCTTGTTTTTGGGCTTCTTTTGTTTTTAGGTATCACTGACACCAACTTTCAGAGATAATTAGTCATTCATCCATATAACACAGATCCTCACACTGACATACTGTAGGTGAGACGTTGTGGATGAATAGAGTCTTAAAGAAATGATGATGAGTCATTCCTTATGTCTATTGTTGCCGACTGCCGGTTGTGTGTATTCAGTAGGGCTAATTTGTTTTTAACAATGACAACAACAAAGACACTGACCAGTGACCAGACACACAACAGTGAAGCAATTTAGGACCACTTTATGTGGTATTCTTTATGTCAGATATGGTTTAAGACCCTTGGGTATTTGTTGCATGGATTTTAAACCAACTACCAATATGCTTCAGCGCTTCAACTCAGGAATGTATAACATGGAAGCTTCTATAGACGATGGAGACAGCTCAGATGAATTTGCTTATATCCATTTTACATAAAACCTTTGTAATTCAGTGTGCCATGTACTTTACCTCACAGTATGCCATCTGCAATGCACTTTACTTCACACAGTGTGCCATGCACTTTACCTCACACAGTGGGGGTCATTCCGAGTTGTTCGCTCGCTAGCTGCTTTTAGCAGCATTGCACACGCTAGGCCGCCGCCCTCTGGGAGTGTATCTTCGCTTAGTAGAATTGCGAACGAAAGATTAGCAGAATTGTGAATAAATAATTCTTAGCAGTTTCTGAGTAGCTCGAGACCTACTCCTACACTGCGATCAGCTCAGCCCGTTTCGTTCCTGGTTTGACATCACAAACACGCCCTGCGTTCGGCCAGCCACTCCCCCGTTTCTCCAGACACTGCTGCGTTTTATCCTGGCACGCCTGCGTTTTTTCCGCACACTCCCAGAAAACTGTAAATTTCCGCCCAGAAACACCCACTTCCTGTCAATCACACTCCGATCACGTCAACGATTAAAATTCTTCGTTCGGACGTGAGTAAGTCTACCAAGTTTTGTGCTAAATTACTTAGCGCATGCGCACTGCGTACCATGCACATGCGCATTTTTGCCTTAATCGCTCCGTTGCGAAAATCGGCAACGAGCGAACAACTCGGAATGACCCCCAGTGTGCTATCTGCAATGCACTATACTTCACACAGTGTGCCATGCACTTTACCTCACATAGCATGCCATCTGCAATGCACTTTACTTCACACAGTGTGCCATGCACTTTACCTCACAGTGTGCCATCTGCAATGCACTTTACCTCTCAGTAATTCCTATGTTATTTATTGAATTGAGTTACTATTTAATATTTATATATGCATTTATTATTTTGAATTGTCTTAATAATCTTTTGTTTTGTTACCTTGATTTGGCCTCTTTATTTATTTAATAGAAGTACAAAGTTGGATGTTGTAAGATTATTTGTTTTATCTTTCCATCGAATAAATATTTCACAGTGAATACAAATGACCACAGATACAGTATATACAGTTGACAATTTTCACTTGAGATTTTTCTTTAGAGGAAACATGAAAGTATAGTATCTTAAATTCACAACTCTAACTATAATATTTATAAAAATTCCAGTATTCTTTAAAAGCCAGTTTTGTGCTGATAAATATCATTGTAAAGACCTTAAAGGCAGATTATAAAATAATTATATGTATTTTAATAAGACAAACAATAATGTTTGCTTTTATATATAAAAAAAAAAACTTGAGTTGGGCTTTTTTTTGGGCTGCTTAGGATTGGTTTGGGCTTGTTTTGGGCTTATTTTTCAGTCATTGGTTGCTTGTTTTTCATTTCAGAGTTGGCAACACTGTGCTCTGGTTTCTTTTCAGAACGAACAAATCTTTCGCCTTTTACTAAAGATTTCCGTGGAGAGGAGCAAAACTGAGTTTTATCTCAATTTTTGCATGCCCCATATTATTGGGGTTTCTTTTATCAGTTTAAAGACAGAATGAGTGTGCTTTCTCTTTAGCTTTAATGTAAGTTTATTTGCATAACAATGACAGTAAATGTCTGTTTCTTTTCAAACAGAACTTGCTTGATCATACTAATTGCTTGAGGGATCTGGGAGCACATGGAAAAGAGTACAAACCATGCTTATAGCAAGGGGAAGCCTGGTGAGAAATCTGCTTTCTTTCAAATTGGGTGCTCACTTTGAGCTGAATGAGGACTGCTGGCATGGCACTAAGGCGACAGGTGGAATCTTGGTCATGCTCTGGTTTTTCTTCAGAACGAACAAATCTTTCGCCTTTTACTAAAGATTTCCGTGGAGAGGAGCAAAACTGAGTTTTATCTTAATTTTTGCATGCCCCGTCTTATTGGGGTTTCTTTTATCAGTTAAAGACAGAACGAGTGTGCTTTAATGTAAGCTCATTTGCATAGAAATGACAGTAAATGTTTGTTTCTTTTCAAACAGAACTTTCTTGATTATCCTAATTGCTTGAAAGATCTGGGAGCACATGGAAAAAGAGTACAAACCATGTTTATAGCAAGGGGAAGCCTGGTGAGAAGTCTGCTTTCTTTCTTTCAAATTGGGTGCTCACTTTGAGCTGAATGAGGATGGCTGGCATGGCACTCAGGCGACAGGTGGAATCTTGGTCATGCTCTGGTTTCTCTTCAGAACGAACAAATCTTTCGCCTTTTACTAAAGATTTCTGTGGAGAGGAGCAAAACTGAGTTTTATCTCAATTTTTGCATGCCCCATATTATTGGGGTTTCTTTTATCAGTTTAAAGACAGAACGAGTGTGCTTTCTTTTTAGCTTTTATATAAGTTTATTTGCATAACAATGACAGTAAATTTCTGTTTCTTTTCAAGCAGAACTTTCTTGACCATAGTAATTGCTTGAAAGATCTGGGAGCACATGGAAAAGAGTACAAACCATGCTTATAGCAAGGGGAAGCCTGGTGAGAAATCTACTTTCTTTCAAATTGGGTGCTCACTTTGAGCTGAAAGAGGACTGCTGGCATGGCACTCAGGCGACAGGTGGAATCTTGGTCATGCTCTGGTTTTTCTTCAGAACGAACAAATTTTTCGCTTTTTACTAAAGATTTCCGTGGAGAGGAGCAAAACTGAGTTTTATCTCAATTTTTGCATGCCCCGTCTTATTGGGGTTTCTTTTATCAGTTTAAAGACAGAACGAGTGTGCTTTCTTTTTAGCTTTAATGTAAGTTTATTTGCATAACAATGACAGTAAATGTCTGTTTCTTTTCAAGCAGAACTTTCTTGACCATACTAATTGCTTGAAAGATCTGGGAGCACATGGAAAAGAGTACAAACCATGCTTATAGCAAGGGGAAGCCTGGTGAGAAATCTGCTTTCTTTCAAATTGGGTGCTCACTTTGAGCTGAATGAGGACTGCTGGCACGGCACTCAGGCGACAGGAGGAATCTTGGTCATGCTCTGGTTTTTCTTCAGAACGAACAAATTTTTCGCTTTTTACTAAAGATTTCCGTGGAGAGGAGCAATACTGAGTTTTATCTCAATTTTTGCATGCCCGGTCTTATTGGGGTTTCTTTTATCAGTTTAAAGACAGAACGAGTGTGCTTTCTTTTTAGCTTTAATGTAAGTTTATTTGCATAACAATGACAGTAAATGTCTGTTTCTTTTCAAGCAGAACTTTCTTGACCATACTAATTGCTTGAAAGATCTGGGAGCACATGGAAAAGAGTACAAACCATGCTTATAGCAAGGGGAAGCCTGGTGAGAAATCTGCTTTCTTTCAAATTGGGTG
Source organism: Pseudophryne corroboree (assembly GCF_028390025.1). Classification (NCBI taxonomy): domain Eukaryota; kingdom Metazoa; phylum Chordata; class Amphibia; order Anura; family Myobatrachidae; genus Pseudophryne; species Pseudophryne corroboree. The sequence goes on from NC_086450.1 coordinate 258,221,469, forward strand.
CTCACTTTGAGCTGAATGAGGACTGCTGGCACGGCACTCAGGCGACAGGAGGAATCTTGGTCATGCTCTGGTTTCTCTTCAGAACGAACAAATCTTTCGCCTTTTACTAAAGTTTTCCGTGGAGAGGAGTAAAACTGAGTTTTATCTCAATTTTTGCATGCCCCGTCTTATTGGGGTTTCTTTTATCAGTTTAGAGACAGAACGAGTGTGCTTTAAGGTAAGCTCATTTGCATAGAAATGACAGTAAATGTTTGTTTCTTTTCAAACAGAACTTTCTTGACTGTACTAATTGCTTGAAAGATCTGGGAGCACATGGAAAAAGAGTACAAACCATGTTTATAGCAAGGGGAAGCCTGGTGAGAAATCGTCTTTCTTTCTTTCAAATTGGGTGCTCACTTTGAGCTGAATGAGGATTGCTGGCATGGCACTCAGGCGACAGGTGGAATCTTGGTCATGCTCTGGTTTCTTTTCAGAACGAACAAATCTTTTGCCTTTTACTAAAGATTTCCGTGGAGAGGAGCAAAACTGAGTTTTATCTCAATTTTTGCATGCCCCATATTATTGGGGTTTCTTTTATCAGTTTAAAGACAGAATGAGTGTGCTTTCTCTTTAGCTTTTAATGTAAGTTTATTTGCATAACAATGACAGTAAATGTCTGTTTCTTTTCAAACAGAACTTTCTTGATCATACTAATTGCTTGAAAGATCTGGGAGCACATGGAAAAGAGTACAAACCATGCTTATAGCAAGGGGAAGCCTGGTGAGAAATCTGCTTTCTTTCAAATTGGGTGCTCACTTTGAGCTGAATGAGGACTGCTGGCATGGCACTCAGGCGACAGGTGGAATCTTGTAGAGATGTGCACTTGAAATTTTTCGGGTTTTGTGTTTTGGTTTTGGGTTCGGTTCCGCGGCCGTGTTTTGGGTTCGACCGCGTTTTGGCAAAACCTCACCGAATTTTTTTTGTCGGATTCGGGTGTGTTTTGGATTCGGGTGTTTTTTTTCAAAAAACACAAAAAAACAGCTTAAATCATAGAATTTGGGGGTCATTTTGATCCCAAAGTATTATTAACCTCAAAAACCAAAATTTCCACTCATTTTCAGTCTATTCTGAATACCTCACACCTCACAATATTATTTTTAGTCCTAAAATTTGCACCGAGGTCGCTGGATGACTAAGCTAAGCGACCCTAGTGGCCGACACAAACACCTGGCCCATCTAGGAGTGGCACTGCAGTGTCACGCAGGATGGCCCTTCCAAAAAACCCTCCCTAAACAGCACATGACGCAAAGAAAAAAAGAGGCGCAATGAGGTAGCTGTGTGAGTAAGATAAGCGACCCTAGTGGCCGACACAAACACCGGGCCCATCTAGGAGTGGCACTGCAGTGTCAGGCAGGATGTCCCTTCCAAAAAACCCTCCCCAAACAGCACATGACGCAAAGAAAAAAAGAGGCGCAATGAGGTAGCTGTGTGAGTAAGATAAGCGACCCTAGTGGCCGACACAAACACCGGGCCCATCTAGGAGTGGCACTGCAGTGTCACGCAGGATGGCCCTTCCAAAAAACCCTCCCCAAACAGCACATGACGCAAAGAAAAAAAGAGGCGCAATGAGGTAGCTGTGTGAGTAAGATAAGCGACCCTAGTGGCCGACACAAACACCTGGCCCATCTAGGAGTGGCACTGCAGTGTCACGCAGGATGTCCCTTCCAAAAAACCCTCCCCAAACAGCACATGACGCAAAGAAAAAAAGAGGCGCAATGAGGTAGCTGTGTGAGTAAGATAAGCGACCCTAGTTGCCGACACAAACACCTGGCCCATCCAGGAGTGGCACTGCAGTGTCACGCAGGATGTCCCTTCCAAAAAAACCTCCCCAAACAGCACATGACGCAATGAAAAAAAGAGGCGCAATGAGGTAGCTGTGTGAGTAAGATAAGCGACCCTAGTGGCCGACACAAACACCTGGCCCATCTAGGAGTGGCACTGCAGTGTCACGCAGGATGTCCCTTCCAAAAAACCCTCCCCAAACAGCACATGATGCAAAGAAAAAAAGAGGCGCAATGAGGTAGCTGTGTGAGTAAGATAAGCGACCCTAGTGGCCGACACAAACACCGGGCCCATCTAGGAGTGGCACTGCAGTGTCACGCAGGATGTCCCTTCCAAAAAACCCTCCCCAAACAGCACATGACGCAAAGAAAAAAAGAGGCGCAATGAGGTAGCTGTGTGAGTAAGATAAGCGACCCTAGTGGCCGACACAAACACCGGGCCCATCTAGGAGTGTCACTGCAGTGTCACGCAGGATGTCCCTTCCAAAAAACCCTCCCCAAACAGCACATGACGCAAAGAAAAAAAGAGGCGCAATGAGGTAGCTGTGTGAGTAAGATAAGCGACCCTAGTGGCCGACACAAACATCGGGCCCATCTAGGAGTAGCACTGCAGTGTCACGCAGGATGGCCCTTCCAAAAAACCCTCCCCAAACAGCACATGACGCAAAGAAAAAAAGAGGCGCAATGAGGTAGCTGTGTGAGTAAGATAAGCGACCCTAGTGGCCGACACAAACACCGGGCCCATCTAGGAGTGGCACTGCAGTGTCACGCAGGATGGCCCTTCCAAAAAACACTCCCCAAACAGCACATGACGCAAATAAAAATGAAAGAAAAAAGAGGTGCAAGATGGAATTGTCCTTGGGCCCTCCCACCCACCCTTATGTTGTATAAACAGGACATGCACACTTTAACCAACCCATCATTTCAGTGACAGGGTCTGCCACACGACTGTGACTGAAATGACGGGTTGGTTTGGACCCCCACCTAAAAAGAAGCAATTAATCTCTCCTTGCACAAACTGGCTCTACAGAGGCAAGATGTCCACCTCATCATCATCCTCCGATATATCACCGTGTACATCCCCCTCCTCACAGATTATCAATTCGTCCCCACTGGAATCCACCATCTCAGCTCCCTGTGTACTTTGTGGAGGCAATTGCTGCTGGTCAATGTCTCCACGGAGGAATTGATTATAATTCATTTTAATGAACATCATCTTCTCCACATTTTCTGGATGTAACCTCGTACGCCGATTGCTGACAAGGTGAGCGGCAGCACTAAACACTCTTTCGGAGTACACACTTGTGGGAGGGCAACTTAGGTAGAATAAAGCCAGTTTGTGCAAGGGCCTCCAAATTGCCTCTTTTTCCTGCCAGTATAAGTACGGACTGTGTGACGTGCCTACTTGGATGCGGTCACTCATATAATCCTCCACCGTTCTTTCAATGGTGAGAGAATCATATGCAGTGACAGTAGACGACATGTCCGTAATCGTTGACAGGTCCTTCAGTCCGGACCAGATGTCAGCATCAGCAGTCGCTCCAGACTGCCCTGCATCACCGCCAGCGGGTGGGCTCGGAATTCTGAGCCTTTTCCTCGCACCCCCAGTTGCGGGAGAATGTGAAGGAGGAGATGTTGACAGGTCGCGTTCCGCTTGACTTGACAATTTTCTCACCAGCAGGTCTTTGAACCCCAGCAGACTTGTGTCTGCCGGAAAGAGAGATCCAAGGTAGGCTTTAAATCTAGGATCGAGCATGGTGGCCAAAATGTAGTGCTCTGATTTCAACAGATTGACCACCCGTGAATCCTTGTTAAGCGAATTAAGGGCTCCATCCACAAGTCCCACATGCCTAGCGGAATCGCTCTGTGTTAGCTCCTCCTTCAATGTCTCCAGCTTCTTCTGCAAAAGCCTGATGAGGGGAATGACCTGACTCAGGCTGGCAGTGTCTGAACTGACTTCACGTGTGGCAAGTTCAAAGGGCATCAGAACCTTGCACAATGTTGAAATCATTCTCCACTGCGCTTGAGACAGGTGCATTCCACCTCCTATATCGTGCTGAATTGTATAGGCTTGAATGGCCTTTTGCTGCTCCTCCAACCTCTGAAGCATATAGAGGGTTGAATTCCACCTCGTTACCACTTCTTGCTTCAGATGATGGCAGGGCAGGTTCAGTTGTTTTTGGTGGTGCTCCAGTCTTCTGTACGTGGTGCCTGTACGCCGAAAGTGTCCCGCAATTCTTCTGGCCACCGACAGCATCTCTTGCACACCCCTGTCGTTTTTTAAAAAATTCTGCACCACCAAATTCAAGGTATGTGCAAAACATGGGACGTGCTGGAATTTGCCCATATTTAATGCACACACAATATTGCTGGCGTTGTCCGATGCCACAAATCCACAGGAGAGTCCAATTGGGGTAAGCCATTCCGCGATGATCTTCCTCAGTTGCCGTAAGAGGTTTTCAGCTGTGTGCGTATTCTGGAAAGCGGTGATACAAAGCGTAGCCTGCCTAGGAAAGAGTTGGCGTTTGCGAGATGCTGCTACTGGTGCCGCCGCTGCTGTTCTTGCGGCGGGAGTCCATACATCTACCCAGTGGGCTGTCACAGTCATATAGTCCTGACCCTGCCCTGCTCCACTTGTCCACATGTCCGTGGTTAAGTGGACATTGGGTACAACTGCATTTTTTAGGACACTGGTGAGTCTTTTTCTGACGTCCGTGTACATTCTCGGTATCGCCTGCCTAGAGAAGTGGAACCTAGATGGTATTTGGTAACGGGGGCACACTGCCTCAATAAATTGTCTAGTTCCCTGTGAACTAACGGCGGATACCGGACGCACGTCTAACACCAACATAGTTGTCAAGGCCTCAGTTATCCGCTTTGCAGCAGGATGACTGCTGTGATATTTCATCTTCCTCGCAAAGGACTGTTGGACAGTCAATTGCTTACTGGAAGTAGTACAAGTGGGCTTACGACTTCCCCTCTGGGATGACGATCGACTCCCAGCAGCAACAACAGCAGCGCCAGCAGCAGTAGGCATTACACTCAAGGATGCATCGGAGGAATCCCAGGCAGGAGAGGACTCGTCAGAATTGCCAGTGACATGGCCTGCAGGACTATTGGCATTCCTGGGTAAGGAGGAAATTGACACTGAGGGAGTTGGTGGGGTGGTTTGCGTGAGCTTGGTTACAAGAGGAAGGGATTTACTGGTCAGTGGACTGCTTCCGCTGTCACCCAAAGTTTTTGAACTTGTCACTGACTTATTATGAATGCGCTGCAGGTGACGTATAAGGGAGGATGTTCCGAGGTGGTTAACGTCCTTACCCCTACTTATTACAGCTTGACAAAGGCAACACACGGCTTGACACCTGTTGTCCGCATTTCTGTTGAAATACTTCCACACCGAAGAGCTGATTTTTTTGGTATTTTCACCAGGCATGTCAATGGCCATATTCCTCCCACGGACAACAGGTGTCTCCCCGGGTGCCTGACTTAAACAAACCACCTCACCATCAGAATCCTCCTGGTCAATTTCCTCCCCAGCGCCAGCAACACCCATATCCTCCTCATCCTGGTGTACTTCAACACTGACATCTTCAATCTGACTATCAGGAACTGGACTGCGGGTGCTCCTTCCAGCACTTGCAGGGGGCGTGCAAATGGTGGAAGGCGCATGCTCTTCACGTCCAGTGTTGGGAAGGTCAGGCATCGCAACCGACACAATTGGACTCTCCTTGTGGATTTGGGATTTCGAAGAACGCACAGTTCTTTGCGGTGCTTTTGCCAGCTTGAGTCTTTTCATTTTTCTAGTGAGAGGCTGAGTGCTTCCATCCTCATGTGAAGCTGAACCACTAGCCATGAACATAGGCCAGGGCCTCAGCCGTTCCTTGCCACTCCGTGTGGTAAATGGCATATTGGCAAGTTTACGCTTCTCCTCCGACAATTTTATTTTAGGTTTTGGAGTCCTTTTTTTACTGATATTTGGTGTTTTGGATTTTACATGCTCTGTACTATGACATTGGGCATCGGCCTTGGCAGACGACGTTGCTGGCATTTCATCGTCTCGGCCATGACTAGTGGCAGCAGCTTCAGCACGAGGTGGAAGTGGATCTTGATCTTTCCCTAATTTTGGAACCTCAACATTTTTGTTCTCCATATTTTAATAGGCACAACTAAAAGGCACCTCAGGTAAACAATGGAGATGGATGGATACTAGTATACTTATGGATGGACTGCCGAGTGCCGACACAGAGGTAGCTACAGCCATGGACTACCGTACTGTGTCTGCTGCTAATATAGACTGGATGATAATGAGATGAAATCAATATATATGTATATATAATATCACTAGTACTGCAGCTGGACAGGTATATATATTTATTATGTAATGACTGATGACGGACCTGCTGGACACTGTCAGCTCAGCAGCACCGCAGACTGCTACAGTAAGCTACTATAGTAGTATGTATCAAGAAGAAAGAAAAAAAAAAAACCACGGGTAGGTGGTATACAATTATGGATGGACGAGCGACTGCCGACACAGAGGTAGCTACAGCCGTGGACTACCGTACTGTGTCTGCTGCTAATATAGACTGGATGATAATGAGATGAAATTAATATATATATATATATATATGTATAATATCACTAGTACTGCAGCCGGACAGGTATATATATTATATATTTATTATGTAATGACTGATGACGGACCTGCTGGACACTGTCAGCTCAGCAGCACCGCAGACTGCTACAGTAAGCTACTATAGTAGTATGTATAAAGAAGAAAGAAAAAAAAAACAACCACGTGTAGGTGGTATACAATTATGGATGGACTGCCGAGTGCCGACACAGAGGTAGCTACAGCCGTGGACTAACGTACTGTGTCTGCTGATAATATAGACTGGACGATAATGAGATGAAATCAATATATATGTATATATAATATCACTAGTACTGCAGCCGGACAGGTATATATATTATATATTTATTATGTAATGACTGATGACGGACCTGCTGGACACTGTCAGCTCAGCAGCACCGCAGACTGCTACAGTAAGCTACTATAGTAGTATGTATAAAGAAGAAAGAAAAAAACAACAACCACGTGTAGGTGGTATACAATTATGGATGGACTGCCGAGTGCCGACACAGAGGTAGCTACAGCCGTGGACTAACGTACTGTGTCTGCTGATAATATAGACTGGATGATAATGAGATGAAATCAATATATATGTATATATAATATCACTAGTATTGCAGCCGGACAGGTATATATTATATATTTATTATGTAATGACTGATGACGGACCTGCTGGACACTGTCAGCTCAGCAGCACCGCAGACTGCTACAGTAAGCTACTATAGTAGTATGTATAAAGAAGAAAGAAAAAAAAAACAACCACGGGTAGGTGGTATACAATTATGGATGGACTGCCGAGTGCCGACACAGTGGTAGCTACATCCGTGGACTAACGTACTGTGTCTGCTGATAATATAGACTGGATGATAATGAGATTAAATCAATATATATGTATATATAATATCACTAGTACTGCAGCCGGACAGGTATATATTATATATTTATTATGTAATGACTGATGACGGACCTGCTGGACACTGTCAGCTCAGCAGCACCGCAGACTGCTACAGTAAGCTACTATAGTAGTATGTATAAAGAAGAAAGAAAAAAAAAACAACCACGGGTAGGTGGTATACAATTATGGATGGACTGCCGAGTGCCGACACAGAGGTAGCTACAGCCGTGGACTAACGTACTGTGTCTGCTGATAATATAGACTGGATGATAATGAGATGAAATCAATATATATGTATATATAATATCACTAGTACTGCAGCCGGACAGGTATATATATTATATATTTATTATGTAATGACTGATGACGGACCTGCTGGACACTGTCAGCTCAGCAGCACCGCAGACTGCTACAGTAAGCTACTATAGTAGTATGTATAAAGAAGAAAGAAAAAAAAAACAACCACGGGTAGGTGGTATACAATTATGGATGGACTGCCGAGTGCCGACACAGAGGTAGCTACAGCCGTGGACTACCGTACTGTGTCTGCTGCTAATATAGACTGGATCATAATGAGATGAAATCAATATATATGTATATATAATATCACTAGTACTGCAGCCGGACAGGTATATATTATATATTTATTATGTAATGACTGATGATGGACCTGCTGGACACTGTCAGCTCAGCAGCACCGCAGACTGCTACAGTAAGCTACTATAGTAGTATGTATAAAGAAGAAAGAAAAAAAAAACAACCACGGGTAGGTGGTATACAATTTTGGATGGACTGCCGAGTGCCGACACAGAGGTAGCTACAGCCGTGGACTAACGTACTGTGTCTGCTGATAATATAGACTGGATGATAATGAGATGAAATCAATATATATGTATATATAATATCACTAGTACTGCAGCCGGACAGGTATATATATTATATATTTATTATGTAATGACTGATGACGGACCTGCTGGACACTGTCAGCTCAGCAGCACCGCAGACTGCTACAGTAAGCTACTATAGTAGTATGTATAAAGAAGAAAGAAAAAAAAAAACAACCACGGGTAGGTGGTATACAATTATGGATGGACTGCCGAGTGCCGACACAGAGGTAGCTACAGCCGTGGACTAACGTACTGTGTCTGCTGATAATATAGACTGGATGATAATGAGATGAAATCAATATATATGTATATATAATATCACTAGTACTGCAGCCGGACAGGTATATATTATATATTTATTATGTAATGACTGATGACGGACCTGCTGGACACTGTCAGCTCAGCAGCACTGCAGACTGCTACAGTAAGCTACTATAGTAGTATGTATAAAGAAGAAAGAAAAAAAAAAACAACCACGGGTAGGTGGTATACAATTATGGATGGACTGCCGAGTGCCGACACAGAGGTAGCTACAGCCGTGGACTAACGTACTGTGTCTGCTGATAATATAGACTGGATGATAATGAGATGAAATCAATATATATGTATATATAATATCACTAGTACTGCAGCCGGACAGGTATATATATTATATATTTATTATGTAATGACTGATGACGGACCTGCTGGACACTGTCAGCTCAGCAGCACCGCAGACTGCTACAGTAAGCTACTATAGTAGTATGTATAAAGAAGAAAGAAAAAAAAAAAACACGGGTAGGTGCTAGGTGGTATACAATATTATATATAAATTATATACAATTATATATATATATATATAATATATATTAAACTCATAAACTGGTGGTGATTATTAAACTGGTGGTCAGGTCACTGGTCACACTATCAGCAACTTGCAAGTAGTACTCCTGAGTCCTAAGCAGACAATCACAATATATATTATACTGGTGGTCAGTGTGGTCACAAACAATGGCAGTGTGGCTGGCACTCTGGCAGCAAAAGTGTGCACTGTACGTTATATGTACTCCTGAGTCCTGAGTCCTGCTCTCAGACTCTAACTGCTCCCCACTGTCAGTGTCTCCCCCACAAGTCAGATAATACAGTCACACTATCTCTCTCTATCACTTCAGCAAGTACTAGTAGTAGTAGTACTCCTCCTAATGCTCCCCAAATTACTACTGTGTCTCTCTCTGTCTCTCTCTCTTCTCGAATCTCTATAAACGGAGAGGACGCCAGCCACGTCCTCTCCCTATGAATCTCAATGCACGTGTGAAAAATGGCGGCGACGCGCGGCTCCTTATATAGAATCCGAGTCTCGCGATAGAATCCGAGCCTCGCGAGAATCCGACAGCGTGATGATGACGTTCGGGCGCGCTCGGGTTAACCGAGCAAGGCGGGAAAATCCGAGTCGCTCGGACCCGTGTAAAAAAACATGAAGTTCGGGCGGGTTCGGATTCCGAGGAACCGAACCCGCTCATCTCTAGAATCTTGGTCATGCTCTGGTTTTTCTTCAGAACGAACAAATCTTTCACCTTTTACTAAAGATTTCCGTGGAGCGGAGCAAAACTGAGTTTTATCTCAATTTTTGCATGCCCCATATTATTGGGGTTTCTTTTATCAGTTTAAAAACAGAACGAGTGTGCTGTCTTTTTAGCTTTAATGTAAGTTTATTTGCATAACAATGACAGTAAATGTCTGTTTCTTTTCAAGCAGAACTTTCTTGACCATACTAATTGCTTGAAAGATCTGGGAGCACATGGAAAAGAGTACAAACCATGCTTATAGCAAGGGGAAGCCTGGTGAGAAATCTGCTTTATTTCAAATTGGGTGCTCACTTTGAGCTGAATGAGGACTGCTGGCATGGCACTCAGGCGACAGGTGGAATCCTGGTCATGCTCTGGTTTTTCTTCAGAACGAACAAATCTTTCGCCTTTTACTAAAGATTTCCGTGGAGAGGAGCAAAACTGAGTTTTATCTCAATTTTTGCATGCCCCGTCTTATTGGGTTTTCTTTTATCAGTTTAAAGATAGAATGAGTGTGCTTTAATGTAAGCTCATTTGCATAGAAATGACAGGAAATGTTTGTTTCTTTTCAAACAGAACTTTCTTTACCATGCTACTTGCTTGAAAGATCTGGGAGCACATGGAAAAGAGTACAAACCATGCTTATAGCAAGGGGAAGCCTGGTGAGAAATCTGCTTTATTTCAAATTGGGTGCTCACTTTGAGCTGAATGAGGACTGCTGGCATGGCACTCAGGCGACAGGAGGAATCTTGGTCATGCTCTGGTTTCTCTTCAGAACGAACAAATCTTTCGCCTTTTACTAAAGATTTCCGTGGAGAAGAGTAAAACTGAGTTTTATCTCAATTTTTGCATGCCCCGTCTTATTTGGGTTTCTTTTATCAGTTTAAAGACAGAACGAGTGTGCTTTCTCTTTAGCTTTAATGTAAGCTCATTTGCATAGAAATGACAGTAAATGTTTGTTTCTTTTCAAACAGAACTTTCTTGACTATACTAATTGCTTGAAAGATCTGGGAGCACATGGAAAAAGAGTACAAACCATGGAGGTCATTCCGAGTTGTTCGCTCGCTAGGCGATTTTAGCAGAGTTGCTCACGCTAAGCCGCCGCCTACTGGGAGTGAATCTTAGCATCTTAAAACTGCGAACGAAGTAATCGCAATATTGCAATTACACACCTCGTAGCAGTTTCTGAGTAGCTTCAGACTTACTCGGCATCTGCGATCAGTTCAGTGCTTGTCGTTCCTGGTTTGACGTCACAAACACACCCAGCGTTCGCCCAGACACTCCTCCGTTTCTCCGGCCACTCCTGCGTTTTTTCCGGAAACGGTAGCGTTTTTTCCCACACGCCCATAAAACGGCCTGTTTCCGCCCAGTAACACCCATTTCCTGTCAATCACATTGCGATCGCCAGAACGATGAAAATGCCGTGAGTAAAATTACTAAGTGCATAGCAAATTTACTTGGCGCAGTCGCAGTGCGGACATTGCGCATGCGCATTAAGCGGAAAATCGCTGCGATGCGAGGATTTTTACCGAGCGAACAACTCGGAATGAGGGCCCATGTTTATAGCAAGGGGAAGCCTGGTGAGAAATCTGCTTTCTTTCTTTCAAATTGGGTGCTCACTTTGAGCTGAATGAGGATTGCTGGCATGGCACTCAGGCGACAGGTGGAATCTTGGTCATGCTCTGGTTTCTCTTCAGAACGAACAAATCTTTCGCCTTTTACTAAAGATTTCCGTGGAGAAGAGCAAAACTGAGTTTTATCTCAATTTTTGCATGCCCCGTCTTATTGGGGTTTCTTTTATCAGTTTAAAGACAGAACGAGTGTGCTTTAATGTAAGCTCATTTGCATAGAAATGACAGTAAATGTTTGTTTCTTTTCAAACAGAACTTTCTTGACTATACTAATTGCTTGAAAGATCTGGGAGCACATGGAAAAAGAGTACAAACCATGTTTATAGCAAGGGGAAGCCTGGTGAGAAATCTGCTTTCTTTCTTTCAAATTGGGCGCTCACTTTGAACTGAATGAGGATTGCTGGCATGGCACTCAGGCGACAGGTGGAATCTTGGTCATGCTCTGGTTTCTCTTCAGAACGAACAAATCTTTCGCCTTTTACTAAAGATTTCCGTGGAGAGAAGCAAAACTGAGTTTTATCTTAATTTTTGCATGCCCCATATTATTGGGGTTTCTTTTATCAGTTTAAAGACAGAATGAGTGTGCTTTCTCTTTAGCTTTAATGTAAGTTTATTTGCATAACAATGACAGTAAATGTCTGTTTCTTTTCAAACAGAACTTTCTTGATCATACTAATTGCTTGAAAGATCTGGGGGCACATGGAAAAGAGTACAAACCATGCTTATAGCAAGGGGAAGCCTGGTGAGAAATCTGCTTTCTTTCAAATTGGGTGCTCACTTTGAGCTGAATGAGGACTGCTGGCATGGCACTCAGGCGACAGGTGGAATCTTGATCATGCTCTGGTTTCTCTTCAGAACGAACAAATCTTTCGCCTTTTACTAAAGATTTCCGTGGAGAGGAGCAAAACTGAGTTTTATCTCAATTTTTGCATGCCCCGTCTTATTGGGGTTTCTTTTATCAGTTTAAAGACAGAACGAGTGTGCTTTAATGTAAGCTCATTTGCATAGAAATGACAGTAAATGTTTGTTTCTTTTCAAATAGAACTTTCTTGACTATACTAATTGCTTGAAAGATCTGGGAGCACATGGAAAAAGAGTACAAACCATGTTTATAGCAAGGGGAAGCCTGGTGAGAAGTCTGCTTTCTTTCTTTCAAATTGGGTGCTCACTTTGAGCTGAATGAGGATTGCTGGCATGGCACTCAGGCGACAGGTGGAATCTTGGTCATGCTTTGGTTTCTCTTCAGAACGAACAAATCTTTCGCCTTTTATTAAAGATTTCCGTGGAGCGGAGCAAAACTGAGTTTTATCTCAATTTTTGCATGCCCCATATTATTGGGGTTTCTTTTATCAGTTTAAAGACAGAACGAGTGTGCTTTCTTTTTAGCTTTTATGTAAGTTTATTTGCATAACAATGACAGTAAATGTCTGTTTCTTTTCAGGCAGAACTTTCTTGACCATACTAATTGCTTGAAAGATCTGGGAGCACATGGAAAAGAGTACAAACCATGCTTATAGCAAGGGGAAGCCTGGTGAGAAATCTGCTTTCTTTCAAATTGGGTGCTCACTTTGAGCTGAATGAGGACTGCTGGCATGGCACTCAGGCGACAGGTGGAATCTTGGTCATGCTCTGGTTTCTCTTCAGAACGAACAAATCTTTCGCCTTTTACTAAAGATTTCCGTGGAGAGGAGCAAAACTGAGTTTTATCTCAATTTTTGCGTGCCCCGTCTTATTGGGGTTTCTTTTATCAGTTTAAAGATAGAATGAGTGTGCTTTAATGTTAGCTCATTTGCATAGAAATTACAGTAAATGTTTGTTTCTTTTCAAACAGAACTTTCTTTACCATGCTACTTGCTTGAAAGATCTGGGAGCACATGGAAAAGAGTACAAACCATGCTTATAGCAAGGGGAAGCCTGGTGAGAAATCTGCTTTCTTTCTTTCAAATTGGGTGCTCACTTTGAGCTGAATGAGGATTGCTGGCATGGCACTCAGGCGACAGGTGGAATCTTGGTCATGCTCTGGTTTCTCTTCAGAACGAACAAATCTTTCGCCTTTTACTAAAGATTTCCGTGGAGAAGAGCAAAACTGAGTTTTGTTTCAATTTTTGCATGCCCCATCTTATTGGGGTTTCTTTTATCAGTTTAAAGACAGAACGAGTGTGCTTTAATGTAAGCTCATTTGCATAGAAATGACAGTAAATGTTTGTTTCTTTTCAAACAGAACTTTCTTGACTATACTAATTGCTTGAAAGATCTGGGAGCACATGGAAAAAGAATACAAACCATGTTTATAGCAAGGGGAAGCCTAGTGAGAAATCTGCTTTCTTTCTTTCAAATTGGGCGCTCACTTTGAACTGAATGAGGATTGCTGGCATGGCACTCAGGCGACAGGTGGAATCTTGGTCATGCTCTGGTTTCTCTTCAGAACGAACAAATCTTTCGCCTTTTACTAAAGATTTCCGTGGAGAGGAGCAAAACTGAGTTTTATCTCAATTTTTGCATGCCCCATCTTATTGGTTTTTTTTTTATCGGTTTAAAGATAGAATGAGTGTGCTTTAATGTAAGCTCATTTGCATAGAAATGACAGTAAATGTTTGTTTCTTTTCAAACAGAGCTTTCTTTACCATGCTACTTGCTTGAAAGATCTGGGAGCACATGGAAAATAGTACAAACCATGCTTATAGCAAGGGGAAGACAGGTGAGAAATCTGCTTTCTTTCTTTCAAATTGAGCGCTCACTTTGAGCTGAATGAGGATTGCTGGCATGGCACTCAGGCGACAGGTGGAATCTTGGTCATGCTCTGGTTTCTCTTCAGAACGAACAAATCTTTCGCCTTTTACTAAAGATTTCTGTGGAGAGGAGCAAAACTGAGTTATATCTCAATTTTTGCATGCCCCATATTATTGGGGTTTCTTTTATCAGTTTAAAGACAGAACGAGTGTGCTTTCTTTTTAGTTTTAATGTAAGTTTATTTGCATAACAATGACAGTAAATGTCTGTTTTTTTTCAAGCAGAACTTTCTTGACCATACTAATTGCTTGAAAGATCTGGGAGCACATGGAAAAGAGTACAAACCATGTTTATAGCAAGGGGAAGCCTGGTGAGAAATCTGCTTTCTTTCAAATTGGGTGCTCACTTTGAGCTGAATGAGGACTGCTGGCATATCACTCAGGCGACAGGTGAAATCTTGGTCATGCTCTGGTTTCTCTTCAGAACGAACAAATCTTTCGTCTTTTACTAAAGATTTCCGTGGAGAGGAGCAAAACTGAGTTTTATCTCAATTTTTGCATGCCCCGTCTTATTGGGGTTTCTTTTATCAGTTTAAAGATAGAATGAGTGTGCTTTAATGTTAGCTCATTTGCATAGAAATTACAGTAAATGTTTGTTTCTTTTCAAACAGAACTTTCTTTACCATGCTACTTGCTTGAAAGATCTGGGAGCACATGGAAAAAGAGTACAAACCATGTTTATAGCAAGGGGAAGCCTGGTGAGAAATCTGCTTTCTTTCTTTCAAATTGGGTGCTCACTTTGAGCTGAATGAGGATTGCTGGCATGGCACTCAGGCGACAGGTGGAATCTTGGTCATGCTCTGGTTTCTCTTCAGAACGAACAAATCTTTCGCCTTTTACTAAAGATTTCCGTGGAGAGGAGCAAAACTGAGTTTTATCTCAATTTTTGCATGCCCCATCTTATTGGGGTTTCTTTTATCGGTTTAAAGATAGAATAAGTGTGCTTTAATGTAAGCTCATTTGCATAGAAATGACAGTAAATGTTTGTTTCTTTTCAAACAGAACTTTCTTGACTATACTAATTGCTTGAAAGATCTGGGAGCACATGGAAAAAGAGTACAAACCATGGAGGTCATTCCGAGTTGTTCGCTCGCAAGGCGATTTTAGCAGAGTTGCTCACGCTAAGCCGCCGCCTACTGGGAGTGAATCTTAGCATCTTAAAATTGCGAACGAAGTAATCGCAATATTGCGATTACACACCTCGTAGCAGTTTCTGAGTAGCTTCAAACTTACTCGGCATCTGCGATCAGTTCAGTGCTTGTCGTTCCTGGTTTGACGTCACAAACACACCCAGCGTTCGCCCAGACACTCCTCCGTTTCTCCGGCAACTCCTGCGTTTTTCCCGGAAATGGTAGCGTTTTTTCCCACACGCCCATAAAACGGCCTGTTTCCGCCCAGAAACACCCATTTCCTGTCAATCACACTACGATCGCCTGAGCGAAGAAAAAGCCGTGAGTAAAAATCCTAACTTCATAGCAAATTTACTTGGCGCAGTCGCAGTGCGGACATTGCGCATGCGCACTAAGCGGAAAATCGCTGCGATGCGATGAAATTTACCGAGCGAACAACTCGGAATGAGGGCCAATGTTTACAGCAAGGGGAAGCCTGGTGAGAAATCTGCTTTCTTTCTTTCAAATTGGGTGCTCACTTTGAGCTGAATGAGGATTGCTGGCATGGCACTCAGGCGACAGGTGGAATCTTGGTCATGCTCTGGTTTCTCTTCAGAACGAACAAATATTTCGCCTTTTACTAAAGATTTCCGTGGAGAGGAGCAAAACTGAGTTTTATCTCAATTTTTGCATGCCCCATCTTATTGGGGTTTCTTTCATCGGTTTAAAGATAGAATGAGTGTGCTTTAATGTAAGCTCATTTGCATAGAAATGACAGTAAATGTTTGTTTCTTTTCAAACAGAACTTTCTTTACCATGCTACTTGCTTGAAAGATCTGGGAGCACATGGAAAACAGTACAAACCATGCTTATAGCAAGGGGAAGCCTGGTGAGAAATCTGCTTTCTTTCAAATTGGGTGCTCACTTTGAGCTGAATGAGAACTACTGGCATGGCACTCAAGCGACAGGTGGAATCTTGGTCATGCTCTGGTTTCTCTTCAGAACAAACAAATCTTTCGCCTTTTACTAAAGATTTCCGTGGAGAGGAGCAAAACTGAGTTTTATCTCAATTTTTGCATGCCCCGTCTTATTGGGTTTTTTTTTAATCAGTTTAAAGATAGAATGAGTGTGCTTTAATGTTAGCTCATTTGCATAGAAATTACAGTAAATGTTTGTTTCTTTTCAAACAGAACTTTCTTTACCATGCTACTTGCTTGAAAGATCTGGGAGCACATGGAAAACAGTACAAACCTTGCTTATAGCAAGGGGAAGACAGGTGAGAAATTTGCTTTCTTTCAAATTGGGTGCTCACTTTGAGCTGAATGAGGATTGCTGGCATGGCACTCAGGCGACAGGTGGAATCTTGGTCATGCTCTGGTTTCTCTTCAGAACGAACAAATCTTTCACCTTTTACTAAAGATTTCCGTGGAGAGGAGCAAAACTGAGTTTTATCTCAATTTTTGCATGCCCTGTCTTATTGGGGTTTCTTTTATCGGTTTAAAGATAGAATGAGTGTGCTTTAATGTAAGCTCATTTGCATAGAAATGACAGTAAATATTTGTTTCTTTTCAAACAGAACTTTCTTTATCATGCTACTTGCTTGAAAGATCTGGGAGCACATGGAAAACAGTACAAACCATGCTTATAGCAAGGGGAAGCCTGGTGAGAAATCTGCTTTCTTTCAAATTGGGTGCTCACTTTGAGCTGAATGAGAACTACTGGCATGGCACTCAAGCGACAGGTGGAATCTTGGTCATGCTCTGGTTTCTCTTCAGAACAAACAAATCTTTCGCCTTTTACTAAAGATTTCCGTGGAGAGGAGCAAAACTGAGTTTTATCTCAATTTTTGCATGCCCCGTCTTATTGGGTTTTTTTTTAATCAGTTTAAAGATAGAATGAGTGTGCTTTAATGTTAGCTCATTTGCATAGAAATTACAGTAAATGTTTGTTTCTTTTCAAACAGAACTTTCTTTACCATGCTACTTGCTTGAAAGATCTGGGAGCACATGGAAAACAGTACAAACCTTGCTTATAGCAAGGGGAAGACAGGTGAGAAATTTGCTTTCTTTCAAATTGGGTGCTCACTTTGAGCTGAATGAGGATTGCTGGCATGGCACTCAGGCGACAGGTGGAATCTTGGTCATGCTCTGGTTTCTCTTCAGAACGAACAAATCTTTCACCTTTTACTAAAGATTTCCGTGGAGAGGAGCAAAACTGAGTTTTATCTCAATTTTTGCATGCCCTGTCTTATTGGGGTTTCTTTTATCGGTTTAAAGATAGAATGAGTGTGCTTTAATGTAAGCTCATTTGCATAGAAATGACAGTAAATATTTGTTTCTTTTCAAACAGAACTTTCTTTATCATGCTACTTGCTTGAAAGATCTGGGAGCACATGGAAAACAGTACAAACCATGCTTATAGCAAGGGGAAGCCTGGTGAGAAATCTGCTTTCTTTCAAATTAGGTGCTCACTTTGAGCTGAATGAGGACTGCTGGCATGGCACTCAGGCGACAGGTGGAATCTTGGTCATGCTCTGGTTTCTCTTCAGAACGAACAAATCTTTCGCCTTTTACTAAAGATTTCCGTGGAGAGGAGCAAAATTGAGTTTTATCTCAATTTTTTCATGCCCCGTCTTATTGGGGTTTCTTTTATCGGTTTACAGATAGAATGAGTGTGCTTTAATGTTAGCTCATTTGCATAAAAATTACAGTAAATGTTTGTTTCTTTTCAAACAGAACTTTCTTTACCATGCTACTTGTTTGAAAGATCTGGGAGCACATGGAAAAGAGTACAAACCATGTTTATAGCAAGGGGAAGCCTGGTGAGAAATCTGCTTTCTTTCTTTCAAATTGGGTGCTCACTTTGAGCTGAATGAGGATTGCTGGCATGGCACTCAGGCGACAGGTGGAATCTTGGTCATGCTCTGGTTTCTCTTCAGAACGAACAAATATTTCGCCTTTTACTAAAGATTTCCGTGGAGAGGAGCAAAACTGAGTTTTATCTCAATTTTTGCATGCCCCATCTTATTGGGGTTTCTTTCATCGGTTTAAAGATAGAATGAGTGTGCTTTAATGTAAGCTCATTTGCATAGAAATGACAGTAAATGTTTGTTTCTTTTCAAACAGAACTTTCTTTACCATGCTACTTGCTTGAAAGATCTGGGAGCACATGGAAAACAGTACAAACCATGCTTATAGCAAGGGGAAGCCTGGTGAGAAATCTGCTTTCTTTCAAATTGGGTGCTCACTTTGAGCTGAATGAGAACTACTGGCATGGCACTCAAGCGACAGGTGGAATCTTGGTCATGCTCTGGTTTCTCTTCAGAACAAACAAATCTTTCGCCTTTTACTAAAGATTTCCGTGGAGAGGAGCAAAACTGAGTTTTATCTCAATTTTTGCATGCCCCGTCTTATTGGGTTTTTTTTTAATCAGTTTAAAGATAGAATGAGTGTGCTTTAATGTTAGCTCATTTGCATAGAAATTACAGTAAATGTTTGTTTCTTTTCAAACAGAACTTTCTTTACCATGCTACTTGCTTGAAAGATCTGGGAGCACATGGAAAACAGTACAAACCTTGCTTATAGCAAGGGGAAGACAGGTGAGAAATTTGCTTTCTTTCAAATTGGGTGCTCACTTTGAGCTGAATGAGGATTGCTGGCATGGCACTCAGGCGACAGGTGGAATCTTGGTCATGCTCTGGTTTCTCTTCAGAACGAACAAATCTTTCACCTTTTACTAAAGATTTCCGTGGAGAGGAGCAAAACTGAGTTTTATCTCAATTTTTGCATGCCCTGTCTTATTGGGGTTTCTTTTATCGGTTTAAAGATAGAATGAGTGTGCTTTAATGTAAGCTCATTTGCATAGAAATGACAGTAAATATTTGTTTCTTTTCAAACAGAACTTTCTTTATCATGCTACTTGCTTGAAAGATCTGGGAGCACATGGAAAACAGTACAAACCATGCTTATAGCAAGGGGAAGCCTGGTGAGAAATCTGCTTTCTTTCAAATTGGGTGCTCACTTTGAGCTGAATGAGAACTACTGGCATGGCACTCAAGCGACAGGTGGAATCTTGGTCATGCTCTGGTTTCTCTTCAGAACAAACAAATCTTTCGCCTTTTACTAAAGATTTCCGTGGAGAGGAGCAAAACTGAGTTTTATCTCAATTTTTGCATGCCCCGTCTTATTGGGTTTTTTTTTAATCAGTTTAAAGATAGAATGAGTGTGCTTTAATGTTAGCTCATTTGCATAGAAATTACAGTAAATGTTTGTTTCTTTTCAAACAGAACTTTCTTTACCATGCTACTTGCTTGAAAGATCTGGGAGCACATGGAAAACAGTACAAACCTTGCTTATAGCAAGGGGAAGACAGGTGAGAAATTTGCTTTCTTTCAAATTGGGTGCTCACTTTGAGCTGAATGAGGATTGCTGGCATGGCACTCAGGCGACAGGTGGAATCTTGGTCATGCTCTGGTTTCTCTTCAGAACGAACAAATCTTTCACCTTTTACTAAAGATTTCCGTGGAGAGGAGCAAAACTGAGTTTTATCTCAATTTTTGCATGCCCTGTCTTATTGGGGTTTCTTTTATCGGTTTAAAGATAGAATGAGTGTGCTTTAATGTAAGCTCATTTGCATAGAAATGACAGTAAATATTTGTTTCTTTTCAAACAGAACTTTCTTTATCATGCTACTTGCTTGAAAGATCTGGGAGCACATGGAAAACAGTACAAACCATGCTTATAGCAAGGGGAAGCCTGGTGAGAAATCTGCTTTCTTTCAAATTAGGTGCTCACTTTGAGCTGAATGAGGACTGCTGGCATGGCACTCAGGCGACAGGTGGAATCTTGGTCATGCTCTGGTTTCTCTTCAGAACGAACAAATCTTTCGCCTTTTACTAAAGATTTCTGTGGAGAGGAGCAAAACTGAGTTTTATCTCAATTTTTGCATGCCCCATCTTATTGTTTTTTTTTTTATCGGTTTAAAGATAGAATGAGTGTGCTTTAATGTAAGCTCATTTGCATAGAAATGGCAGTAAATGTTTGTTTCTTTTCAAACAGAACTTTCTTTACCATGCTACTTGCTTGAAAGATCTGGGAGCACATGGAAAACAGTACAAACCATGCTTATAGCAAGGGGAAGACAGTTGAGAAATTTGCTTTCTTTCAAATTGGGTGCTCACTTTGAGCTGAATGAGGACTGCTGGCATGGCACTCAGGCGACAGGTGGAATGTTGGTCATGCTCTGGTTTCTCTTCAGAACGAACAAATCTTTCGCCTTTTACTAAAGATTTCTGTGGAGAGGAGCAAAACTGAGTTTTATCTCAATTTTTGCATGCCCCATCTTATTGGTTTTTTTTTTATCGGTTTAAAGATAGAATGAGTGTGCTTTAATGTAAGCTCATTTGCATAGAAATGACAGTAAATGTTTGTTTCTTTTCAAACAGAACTTTCTTTACCATGCTACTTGCTTGAAAGATCTGGGAGCACATGGAAAACAGTACAAACCATGCTTATAGCAAGGGGAAGACAGGTGAGAAATTTGCTTTCTTTCAAATTGGGTGCTCACTTTGAACTGAATGAGGACTGCTGGCATGGCACTCAGGCGACAGGTGGAATCTTGGTCATGCTCAGGTTTCTCTTCAGAACGAACAAATCTTTCGCCTTTTACTATAGATTTCTGTGGAGAGGAGCAAAACTGAGTTTTATCTCAATTTTTGCATGCCCCATCTTATTGGTTTTTTTTTTTTATCGGTTTAAAGATAGAATGAGTGTGCTTTAATGTAAGCTCATTTGCATAGAAATGACAGTAAATGTTTGTTTCTTTTCAAACAGAACTTTCTTTACCATGCTACTTGCTTGAAAGATCTGGGAGCACATGGAAAACAGTACAAACCATGCTTATAGCAAGGGGAAGACAGGTGAGAAATTTGCTTTCTTTCAAATTGGGTGCTCACTTTGAGCTGAATGAGGATTGCTGGCATGGCACTCAGGCGACAGGTGGAATCTTGGTCATGCTCTGGTTTCTCTTCAGAACGAACAAATCTTTCGCCTTTTACTAAAGATTTCTGTGGAGAGGAGCAAAACTGAGTTTTATCTCAATTTTTGCATGCCCCATCTTATTGGTTTTTTTTTTATCGGTTTAAAGGTAGAATGAGTGTGCTTTAATGTAAGCTCATTTGCATAGAAATGACAGTAAATGTTTGTTTCTTTTCAAACAGAACTTTCTTTACCATGCTACTTGCTTGAAAGATCTGGGAGCACATGGAAAACAGTACAAACCATGCTTATAGCAAGGGGAAGACAGGTGAGAAATTTGCTTTCTTTCAAATTGGGTGCTCAGTTTGAGCTGAATGAGGATTGCTGGCATGGCACTCAGGCGACAGGTGGAATCTTGGTCATGCTCTGGTTTCTCTTCAGAACGAACAAATCTTTCGCCTTTTACTAAAGATTTCCGTGGAGAGGAGCAAAACTGAGTTTGATCTCAATTTTTGCATGCCCCATCTTATTGGGTTTTCTTTTATCGGTTTAAAGATAGAATGAGTGTGCTTTAATGTAAGCTCATTTGCATAGAAATGACAGTAAATGTTTGTTTCTTTTCAAACAGAACTTTATTGACTATACTAATTGCTTGAAAGATCTGGGAGCACATGGAAAAAGAGTACAAACCATGGAGGTCATTCCGAGTTGTTCGCTCGCATGGCGATTTTAGCAGAGTTGCTCACGCTAAGCCGCCGCCTACTGGGAGTGAATCTTAGCATCTTAAAATTGCGAACGAAGTAATCGCAATATTGCGATTACACACCTCGTAGCAGTTTCTGAGTAGCTTCAAACTTACTCGGCATCTGCGATCAGTTCAGTGCTTGTCGTTCCTGGTTTGACGTCACAAACACACCCAGCGTTCGCCCAGACACTCCTCCGTTTCTCCGGAAACTCCTGCGTTTTTCCCGGAAACGGTAGCGTTTTTTCCCACACGCCCATAAAACGGCCTGTTTCCGCCCAGAAACACCCATTTCCTGTCAATCACACTACGATCGCCGGAGCGAAGAAAAAGCCGTGAGTAAAAATCCTAACTTCATAGCAAATTTACTTGGCGCAGTCGCAGTGCGGACATTGCGCATGCGCACTAAGCGGAAAATCGCTGCGATGCGATGAAATTTACCGAGCGAACAACTCGGAATGAGGGCCCATGTTTATAGCAAGGGGAAGCCTGGTGAGAAATCTGCTTTCTTTCTTTCAAATTGGGTGCTCACTTTGAGCTGAATGAGGATTGCTGGCATGGCACTCAGGCGACAGGTGGAATCTTGGTCATGCTCTGGTTTCTCTTCAGAACGAACAAATCTTTCGCCTTTTACTAAAGATTTCCGTGGAGAGGAGCAAAACTGAGTTTTATCTCAATTTTTGCATGCCCCGTTTTATTGGTTTTTTTTTTTTATCAGTTTAAAGATAGAATGAGTGTGCTTTAATGTTAGCTCATTTGCATAGAAATTACAGTAAATGTTTGTTTCTTTTCAAACAGAACTTTCTTTACCATGCTACTTGCTTGAAAGATCTGGGAGCACATGGAAAAGAGTACAAACCATGCTTATAGCAAGGGGAAGCCTGGTGAGAAATCTGCTTTCTTTCTTTCAAATTGGGTGCTCACTTTGAGCTGAATGAGGATTGCTGGCATGGCACTCAGGCGACAGGTGGAATCTTGGTCATGCTTTGGTTTCTCTTCAGAACGAACAAATCTTTCGCCTTTTATTAAAGATTTCCGTGGAGAGGAGCAAAACTGAATTTTATCTCAATTTTTGCATGCCCCATATTATTGGGGTTTCTTTTATCAGTTTAAAGACAGAATGAGTGTGCTTTCTTTTTAGCTTTAATGTAAGTTTATTTGCATAACAATGACAGTAAATGTCTGTTTCTTTTCAAGCAGAACTTTCTTGACCATACTAATTGCTTGAAAGATCTGGGAGCACATGGAAAAGAGTACAAACCATGCTTATAGCAAGGGGAAGCCTGGTGAGAAATCTGCTTTCTTTCAAATTGGGTGCTCACTTTGAGCTGAAAGAGGACTGCTGGCATGGCACTCAGGCGACAGGTGGAATCTTGATCATGCTCTGGTTTCTCTTCAGAACAAACAAATCTTTCGCCTTTTACTAAAGATTTCCGTGGAGAGGAGCAAAATTGAGTTTTATCTCAATTTTTGCATGCCCCATCTTATTGGTTTTTTTTTTAATTGGTTTAAAGATAGAATGAGTGTGCTTTAATGTAAGCTCATTTGCATAGAAATGACAGTAAATGTTTGTTTCTTTTCAAACAGAACTTTCTTTACCATGCTACTTGCTTGAAAGATCTGGGAGCACATGGAAAACAGTACAAACAATGCTTATAGCAAGGGGAAGACAGGTGAGAAATTTGCTTTCTTTCAAATTGGGTGCTCACTTTGAGCTGAATGAGGATTGCTGGCATGGCACTCAGGCGACAGGTGGAATCTTGGTCATGCTCTGGTTTCTCTTCAGAACGAACAAATCTTTCGCCTTTTACTAAAGATTCCTGTGGAGAGGAGCAAAACTGAGTTTTATCTCAATTTTTGCATGCCCCGTCTTATTGGGGTTTCTTTTATCAGTTTAAAGATAGAATGAGTGTGCTTTCTTTTTAGCTTTAATGTAAGTTTATTTGCATAACAATGACAGTAAATGTCTGTTTCTTTTCAAGCAGAACTTTCTTGACCATACTAATTGCTTGAAAGATCTGGGAGCACATGGAAAAGAGTACAAACCATGCTTATAGCAAGGGGAAGCCTGGTGAGAAATCTGCTTTCTTTCAAATTGGGTGCTCACTTTGAGCTGAATGAGGACTGCTGGCATGGCACTCAGGCGACAGGTGGAATCTTGGTCATGCTCTGGTTTCTCTTCAGAACGAACAAATCTTTCGCCTTTTACTAAAGATTTCCGTGGAGAGGAGCAAAATTGAGTTTTATCTCAATTTTTTCATGCCCCGTCTTATTGGGGTTTCTTTTATCAGTTTACAGATAGAATGAGTGTGCTTTAATGTTAGCTCATTTGCATAAAAATTACAGTAAATGTTTGTTTCTTTTCAAACAGAACTTTCTTTACCATGCTACTTGTTTGAAAGATCTGGGAGCACATGGAAAACCGTACAAACCATGCTTATAGCAAGGGGAAGACAGGTGAGAAATCTGCTTTCTTTCAAATTGGGCGCTCACTTTGAGCTGAATGAGGACTGCTGGCACAGCACTCAGGCGACAGGAGGAATCTTGGTCATGCTCTGGTTTCTCTTCAGAACGAACAAATCTTTCGCCTTTTACTAAAGATTTCCGTGGAGAGGAGTAAAACTGAGTTTTATCTCAATTTTTGCATGCCCCGTCTTATTGGGGTTTCTTTTATCAGTTTAAAGACAGAACGAGTGTGCTTTAATGTAAGCTCATTTGCATAGAAATGACAGTAAATGTTTGTTTCTTTTCAAACAGAATTTTCTTGACTATACTAATTGCTTGAAAGATCTGGGAGCACATGGTCAAGAAAGTTCTGCTTGAAAAGAAACAGACATTTACTGTCATTGTTATGCAAATAAACTTACATTAAAGCTAACAAGAAAGCACACTCGTTCTGTCTTTAAACTGATAAAAGAAACCCCAATAATATGGGGCATGCAAAAATTGAGATAAAACTCATTTTTTCTCCTCTCCACGGAAATCTTTAATAAAAGGCGAAAGATTTGTTCATTCTGAAGAGAAACCAGAGCATGACCAAGATTCCACCTGTCGCCTGAGTGCCATGCCAGCAATCCTCATTCAGCTCAAAGTGAGCACCCAATTTGAAAGAAAGAAAGCAGATTTCTCACCAGGCTTCCCCTTGCTATAAACATGGTTTGTACTCTTTTCCATGTGCTCCCAGATCTTTCAAGCGTGTGGTCAAGAAAGTTCTGTTTGAAAAGAAACAAACATTTACTGTCATTTCTATGCAAATGAGCTTACATTAAAGCACACTCGTTCTGTCTTTAAACTGATAAAAAAAAATCCAATAATATGGGGCATGCAAAAATTGAGATAAAACTCAGTTTTGCTCCTCTCCACGGAAATCTTTAATAAAAAGCAAAATATTTGTTAGTTCTGAAGAGAAACCAGAGTATGACCAAGATTCCACCTGTCGCCTGAGTGCCATGCCAGCAGTCCTCATTCAGCTCAAAGTGAGCACCCAATTTGAAAGAAAGAAAGCAGATTGCTCACCAGGCTTCCCCTTGCTATAAGCATGGTTTGTACTCTTTTCCATGTGCTCCCAGATCTTTCAAGCAATTAGTATGGTCAAGAAAGTTCTGCTTGAAAAGAAACAGACATTTACTGTCATTGTTATGCAAATAAACTTACATTAAAGCTAACAAGAAAGCACACTCGTTCTGTCTTTAAACTGATAAAAGAAACCCCAATAATATGGGGCATGCAAAAATTGAGATAAAACTCAGTTTTGCTCCTCTCCACGGAAATCTTTAATAAAAGGCGAAAGATTTGTTCATTCTGAAGAGAAACCAGAGCATGACCAAGATTCCAACTGTCGCCTGAGTGCCATGCCAGCAATCCTCATTCAGCTCAAAGTGAGCACCCAATTTGAAAGAATGAAAGCAGATTTCTCACCAGGCTTCCCCTTGCTATAAACATGGTTTGTACTCTTTTCCATGTGCTCCCAGATCTTTCAAGCGTGTGGTCAAGAAAGTTCTGTTTGAAAAGAAACAAACATTTACTGTCATTTCTATGCAAATGAGCTTACATTAAAGCACACTCGTTCTATCTTTAAACCGATAAAAGAAACCCCAATAAGACAAGGCATGCAAAAATTGAGATAAAACTCAGTTTTGCTCCTCTCCACAGAAATCTTTAATAAAAGGCGAAAAATTTGCTCGTTCTGAAGAGAAACCAGAGCATGACCAAGATTCCACCTGTCGCCTGAGTGCCGTGCCAGCAGTCCTCATTCAGATCAAAGTGAGCGCCCAATTTGAAAGGAAGCAGATTTCTCACCTGGCTTCTCCTTGCTATAATCATGGTTTGTACTGTATTCCATGTGCTCCCAGATCTTTCAAGCAAGTAGCATGGTCAAGAAAGTTCTGTTTGAAAAGAAACAAACATTTACTGTCATTTCTATGCAAATGAGCTTACATTAAAGCACACTCATTCTATCTTTAAACCGATAAAAGAAACCCCAATAAGATGGGGCATGCAAAAATTGAGATAAAACTCGGTTTTGCTCCTCTCCACGGAAATCTTTAGTAAAAGGCGAAAGATTTGTTCGTTCTGAAGAGAAACCAGAGCATTACCAAGATTTTCATCTGAAAATATGTGTTCTCCCTGCAGTTGTTGTCCCCAGATGAGAGTTCCCTTGTGCTGCCTCAGTTGAATCTCCTTTACTTGACAGAGATGTGCCTGAGCAGCGGCCCTCCCCAGCCCTATCCCAAATCATACTTATTTTGCATAGGCGATACCATGGTCATGAAGATTGTTCTCCCAGGGTGATGTTCATTCATTGCATTCTGGATATGCTGACCCCTGTGATTTCCCCAAATGTGGGAAACTCGACTGCATTATTTGTGGTAGTGGGGGACTGTGTTTGTGCTTTCCTCTGGTCAGCTCTGGTAAAAGTCAGATTTCTTTGTCTCAGATCTTCCTCTAGCCTTGTTCTTCTTTCGAAAGTTCCCTTGTGCTGCCTCAGTTGGATCTCCTTCTCTTCACAGGGGGGAACCCGAGCAGCGACCCTCCCCAGCTCTAGCCCAACTCCTACTTACCTGCCAGGTGAGATACTATGATCATGAAGGTGCTTCTCCCAGGGCAAGGCTCACCCATTGCACTCTGGGTGTGCTGCTCCTGCGATTTCCCCAAATGTGGGAAACTTGACTGCATAATTTGTGTTTCCCCTGGTCGGCTCTCGTATAATTCATATCTCTTTGTATTAGGTCTCTCTCCAGCCTAGTTTGCTGTCTGTTTCCACTTCTCTTTTCTTGAGCCGCTCCCTTCTATGCCCTTGCGCACTATCCTGACTTCTCCCGTCTGCTTACTTCGTGCCTTCCAACGCACAATGCGAACTACAGGTAGTGCTGCAGGGCTCACACCCTTTTACTTGCCTTACAGAGCAGCTCTGGAGAAGTTACAGTGCCCAGCTCCTGCAAGAAATCATCTTGAATGCTTCAGGGGCTGGGGCATAGCCAACATGAGCCCCACACCGAAGGAGGGTGGGGGTGTTTAATGCGAACTAAGGGTCATCCAAGCGCTGCAAAAGGCCGCCATGCCCTGCATACCCCTTTTCTCTTTTCATATGCAGATGAGGGTTCCAGCCAACTTTGGCCCACTGCTTTGATGACATCACCGTATGCAAATCCGTCTTCTGCAGACCTTCCCCCAGGAATGCTTGTACTAGTTGTTGCATTTGGTTTGTTGTTTGGGGGTGCTTCAGTATTAGGCAGCCTTCTGCCCTCCCATGTTCATCTGAAAGTATGTGTTCTCCCTGCAGTTGTTGTCCCCAGATGAGAGTTCCCTTGTGCTGCCTCAGTTGAATCTCCTTTACTTGACAGAGATGTGCCTGAGCAGCGGCCCTCCCCAGCCCTATCCCAAATCATACTTATTTTGCATAGGAGATACCATGGTCATGAAGATTGTTTTCCCAGGGTGAGGTTCATTCATTGCATTCTGGGTATGCTGACCCCTGTGATTTTCCCAAATGTGGGAAACTCGACTGCATTATTTGTGGTAGTGAGGGACTGTGTTTGTGCTTTCCTCTGGTCAGCTCTGGTAAAAGTCAGATTTCTTTGTCTCAGATCTTCCTCTAGCCTTGTTCTTCTTTCGAGAGTTCCCTTGTGCTGCCTCAGTTGGATCTCCTTCACTTGACAGGGGGGTACCCGAGCAGCGACCCTCCCCAGCTCTAGGCGAACTCCTACTTACCTGCCAGGTGAGATACTATGATCATGAAGGTGCTTCTCCCAGGGCAAGGCTCACCCATTGCACTCTGGGTGTGCTGCTCCTGCGATTTCCCCAAATGTGGGAAACTTGACTGCATAATTTGTGTTTCCCCTGGTCGGCTCTCGTATAATTCAGATCTCTTTGTCTCAGGTCTCTCTCCAGCCTAGTTTGCTGTCTGTTTCCACTTCTGTTTTCTTGAGCCGCTCCCTTCTATTCCCTTGTGCACTATCCTGACTTCTCCCGTCTGCTTACTTTGTGCCTTCCAATGCACAATGCAAACTACAGGTAGTGCTGCAGGGCCCACACCCTTTTACTTGCCGTACAGAGCAGCTCTGGAGCTGTTACAGTGCCCAGCTGCTGCAAGAAATCAGCTTGAATGCTTCAGGGGCTGGGGCATAGCCAACATGAGCCCCACACCGAAGGAGGGTGGAGGTGTTTAATGCGAACTAGAGGTTATCCAAGTGCCGCAAAAGGCCGCCATACCCTGCACGCCCCTTTTCTCTTTTCATATGCAGACGAGGGTTGAAGCCAACTTTGACCCACTGCTTGGATGACATCACCATATGCAAATCCATCTGCGGCAGGCCTTCCCCCAGGAATGCTTGCACTAGTTGTTGCATTTGGTTTGTTGTTTGGGGGTGCTTCAGTATTAGGCAGCCTTCTGCCCTCCCATGTTCATCTGAAAATATGTGTTCTCCCTGCAGTTGTTGTCCCCAGATGAGAGTTCCCTTGTGCTGCCTCAGTTGAATCTCCTTTACTTGACAGAGATGTGCCTGAGCAGCGGCCCTCCCCAGCCCTATCCCAAATCATACTTATTTTGCATAGGAGATACCATGGTCATGAAGATTATTCTCCCAGGGTGAGGTTCATTCATTGCATTCTGGGTATGCTGACCCCTGTGATTTCCCCAAATGTGGGAAACTCGACTGCATTATTTGTGGTAGTGGGGGACTGTGTTTGTGTTTTCCTCTGGTCAGCTCTGGTAAAAGTCAGATTTCTTTGTTTCAGATCTTTTTCTAGCTTTGTTTTTCTTTCGAGAGTTCCCTTGTGCTGCCTCAGTTGGATCTCCTTCACTTGACAGGGGGGTGCCCGAGCAGTGACCCTCCCCAGCTCTAGCCCAACTCCTACTTACCTGCCAGGTGAGATACTATGATCATGAAGGTGCTTCTCCCAGGGCAAGGCTCACCCATTGCACTCTGGGTGTGCTGCCCCTGCGATTTCCCCAAATGTGGGAAACTTGACTGCATAATTTGTGTTTCCCCTGGTCGGCTCTCGTATAATTCAGATCTCTTTGTCTCAGGTCTATCTCCAGCCTAGTTTGCTGTCTGTTTCCACTTCTCTTTTCTTGAGCCCCTCCCTTTTATACCCTTGTGCACTATCCTGACTTCTCCTCCTGTCTGCTTACTTTGTGCCTTCCAATGCACAATGCAAACTACAGGTTGTGCTGCAGGGCCCACACCCTTTAACTTGCCTTACAGAGCAGCTCTGGAGCTGTTACAGTGCCAAGCTGCTGCAAGAAATCAGCTTGAATGCTTCAGGGGCTGGGGCATGGCCAACATGAGCCCCACACCGAAGGAGGGTGGGGGTGTTTAATGTGAACTAAGGGTCATCCAAGCGCTGCAAAAGGCCGCCATGCCCTGCATACCCCTTTTCATATGCAGATGAGGGTTCCAGCCAACTTTGGCCCACTGCTTGGATGACATCACCGTATGCAAATCCGTCTTCTGCAGACCTTCTCCCAGGAATGCTTTTACTAGTTGTTGCATTTGGTTTGTTGTTTGGGGGTGCTTCAGTATTAGGCAGCCTTCTGCCCTCCCATGTTCATCTGAAAATATGTGTTCTCCCTGCAGTTGTTGTCCCCAGATGAGAGTTCCCTTGTGCTGCCTCAGTTGAATCTCCTTTACTTGACAGAGATGTGCCTGAGCAGCGGCCCTCCCCAGCCCTATCCCAAATCATACTTATTTTGCATAGGAGATACCATGGTCATGAAGATTGTTCTCCCTGGGTGAGGTTCATTCATTGCATTCTGGGTATGCTGACCCCTGTGATTTCCCCAAATGTGGGAAACTCGACTGCATTATTTGTGGTAGTGGGGGACTGTGTTTGTGCTTTCCTCTGGTCAGCTCTGGTAAAATTCAGATTTCTTTGTCTCAGATCTTCCTCTAGCCTTGTTCTTTTTTCGAGAGTTTTCTTGTGCTGCCTCAGTTGGATCTCCTTCACTTGACAGGGGGGTGCCCGAGCAGCGACCCTCCCCAGCTCTAGCCCAACTCCTACTTACCTGCCAGGTGAGATACTATGATCAGGAAGGTGCTTCTCCCAGGGCAAGGCTCACCCATTGCACTCTGGGTGTGCTGCTCCTACGATTTCCCCAAATGTGGGACACTTGACTGCATAATTTGTGTTTCCTCTGGTCGGCTCTCGTATAATTCAGATCTCTTTGTCTCAGGTCTCTCTCCAGCCTAGTTTGCTGTCTGTTTCCACTTCTCTTTTCTTGAGCCGCTCCCTTCTATGCCCTTGTGCACTATCCTGACTTCTCCCGTCTGCTTACTTTGTGCCTTCCAATGCACAATGCAAACTACAGGTAGTGCTGCAGGGCCCACACCCTTTTACTTGCCTTACAGAGCAGCTCTGGAGCTGTTACAGTGCCCAGCTGCTGCAAGAAATCAGCTTGAATGCTTCAAGGGCTGGGGCATGGACAACATGAGCCCCACACCGAAGGAGGGTGGGGGTGTTTAATGCGAACTAAGGGTCATCCAAGCGCCGCAAAAGGCCGCCATGCCCTGCATACCCCTTTTCTCTTTTCATATGCAGATGAGGGTTCCAGCCAACTTTGGCCCACTGCTTGGATGACATCGCCGTATGCAAATCCGTCTTCTGCAGACCTTCCCCCAGGAATGCTTGTACTAGTTGTTGCATTTGGTTTGTTGTTTGGGGGTGCTTCAGTATTAGGCAGCCTTCTGCCCTCCCATGTTCATCTGAAAATATGTGTTCTCCCTGCAGTTGTTGTCCCCAGATGAGAGTTCCCTTGTGCTGCCTCAGTTGAATCTCCTTTACTTGACAGAGATGTGCCTGAGCAGCGGCCCTCCCCAGCCCTATCCCAAATCATACTTATTTTGCATAGGAGATACCATGGTCATGAAGATTGTTCTCCCAGGGTGAGGTTCATTCATTGCATTCTGGGTATGCTGACCCCTGTGATTTCCCCAAATGTGGGAAACTCGACTGCATTATTTGTGGTAGTGGGGGACTGTGTTTGTGCTTTCCTCTGGTCAGCTCTGGTAAAAGTCAGATTTCTTTGTCTCAGATCTTCCTCTAGCCTTGTTCTTTTTTCGAGAGTTCCCTTGTGCTGCCTCAGTTGGATCTCCTTCATTTGAAAGGGGGGTACCCGAGCAGCGACCCTCCCCAGCTCTAGCCCAACTCCTACTTACCTGCCAGGTGAGATACTATGATTATGAAGGTGCTTCTCCCAGGGCAAGGCTCACCCATTGCACTCTGGGTGTGCTGATCCTGCGATTTCCCCAAATGTGGGACACTTGACTGCATAATTTGTGTTTCCCCTGGTCGGCTCTCGTATAATTCAGATCTCTTTGTCTCAGGTCTCTCTCCAGCCTAGTTTGCTGTCTGTTTCCACTTCTCTTTTCTTGAGCCGCTCCCTTCTATGCCCTTGTGCACTATCCTGACTTCTCCCGTCTGCTTACTTTGTGCATTCCAACGCACAATGCGAACTACAGGTAGTGCTGCAGGGCCCACACCCTTTTACTTGCCTTACAGAGCAGCCCTGGAGCTGTTACAGTGCCCAGCTGCTGCAAGAAATCAGCTTGAATGCTTCAGGGGCTGGGGCATAGCCAACATGAGCCCCACACCGAAGGAGGGTGGAGGTGTTCAATGCAAACTAGGGGTCAGCCAAGCTCCGCAAAAGGCCGCCATGCCCTGCACGCCCCTTTTCTCTTTTCATATGCAGACGAGGGTTGAAGCCAACTTTGACCCACTGCTTGGATGACATCACCATATGCAAATCCATCTGCGGCAGGCCTTCCCCCAGGAATGCTTGCACTAGTTTTTGCATTTGGTTTGTTGTTTGGGGGTGCTTCAGTATTAGGCAGCCTTCTGCCCTCCCATGTTCATCTGAAAATATGTGTTCTCCCTGCAGTTGTTGTCCCCAGATGAGAGTTCCCTTGTGCTGCCTCAGTTGAATCTCCTTTACTTGACAGAGATGTGCCTGAGCAGCGGCCCTCCCCAGCCCTATCCCAAATCATACTTATTTTGCATAGGAGATACCATGGTCATGAAGATTGTTCTCCCAGGGTTAGGTTCATTCATTGCATTCTGGGTATGCTGACCCCTGTGATTTCCCCAAATGTGGGAAACTGGACTGCATTATTTGTGGTAGTGGGGGCATGTGTTTGTGCTTTCCTCTGGTCAGCTCTGGTAAAAGTCAGATTTCTTTGTCTCAGATCTTCCTCTAGCCTTGTTCTTCTTTCGAGAGTTCCCTTGTGCTGCCTCAGTTGGATCTCCTTCACTTGACAGGGGGGTGCCCGAGCAGCGACCCTCCCCAGCTCTAACCCAACTCCTACTTACCTGCCAGGTGAGATACTATGATCATGAAGTTGCTTCTCCCAGGGCAAGGCTCACCCATTGCACTCTGGGTGTGCTGCCCCTGCGATTTCCCCAAATGTGGGAAACTTGACTGCATAATTTGTGTTTCCCCTGGTCGGTTCTCATATAATTCAGATCTCTTTGTCTCAGGTCTCTCTCCAGCCTAGTTTGCTGTCTGTTTCCACTTCTTTTTTCTTGAGCCCCTCCCTTCTATACCCTTGTGCACTATCCTGACTTCTCCTCCCATCCGCTTACTTTGTACCTTACAATGCACAATGCAAACTACAGGTAGTGCTGCAGGGCCCACACCCTTTTACTTGCCTTACAGAGCAGCTCTGGAGCTGTTACAGTGCCAAGCTGCTGCAAGAAATCAGCTTGAATGCTTCAGGGGCTGGGGCATGGCCAACATGAGCCCCACACCGAAGGAGGGTGGGGGTATTTAATGCGAACTAAGGGTCATCCAAGCGCCGCAAAAGGCCGCCATGCCCTGCATACCCCTTTTCTCTTTTCATATGCAGATGAGGGTTCCAGCCAACTTTGGCCCACTGCTTGGATGACTTCACCGTATGCAAATCCGTCTTCTGCAGACCTTCCCCCAGGAATGCTTGTACTAGTTGTTGCATTTGGTTTGTTGTTTGGGGGTGCTTCAGTATTAGGCAGCCTTCTGCCCTCCCATGTTCATCTGAAAATATGTGTTCTCCCTGCAGTTGTTGTCCCCAGATGAGAGTTCCCTTGTGCTGCCTCAGTTGAATCTCCTTTACTTGACAGAGATGTGCCTGAGCAGCGGCCCTCCCCAGCCCTATCCCAAATCATACTTATTTTGCATAGGAGATACCATGGTCATGAAGATTGTTCTCCCAGGGTGAGGTTCATTCATTGCATTCTGGGAATGCTGACCCCTGTGATTTCCCCAAATGTGGGAAACTCGACTGCATTATTTGTGGTAGTGGGGGACTGTGTTTGTGCTTTCCTCTGGTCAGCTCTGGTAAAAGTCAGATTTCTTTGTCTCAGATCTTCCTCTAGCCTTGTTCTTCTTTCGAGAGTTCCCTTGTGCTGCCTCAGTTGGATCTCCTTCACTTGACAGGGGGGTGCCCGAGCAGCGACCCTCCCCAGCTCTAGCCCAACTCCTACTTACCTGCCAGGTGAGATACTATGAATATGAAGGTGTTTCTCCCAGGGCAAGGCTCACCCATTGCACTCTGGGTGTGCTGCTCCTGCGATTTCCCCAAATGTGGGACACTTGACTGCATAATTTGTGTTTCCCCTGGTCGGCTCTCGTATAATTCAGATCTCTTTGTCTCAGGTCTCTCTCCAGCCTAGTTTGCTGTCTGTTTCCACTTCTCTTTTCTTGAGCCGCTCCCTTCTATGCCCTTGCGCACTATCCTAACTTCTCCCGTCTGCTTACTTTGTGCCTTCCAATGCACAATGCGAACTACAGGTAGTGCTGCAGGGCCCACACCTTTTTACTTGCCTTACAGAGCAGCTCTGGAGCTGTTACAGTGCCCAGCTGCTGCAAGAAATCAGCTTGAATGCTTCAGGGGCTGGGGCATAGCCAACATGAGCCCCACACCGAAGGAGGGTGGAGGTGTTTAATGCGAACTAGGGGTCATCCAAGCGCCGCAAAAGGCCGCCATGCCCTGCATAACCCTTTTCTCTTTTCATATGCAGATGAGGGTTCCAGCCAACTTTGGCCCACTGCTTGGATGACATCACCGTATGCAAATCCGTCTTCTGCAGACCTTCTCCCAGGAATGCTTTTACTAGTTGTTGCATTTGGTTTGTTGTTTGGGGGTGCTTCAGTATTAGGCAGCCTTCTGCCCTCCCATGTTCATCTGAAAATATGTGTTCTCCCTGCAGTTGTTGTCCCCAGATGAGAGTTCCCTTGTGCTGCCTCAGTTGAATCTCCTTTACTTGACAGAGATGTGCCTGAGCAGCGGCCCTCCCCAGCCCTATCCCAAATCATACTTATTTTGCATAGGAGATACCATGGTCATGAAGATTGTTTTCCCAGGGTGAGGTTCATTCATTGCATTCTGGGTATGCCGACCCCTGTGATTTTCCCAAATGTGGGAAACTCAACTGCATTATTTGTGGTAGTGAGGGACTGTGTTTGTGCTTTCCTCTGGTCAGCTCTGGTAAAAGTCAGATTTCTTTGTCTCAGATCTTCCTCTAGCCTTGTTCGTCTTTCGAGAGTTCCCTTGTGCTGCCTCAGTTGGATCTCCTTCACTTGACAGGGGGGTACCCGAGCAGCGACCCTCCCCAGCTCTAGCCCAACTCCAACTTACCTGCCAGGTGAGATATTATGATCATGAAGGTGCTTCTCCCAGGGCAAGGCTCACCCATTGCACTCTGGGTGTGCTGCTCCTGCGATTTCCCCAAATGTGGGACACTTGACTGCATAATTTGTGTTTCCCCTGGTCGGCTCTCGTATAATTCAGATCTCTTTGTCTCAGGTCTCTCTCCAGCCTAGTTTGCTGTCTGTTTCCACTTCTGTTTTCTTGAGCCGCTCCCTTCTATGCCCTTGCGCACTATCCTGACTTCTCCCGTCTGCTTACTTTGTGCCTTCCAATGCACAATGCAAACTACAGGTAGTGCTGCAGGGCCCACACCCTTTTACTTGCCGTACAGAGCAGCTCTTGAGATGTTACAGTGCCCAGCTGCTGCAAGAAATCAGCTTGAATGCTTCAGGGGCTGGGGCATAGCCAACATGAGCCCCACACCGAAGGAGGGTGGAGGTGTTTAATGCGAACTAGGGGTTATCCAAGTGCCGCAAAAGGCCGCCATGCCCTGCACGCCCCTTTTCTCTTTTCATATGCAGACGAGGGTTGAAGCCAACTTTGACCCACTGCTTGGATGACATCACCATATGCAAATCCATCTGCTGCAGGCCTTCCCCCAGGAATGCTTGCACTAGTTGTTGCATTTGGTTTGTTGTTTGGGGGTGCTTCAGTATTAGGCAGCCTTCTGCCCTCCCATGTTCATCTGAAAATATGTGTTCTCCCTGCAGTTGTTGTCCCCAGATGAGAGTTCTTTTGTGCTGCCTCAGTTGAATCTCCTTTACTTGACAGAAATGTGCCTGAGCAGCGGCCCTCCCCAGCCCTATCCCAAATCATACTTATTTTGCATAGGAGGTACCATGGTCATGAAGATTGTTCTCCCAGGGTGAGGTTCATTCATTGCATTCTGGGTATGCTGACCCCTGTGATTTCCCCAAATGTGGAGAACTCGACTGCATTATTTGTGGTAGTGGGGGACTGTGTTTGTGTTTTCCTCCGGTCAGCTCTGGTAAAAGTCAGATTTCTTTGTCCCAGATCTTCCTCTAGCCTTATTCTTCTTTCGAGAGTTCCCTTGTGCTGCCTCAGTTGGATCTCCTTCACTTGACAGGGGGGTGCCCGAGCAGTGACCCTCCCCAGCTATAGCTCAACTCCTACTTACCTGCCAGGTGAGATACTATGATCATGAAGGTGCTTCTCCCAGGGCAAGGCTCACCCATTGCACTCTGGGTGTGCTGCCCCTGCGATTTCCCCAAATGTGGGAAACTATACTGCATAATTTGTGTTTCCCCTGGTCGGCTCTCGTATAATTCAGATCTCTTTGTCTCAGGTCTCTCTCCAGCCTAGTTTGCTGTCTGTTTCCACTTCTTTTTTCTTGCGCCCCTCCTTTTTATACCCTTGTGCACTATCCTGACTTCTCCTCCTGTCTGCTTACTTTGTGCCTTCCAATGCACAATGCAAACTACAGGTAGTGCTGCAGGGCCCAAACCCTTTTACTTGCCTTACAGAGCAGCTCTGGAGCTGTTACAGTGCCAAGCTGCTGCAAGAAATCAGCTTGAATGCTTCAGGGGCTGGGGCATGGACAACATGAGCCCCACACCGAAGGAGGGTGGGGTGTTTAATGCGAACTAAGGGTCATCCAAGCGCCGCAAAAGGCCGCCATGCCCTGCATACCCCTTTTCTCTTTTCATATGCAGACGAGGGTTGAAGCCAACTTTGACCCACTGCTTGGATGACATCACCATATGCAAATCCATCTGCGGCAGGCCTTCCCCCAGGAATGCTTGCACTAGTTGTTGCATTTGGTTTGTTGTTTGGGGGTGCTTCAGTATTAGGCAGCCTTCTGCCCTCCCATGTTCATCTGAAAATATGTGTTCTCCCTGCAGTTGTTGTCCCCAGATGAGAGTTCCCTTGTGCTGCCTCAGTTGAATCTCCTTTACTTGACAGAGATGTGCCTGAGCAGCGGCCCTCCCCAGCCCTATCCCAAATCATACTTATTTTGCATAGGAGATACCATGGTCATGAAGATTATTCTCCCAGGGTGAGGTTCATTCATTGCATTCTGGGTATGCTGACCCCTGTGATTTCCCCAAATGTGGGAAACTCGACTGCATTATTTGTGGTAGTGGGGGACTGTGTTTGTGTTTTCCTCTGGTCAGCTCTGGTAAAAGTCAGATTTCTTTGTTTCAGATCTTTTTCTAGCTTTGTTTTTCTTTCGAGAGTTCCCTTGTGCTGCCTCAGTTGGATCTCCTTCACTTGACAGGGGGGTGCCCGAGCAGTGACCCTCCCCAGCTCTAGCCCAACTCCTACTTACCTGCCAGGTGAGATACTATGATCATGAAGGTGCTTCTCCCAGGGCAAGGCTCACCCATTGCACTCTGGGTGTGCTGCCCCTGCGATTTCCCCAAATGTGGGAAACTTGACTGCATAATTTGTGTTTCCCCTGGTCGGCTCTCGTATAATTCAGATCTCTTTGTCTCAGGTCTATCTCCAGCCTAGTTTGCTGTCTGTTTCCACTTCTCTTTTCTTGAGCCCCTCCCTTTTATACCCTTGTGCACTATCCTGACTTCTCCTCCTGTCTGCTTACTTTGTGCCTTCCAATGCACAATGCAAACTACAGGTTGTGCTGCAGGGCCCACACCCTTTAACTTGCCTTACAGAGCAGCTCTGGAGCTGTTACAGTGCCAAGCTGCTGCAAGAAATCAGCTTGAATGCTTCAGGGGCTGGGGCATGGCCAACATGAGCCCCACACCGAAGGAGGGTGGGGGTGTTTAATGTGAACTAAGGGTCATCCAAGCGCTGCAAAAGGCCGCCATGCCCTGCATACCCCTTTTCATATGCAGATGAGGGTTCCAGCCAACTTTGGCCCACTGCTTGGATGACATCACCGTATGCAAATCCGTCTTCTGCAGACCTTCTCCCAGGAATGCTTTTACTAGTTGTTGCATTTGGTTTGTTGTTTGGGGGTGCTTCAGTATTAGGCAGCCTTCTGCCCTCCCATGTTCATCTGAAAATATGTGTTCTCCCTGCAGTTGTTGTCCCCAGATGAGAGTTCCCTTGTGCTGCCTCAGTTGAATCTCCTTTACTTGACAGAGATGTGCCTGAGCAGCGGCCCTCCCCAGCCCTATCCCAAATCATACTTATTTTGCATAGGAGATACCATGGTCATGAAGATTGTTCTCCCTGGGTGAGGTTCATTCATTGCATTCTGGGTATGCTGACCCCTGTGATTTCCCCAAATGTGGGAAACTCGACTGCATTATTTGTGGTAGTGGGGGACTGTGTTTGTGCTTTCCTCTGGTCAGCTCTGGTAAAATTCAGATTTCTTTGTCTCAGATCTTCCTCTAGCCTTGTTCTTTTTTCGAGAGTTTTCTTGTGCTGCCTCAGTTGGATCTCCTTCACTTGACAGGGGGGTGCCCGAGCAGCGACCCTCCCCAGCTCTAGCCCAACTCCTACTTACCTGCCAGGTGAGATACTATGATCAGGAAGGTGCTTCTCCCAGGGCAAGGCTCACCCATTGCACTCTGGGTGTGCTGCTCCTACGATTTCCCCAAATGTGGGACACTTGACTGCATAATTTGTGTTTCCTCTGGTCGGCTCTCGTATAATTCAGATCTCTTTGTCTCAGGTCTCTCTCCAGCCTAGTTTGCTGTCTGTTTCCACTTCTCTTTTCTTGAGCCGCTCCCTTCTATGCCCTTGTGCACTATCCTGACTTCTCCCGTCTGCTTACTTTGTGCCTTCCAATGCACAATGCAAACTACAGGTAGTGCTGCAGGGCCCACACCCTTTTACTTGCCTTACAGAGCAGCTCTGGAGCTGTTACAGTGCCCAGCTGCTGCAAGAAATCAGCTTGAATGCTTCAAGGGCTGGGGCATGGACAACATGAGCCCCACACCGAAGGAGGGTGGGGGTGTTTAATGCGAACTAAGGGTCATCCAAGCGCCGCAAAAGGCCGCCATGCCCTGCATACCCCTTTTCTCTTTTCATATGCAGATGAGGGTTCCAGCCAACTTTGGCCCACTGCTTGGATGACATCGCCGTATGCAAATCCGTCTTCTGCAGACCTTCCCCCAGGAATGCTTGTACTAGTTGTTGCATTTGGTTTGTTGTTTGGGGGTGCTTCAGTATTAGGCAGCCTTCTGCCCTCCCATGTTCATCTGAAAATATGTGTTCTCCCTGCAGTTGTTGTCCCCAGATGAGAGTTCCCTTGTGCTGCCTCAGTTGAATCTCCTTTACTTGACAGAGATGTGCCTGAGCAGCGGCCCTCCCCAGCCCTATCCCAAATCATACTTATTTTGCATAGGAGATACCATGGTCATGAAGATTGTTCTCCCAGGGTGAGGTTCATTCATTGCATTCTGGGTATGCTGACCCCTGTGATTTCCCCAAATGTGGGAAACTCGACTGCATTATTTGTGGTAGTGGGGGACTGTGTTTGTGCTTTCCTCTGGTCAGCTCTGGTAAAAGTCAGATTTCTTTGTCTCAGATCTTCCTCTAGCCTTGTTCTTTTTTCGAGAGTTCCCTTGTGCTGCCTCAGTTGGATCTCCTTCATTTGAAAGGGGGGTACCCGAGCAGCGACCCTCCCCAGCTCTAGCCCAACTCCTACTTACCTGCCAGGTGAGATACTATGATTATGAAGGTGCTTCTCCCAGGGCAAGGCTCACCCATTGCACTCTGGGTGTGCTGATCCTGCGATTTCCCCAAATGTGGGACACTTGACTGCATAATTTGTGTTTCCCCTGGTCGGCTCTCGTATAATTCAGATCTCTTTGTCTCAGGTCTCTCTCCAGCCTAGTTTGCTGTCTGTTTCCACTTCTCTTTTCTTGAGCCGCTCCCTTCTATGCCCTTGTGCACTATCCTGACTTCTCCCGTCTGCTTACTTTGTGCATTCCAACGCACAATGCGAACTACAGGTAGTGCTGCAGGGCCCACACCCTTTTACTTGCCTTACAGAGCAGCCCTGGAGCTGTTACAGTGCCCAGCTGCTGCAAGAAATCAGCTTGAATGCTTCAGGGGCTGGGGCATAGCCAACATGAGCCCCACACCGAAGGAGGGTGGAGGTGTTCAATGCAAACTAGGGGTCAGCCAAGCTCCGCAAAAGGCCGCCATGCCCTGCACGCCCCTTTTCTCTTTTCATATGCAGACGAGGGTTGAAGCCAACTTTGACCCACTGCTTGGATGACATCACCATATGCAAATCCATCTGCGGCAGGCCTTCCCCCAGGAATGCTTGCACTAGTTTTTGCATTTGGTTTGTTGTTTGGGGGTGCTTCAGTATTAGGCAGCCTTCTGCCCTCCCATGTTCATCTGAAAATATGTGTTCTCCCTGCAGTTGTTGTCCCCAGATGAGAGTTCCCTTGTGCTGCCTCAGTTGAATCTCCTTTACTTGACAGAGATGTGCCTGAGCAGCGGCCCTCCCCAGCCCTATCCCAAATCATACTTATTTTGCATAGGAGATACCATGGTCATGAAGATTGTTCTCCCAGGGTTAGGTTCATTCATTGCATTCTGGGTATGCTGACCCCTGTGATTTCCCCAAATGTGGGAAACTGGACTGCATTATTTGTGGTAGTGGGGGCATGTGTTTGTGCTTTCCTCTGGTCAGCTCTGGTAAAAGTCAGATTTCTTTGTCTCAGATCTTCCTCTAGCCTTGTTCTTCTTTCGAGAGTTCCCTTGTGCTGCCTCAGTTGGATCTCCTTCACTTGACAGGGGGGTGCCCGAGCAGCGACCCTCCCCAGCTCTAACCCAACTCCTACTTACCTGCCAGGTGAGATACTATGATCATGAAGTTGCTTCTCCCAGGGCAAGGCTCACCCATTGCACTCTGGGTGTGCTGCCCCTGCGATTTCCCCAAATGTGGGAAACTTGACTGCATAATTTGTGTTTCCCCTGGTCGGTTCTCATATAATTCAGATCTCTTTGTCTCAGGTCTCTCTCCAGCCTAGTTTGCTGTCTGTTTCCACTTCTTTTTTCTTGAGCCCCTCCCTTCTATACCCTTGTGCACTATCCTGACTTCTCCTCCCATCCGCTTACTTTGTACCTTACAATGCACAATGCAAACTACAGGTAGTGCTGCAGGGCCCACACCCTTTTACTTGCCTTACAGAGCAGCTCTGGAGCTGTTACAGTGCCAAGCTGCTGCAAGAAATCAGCTTGAATGCTTCAGGGGCTGGGGCATGGCCAACATGAGCCCCACACCGAAGGAGGGTGGGGGTATTTAATGCGAACTAAGGGTCATCCAAGCGCCGCAAAAGGCCGCCATGCCCTGCATACCCCTTTTCTCTTTTCATATGCAGATGAGGGTTCCAGCCAACTTTGGCCCACTGCTTGGATGACTTCACCGTATGCAAATCCGTCTTCTGCAGACCTTCCCCCAGGAATGCTTGTACTAGTTGTTGCATTTGGTTTGTTGTTTGGGGGTGCTTCAGTATTAGGCAGCCTTCTGCCCTCCCATGTTCATCTGAAAATATGTGTTCTCCCTGCAGTTGTTGTCCCCAGATGAGAGTTCCCTTGTGCTGCCTCAGTTGAATCTCCTTTACTTGACAGAGATGTGCCTGAGCAGCGGCCCTCCCCAGCCCTATCCCAAATCATACTTATTTTGCATAGGAGATACCATGGTCATGAAGATTGTTCTCCCAGGGTGAGGTTCATTCATTGCATTCTGGGAATGCTGACCCCTGTGATTTCCCCAAATGTGGGAAACTCGACTGCATTATTTGTGGTAGTGGGGGACTGTGTTTGTGCTTTCCTCTGGTCAGCTCTGGTAAAAGTCAGATTTCTTTGTCTCAGATCTTCCTCTAGCCTTGTTCTTCTTTCGAGAGTTCCCTTGTGCTGCCTCAGTTGGATCTCCTTCACTTGACAGGGGGGTGCCCGAGCAGCGACCCTCCCCAGCTCTAGCCCAACTCCTACTTACCTGCCAGGTGAGATACTATGAATATGAAGGTGTTTCTCCCAGGGCAAGGCTCACCCATTGCACTCTGGGTGTGCTGCTCCTGCGATTTCCCCAAATGTGGGACACTTGACTGCATAATTTGTGTTTCCCCTGGTCGGCTCTCGTATAATTCAGATCTCTTTGTCTCAGGTCTCTCTCCAGCCTAGTTTGCTGTCTGTTTCCACTTCTCTTTTCTTGAGCCGCTCCCTTCTATGCCCTTGCGCACTATCCTAACTTCTCCCGTCTGCTTACTTTGTGCCTTCCAATGCACAATGCGAACTACAGGTAGTGCTGCAGGGCCCACACCTTTTTACTTGCCTTACAGAGCAGCTCTGGAGCTGTTACAGTGCCCAGCTGCTGCAAGAAATCAGCTTGAATGCTTCAGGGGCT
The DNA here is from genome assembly GCF_028390025.1 of Pseudophryne corroboree. Taxonomy (NCBI): domain Eukaryota; kingdom Metazoa; phylum Chordata; class Amphibia; order Anura; family Myobatrachidae; genus Pseudophryne; species Pseudophryne corroboree. The sequence continues at coordinate 258,263,915 of NC_086450.1, forward strand.
GGGGCATAGCCAACATGAGCCCCACACCGAAGGAGGGTGGAGGTGTTTAATGCGAACTAGGGGTCATCCAAGCGCCGCAAAAGGCCGCCATGCCCTGCATAACCCTTTTCTCTTTTCATATGCAGATGAGGGTTCCAGCCAACTTTGGCCCACTGCTTGGATGACATCACCATATGCAAATCCATCTGCGGCAGGCCTTCCCCCAGGAATGCTTGCACTAGTTGTTGCATTTGGTTTGTTGTTTGGGGGTGCTTCAGTATTAGGCAGCCTTCTGCCCTCCCATGTTCATCTGAAAATATGTGTTCTCCCTGCAGTTGTTGTCCCCAGATGAGAGTTCCCTTGTGCTGCCTCAGTTGAATCTCCTTTACTTGACAGAGATGTGCCTGAGCAGCGGCCCTCCCCAGCCCTATCCCAAATCATACTTATTTTGCATAGGAGATACCATGGTCATGAAGATTGTTCTCCCAGGGTTAGATTCATTGCATTCTGGGTATGCTGACCCCTGTGATTTCCCCAAATGTGGGAAACTCGACTGCATTATTTGTGGTAGTGGGGGACTGTGTTTGTGCTTTCCTCTGGTCAGCTCTGGTAAAAGTCAGATTTCTTTGTCTCAGATCTTCCTCTAGCCTTGTTCTTCTTTCGAGAGTTCTCTTGTGCTGCCTCAGTTGGATCTCCTTCACTTGACAGGGGGCTGCTCGAGCAGCGACCCTCCCCAGCTCTAGCCCAACTCCTACTTACCTGCCAGGTGAGATACTATGATCATGAAGTTGCTTCTCCCAGGGCAAGGCTCACCCATTGCACTCTGGGTGTGCTGCCCCTGCGATTTCCCCAAATGTGGGACACTTGACTGCATAATTTGTGTTTCACCTGGTCGGCTCTCGTATAATTCAGATCTCTTTGTCTCAGGTCTCTCTCCAGCCTAGTTTGCTGTCTGTTTCCACTTCTTTTTTCTTGAGCCCCTCCCTTTTATACCCTTGTGCACTATCCTGACTTCTCCTCCCGTCTGCTTACTTTGTGCCTTCCAATGCACAATGCAAACTACAGGTAGTGCTGCAGGGCCCACACCCTTTTACTTGCCTTACAGAGCAGCTCTGGAGCTGTTACAGTGCCCAGCTGCTGCAAGAAATCAGCTTGAATGCTTCAGGGGCTGGGGCATGGACAACATGAGCCCTACACCGAAGGAGGGTGGGGGTGTTTAATGCGAACTAAGGGTCATCCAAGCGCCGCAAAAGGCCGCCATGCCCTGCATACCCCTTTTCTCTTTTCATATGCAGATGAGGGTTCCAGCCAACTTTGGCCCACTGCTTGGATGACATCACCGTATGCAAATCCGTCTTCTGCAGACCTTCCCCCAGGAATGCTTGTACTAGTTGTTGCATTTGGTTTGTTGTTTGGGGGTGCTTCAGTATTAGGCAGCCTTCTGCCCTCCCATGTTCATCTGAAAATATGTGTTCTCCCTGCAGTTGTTGTCCCCAGATGAGAGTTCCCTTGTGCTGCCTCAGTTGAATCTCCTTTACTTGACAGAGATGTGCCTGAGCAGCGGCCCTCCCCAGCCCTATCCCAAATCATACTTATTTTGCATAGGAGATACCATGGTCATAAAGATTGTTCTCCCAGGGTGAGGTTCATTCATTGCATTCTGGGTATGCTGACCCTTGTGATTTCCCCAAATGTGGGAAACTCAATTGCATTATTTGTGGTAGTGGGGGACTGTGTTTGTGCTTTCCTCTGGTCAGCTCTGGTAAAAGTCAGATTTCTTTGTCTCAGATCTTCCTCTAGCCTTGTTCTTCTTTCGAGAGTTCCCTTGTGCTGCCTCAGTTGGATCTCCTTCACTTGACTGGGGGGTACCCGAGCAGCGACCCTCCCCAGCTCTAGCCCAGCTCCTACTTACCTGCCAGGTGAGATACTATGGTCATGAAGGTGCTTCTCCCAGGGCAAGGCTCACCCATTGCACTCTGGGTGTGCTGCTCCTGCGATTTCCCCAAATGTGGGACACTTGACTGCATAATTTGTGTTTCCCCTGGTCGGCTCTCGTATAATTCAGATCTCTTTGTCTCAGGTCTCTCTCCAGCCTAGTTTGCTGTCTGTTTCCACTTCTCTTTTCTTGAGCCGCTCCCTTCTATGCCCTTGTGCACTATCCTGACTTCTCCCGTCTGCTTACTTTGTGCCTTCCAACGCACAATGCGAACTACAGGTAGTGCTGCAGGGCCCACACCCTTTTACTTGCCTTACAGAGCAGCTCTGGAGCTGTTACAGTGCCCAGCTGCTGCAAGAAATCAGCTTGAATGCTTCAGGGGCTGGGGCATAGCCAACATGAGCCCCACACCGAAGGAGGGTGGAGGTGTTCAATGCAAACTAGGGGTCAGCCAAGCGCCGCAAAAGGCCGCCATGCCCTGCACGCCCCTTTTCTCTTTTCATATGCAGACGAGGGTTGAAGCCAACTTTGACCCACTGCTTGGATGACATCACCATATGCAAATCCATCTGCGGCAGGCCTTCCCCCAGGAATGCTTGCACTAGTTGTTGCATTTGGTTTGTTGTTTGGGGGTGCTTCAGTATTAGGCAGCCTTCTGCCCTCCCATGTTCATCTGAAAATATGTGTTCTCCCTGCAATTGTTGTCCCCAGATGAGAGTTCCCTTGTGCTGCCTCAGTTGAATCTCCTTTACTTGACAGAGATGTGCCTGAGCAGCGGCCCTCCCCAGCCCTATCCCAAATCATACTTATTTTGCATAGGAGATACCATGGTCATGAAGATTGTTCTCCCAGGGTTAGGTTCATTCATTGCATTCTGGGTATGCTGACCCCTGTGATTTCCCCAAATGTGGGAAACTTGACTGCATTATTTGTGGTAGTGGGGGCCTGTGTTTGTGCTTTCCTCTGGTCAGCTCTGGTAAAAGTCAGATTTCTTTGTCTCAGATCTTCCTCTAGCCTTGTTCTTCTTTCGAGAGTTCCCTTGTGCTGCCTCAGTTGGATCTCCTTCACTTGACAGGGGGGTGCCCGAGCAGCGACCCTCCCCAGCTCTAGCCCAACTCCTACTTACCTGCCAGGTGAGATACTATGATCATGAAGTTGCTTCTCCCAGGGCCAGGCTCACCCATTGCACTCTGGGTGTGCTGTCCCTGCGATTTCCCCAAATGTGGGAAACTTGACTGCATAATTTGTGTTTCCCCTGGTCGGTTCTCATATAATTCAGATCTCTTTGTCTCAGGTCTCTCTCCAGCCTAGTTTGCTGTCTGTTTCCACTTCTTTTTTCTTGAGCCCCTCCCTTCTATACCCTTGTGCACTATCCTGACTTCTCCTCCCATCCGCTTACTTTGTACCTTACAATGCACAATGCAAACTACAGGTAGTGCTGCAGGGCCCACACCCTTTTACTTGCCTTACAGAGCAGCTCTGGAGCTGTTACAGTGCCAAGCTGCTGCAAGAAATCAGCTTGAATGCTTCAGGGGCTGGGGCATGGCCAACATGAGCCCCACACCGAAGGAGGGTGGGGGTGTTTAATGCGAACTAAGGGTCATCCAAGCGCCGCAAAAGGCCGCCATGCCCTGCATACCCCTTTTCTCTTTTCATATGCAGATGAGGGTTCCAGCCAACTTTGGCCCACTGCTTGGATGACATCACCGTATGCAAATCCGTCTTCTGCAGACCTTCCCCCAGGAATGCTTGTACTAGTTGTTGCATTTGGTTTGTTGTTTGGGGGTGCTTCAGTATTAGGCAGCCTTCTGCCCTCCCATGTTCATCTGAAAATATGTGTTCTCCCTGCAGTTGTTGTCCCCAGATGAGAGTTCCCTTGTGCTGCCTCAGTTGAATCTCCTTTACTTGACAGAGATGTGCCTGAGCAGCGGCCCTCCCCAGCCCTATCCCAAATCATACTTATTTTGCATAGGAGATACCATGGTCATGAAGATTATTCTCCCAGGGTGAGGTTCATTCATTGCATTCTGGGTATGCTGACCCCTGTGATTTCCCCAAATGTGGGAAACTCGACTGCATTATTTGTGGTAGTGGGGGACTGTGTTTGTGCTTTCCTCTGGTCAGCTCTGGTAAAAGTCAGATTTCTTTGTCTCAGATCTTCCTCTAGCCTTGTTCTTCTTTCGAGAGTTCCCTTGTGCTGCCTCAGTTGGATCTCCTTCATTTGACAGGGGGGTGCCCGAGCAGCGACCCTCCCCAGCTCTAACCCAACTCCTACTTACCTGCCAGGTGAGATACTATGATCATGAAGTTGCTTCTCCCAGGGCAAGGCTCACCCATTGCACTCTGGGTGTGCTGCCCCTGCGATTTCCCCAAATGTGGGAAACTTGACTGCATAATTTGTGTTTCCCCTGGTCGGTTCTCATATAATTCAGATCTCTTTGTCTCAGGTCTCTCTCCAGCCTAGTGATAAAGCTAAATATTTATCTTATATAAAACCCTTTATGAGGTCTAAGAACACTGTACGCTATTCACGTATGGAGTACCGTAAGGGTACGCTCGTTGCGTAGCAATCGCTTAGCCGTAGTCGAGACGCTCAAGCGTCACGTTCGCTCACGGCCAAGAGATCACAGGCAGGCACGCTATTGGCTGCCGTCTAACGTAATGATTCGCTATAGCGTAGCGGACGCTCGGGACCACGAGGAGATCACCAGCGGCGCTGACGCTCACAATGTTAAACCTTTATATCTAAACCATAAACCGTATATTATGCAGTAAAACCTTAGTGTAGTGATAGAGTGTAAATGCAACACAGTATAACCTTATTAACTCAAATGCTGTTCGAGCGTCACCGACGCTCTGAGAATACTAAACACTATAAGAAATACACAGATACCTGGGCTTAGGGTCCAACGCCTAATATATATATATTATGAATGATATACTTGCAAAAGAATTAACACAATACAAGTCATACACTGCAATATAACATAGACTACCTAACCAGATAACTACACAGGAAATACAATACAATACAATTATGTTTTAAGGGAAAATAAGAGAGAAAGAGGAGAAGAGAGAGAGAGAGAGAAATGGCTCACAATAACAGTAAGAACAATATGGTAGCGGAGAAACACTTACGCACAAGGGAAAGATCGCATGCGCCTCTGGACATCCAGCTCCCGATTTTCAGCAATGATAACCGTTGAAGAGTGAGCTGGATGTGATCGGCTTGTCTATTTATGCCCCACACACAATACAATTCAATGGTCCCTACAATCTCATTGTTCATTGGACACAGGAATTCCTCCTCGCACTATAACAAAAGGTCATAGGTTGATTCATACAGGTGGGCTGTGACGATTTCCAACAGCTCAGGTGGGTGGGATACTGGGTTTCCCGCCGCATGGCTAAGTAAGAGTAAATAATAGTAAATGGACATAAACTTCTTATGTCCATAACTATTCGCACGAGCGATTAATCCGCTCCAAACCAACACCGGAATATTGCTCTTTAAATGTTCTTCCGATGGGTACTAAACACCACTGTATGACTCCTGTTAGACCCTTCGTACAATACAAAGAGGGATCCCCCTGTCCAGGAACATGCTATATTAACTAAACTTTCAGAATCTATCAAAGGGACCATGATCTACAAAATACATTATATAGTTAAAATATGTAACGATTGAGTCGCACGCTACGATCACATAAACTCTACCGTAAATACGCATACCGTGCGCCTGCGGGTGCCCGCGACTGTGAGTATGCGCACGCACGGGAGAGCGTACGCATGCGCAGCGCGGACGTGTATGAGGTGCAAATATGGCAGTGTTTATAGAGATATTTTTCTGACTTTGACAGTCCACCCTTTGGCAGTCAACAATAACTGCCACCTTCTAAAACATTTCAAAAAGAGAAAAATATATGTCAGGGGTTAATACATTTCCATGGTTGGGTAAGGGAGGAGAGTGGAGAAGGTGTGAAGAGGGTATGACCTAGTGAGATAGTAGAAGCATGTGTGTATGAATCCATGTTTGGGGGGGTCATGTATCATCGTGCCGTACGTGTTGTACATCAAGCTTCGAGGCATTGCGAAGTATACATTTGAATTCCTTCTTATCCCGTGGTATGGGTCTGTGGATGGGCTGTCAAACTTTACCGAGCTCTTTTCGGCTTTTGGTTGTAACAAAATGGGGGAGCACATTTTAGTTGATGATACATGAATGGGGGAATATGTGATTGCTGATATCTGTGCCTGTATTCCCTATACTATGTGTGTAATTACCTGAAGGTTGTAGAGATGAAGAAAAGACATAATTACGGTAAATGCAGTGGTATTCTATGTCAGGTAAATGAACATTTGTCGGTTGAAGTCTTGTTCGGTGTCTGTTGAATGCAGTCTTCTTTGTGCTTTTGCCCATAAGGTGCGAGCAAAAGCTTTGTCAATGTCCATAGATTTACAAAAGTGTTGGGCTAGCGTAATTTTAAAATTTCTAGGGAAACTGGGGATCTATGGCAAAGTTCATCAAAAATCTGTGTATCAGGTTGTCAAAACTTCTTCTTTAATCCATCTGTTGTCTGTATATCGGCTCATCAAATTCCTCGTCCAAGTGGGTCTTTTTACCTTGGAGGAAACGGAAAAACAGGTGAAAGAAACGGACCGTAGAAATCGCATTTTCATCACATCATTGTTTCTACATTTGGGTCATAAATCAAATCCATTGGAATTACAGTTTCCTCACTCCTTAAACTCATCACCCTGGTACTTCGTTTACACTTCGTTAAAGCCTGACCGCATCTAAATATCAAGCCAATCGTTATGATAACACCTAAGATACATAGGAGAAACTTCCCAACATCCATTATGACTCCTTGAGCCCAGTCTCCTAAACCAGAGAACCAATTTCGCGGGTTCAACCATGACACCCAACCAGTCAGCTCATTACCTACAGCAGCAAGAGTGAGATTGTGTCTCCTGCGAAATTCCCACTTCAGTTGGAGAATATCGTCCATCTTTTGGTCTATGACCTCGACCGGGTCCTCGGTGCTATTCGTAATATATGTGCAACATTTCACGCCGTATTGTGTTGCCAGTGTGACACAATATCCGCCTGTCACTGCTGTGAGGTAATTAAGAACCATTCTATGCTGTACCAGTTCTGTTTTATAAGCTTGAAGTTCTCTTCCAGTATACCTAAACGTGTCATCATACATTTCAGTGATATTATCTAACAAATTTGCAAGCGCAGATATGTATTTATAATTCAACACTCCTCTGGCGGTGCGAGTGATGTCTAACGCGATTAGAAACTGAATCCCGGTGGATTCATGGATCATGTCAGAGGCCGGATGCTCTGTTCTTTCTATCAGGTGCCGTTTAACTACGTGCTCGTAATGGGTGTGAGTATAAGGAGTTTGGGCAACACGGTGTATGTCTTTCATTTTGTCATGTGATACAGTCATTACTTCAGGCAGTACTTTTCCAATATAACACAATCCTTCAGAGTTTGGGGCAAGCCACTTATACGCCTTTCTCCCGCATATGAAATATGCATCATCGGGGAGAACATATGGGACGGAGTAGGACATAACCATATTACACACCTTCCATGTGAAATCTCCTAACCCTAATTCTTCCATCTGCTTAGTACACGTATCAGGTTGTACGATATGTGCACAGTATCCTGGTGATACCTCTCCAACTCTCGTAATCCTATTTCCTAAGGTATACCTATATCGGAAAGATTTTCCTCTACTGGCTATGTGGCGTATAAACTCTGTATCTGTAGGCATTCTATCTGCTCTATGCGAAAAGGTCATGGTTTGGTTACTCCATGACACTTCCCAATTTCCCGGCTTTCGGGGATTGGAGATGTTAAAACATAATAGGGACCTATCCACATGGTATTGGTGGAGCTTCAAACTAGGAGGGCTGGAGATATTAAACCTCCTGTCCACCGGTCTCCCACCACTTAACTCAAGTACCTCCCCTAACGTTAAAGGAAATGGTACTAGCCCTGATTTGCTATGACCTTGAGGTACTTGGGAGCATACCCAACAATCTGTTTTATTTAACACACTACCCACTAAGGAGTGATAGTCACTCAATGGATGCCGGTCCATATGGATATTAAAACTGGATTGGCATTTCTTAATGCACCCATCCTCCACTACGTTGTTACAGAGCCTACAGATACAGTTTTCTTCAGCTAACAATCCTTCACAATTCCTTCTATTGTCAATGCTATCTGATCGTTTTCTGATACTCGCCTTTACTTGTTGGTTAAGTTGTTCTTGGAAAACTACGCCTCCATCTTTATCATCAGAACCCATTCCAGAACCTCTCTCGACCTCCATGGTACTCTCGCCGGAACAGACTGCTCTGGTCAACATCATGGTCAACAGGAAAATCCGGATCACAGTCTCTTGGGGCAAGTCCATCTTGTAGGAGGAAATGGAGAAGAATGAGAAGGGGGAAAAAAAAATAATTTGAGGGAAAAGGGATGGGAAGTTGGAGAAAAACAATAAAAGGGAACAGGGGATCGACAACTGCTTTTGGTCTTGTGATTTTCAATGCTCAGGTGCCGCCTCAATCCTCCTGGAACAGACACTCCAGTGATACAACCTCTACCGTCTGTTCCTTATCACGGGACCTCTCTGGATCAGCAACCTTCTTACAGTGGGACGAATGAACCCAAGTCTCTCTCTCAGCAACCTTCAATGCTGTAGTGCTAGTCAATAAGACCTGGTATGGTCCTTCCCATCTGTCAATAAGGCAACCTGAGCGTAGAAAATTCCTTATCATTACATAATCCCCAGGTTCAATGTCATGACAATTACTATCTGGTAAATCAGGAATCACCAACTTCAGATTATCATTTTGATTCCTTAACTGTTTACTCATGTTAATCAAGTATTTTACAGTCACTTCATTGTTACACTTCAAATCATCCTGAGGGTTAATCATAACATGCGGTTGTCGACCAAACAAGATTTCAAAGGGAGACAGATTAAAAGGGGACCTGGGAGTGGTTCTGATGCTGTACAGTACAATGGGTAAAGCTTCTGGCCATGTCAATCCTGTCTCTGCCATCACTTTACTCAGTTTATTTTTAATAGTGCTGTTCACTCTTTCCACTTTCGCACTCGCCTGTGGATGGTATGGAGTGTGCAGCTTGCTATCAATTCCCATCAATTTACACATTCCTTGAAAGACATCACCTGTAAAATGGGTACCCCTATCACTTTCGATAATTCTAGGGATACCATATCTACATACAAATTCCTGCACAATTTTCTTAGCAGTAAACATAGCGGTATTTGTGGCCGCCGGAAATGCTTCGACCCAATTTGAGAAAACATCTATACAAACAAGTACATATTTCAAATTTCGACAAGGGGGTAATTGTATAAAGTCAATCTGTATTACCTGGAAAGGGCCGCCGGCAGGTGGGATATGAGATGGTTCTGTAGGTATTGCCTTTCCGATGTTCTTTCTCAAACAGGTAAGGCATGACATTGCTCTTTTACTCGCATGAGATGAAAATCCTGGGGCACACCAATATGCTCTTACCAACTTGCACATCCCTTCCTTGCCCAGATGAGTCAGCCCGTGAGCTGCCTCAGCTAAACATGGAAGGTATGCTCTGGGGGCCACTGGTTTACTGTGTCCATCCGTCCAGAGTCCTGAGGACTCCTGGCCATATCCTTTTGCCTTCCAGACTGCCTTTTCCTGTGTGGAACACAAATTTTGCATCTCACACAACTTCTGTGTGTTGATGGTATTAAATACCATCAGTTGTGTGGTGTCTGTCTGTCTGGGGGTACCAGCTGCTAACTTAGCAGCTTCGTCTGCTCGGCTGTTACCAAGTGATACTGGGTCTTGGCTATATGTGTGTGCTTTACATTTGATAACAGCCACTCTGTCGGGTTCCTGTATCGCTGTTAGAAGCCTTTTTATGTGGGCTGCATGCGCTATCGGTGTACCAGCTGCCGTCATGAAATTTCTGAGGCGCCATAGGGCTCCGAAATCATGGACTACCCCGAATGCGTATCTAGAGTCGGTGTAGATATTGGCTGATTTGCCCTTAGCCAATTCACATGCTCTGGTTAGGGCGACCAGTTCAGCAACCTGGGCTGAGTGAGGTGGGCCTAGCGGTTCCGCTTCTATGGTGCCTTGGTCATCTACGACTGCGTATCCAGTACACAAGTCTCCCGAGTCTGACTGTCTATGACAACTACCGTCCGTGTAGAACGTAAGTTCTACATCTTCCAGTGGGTTGTCACTGATGTCAGGCCTTGCGGTAAAATTTTGGGTCAAATATTCCATACAATCATGTGTGTCTTCCTTTGTATTAAATCCTCCTTCCCCACCACTCTCATCCTCCACCCTTTGTGCCTGTCCAGGCACACCTGGGAGATATGTTGCAGGATTTAATGCACTGCATCTCCTTATGGTGATGTTTACGGGGGCCATTAGTGCCAATTCCCATCTTGTAAACCGCGCTAATGAGACGTGCCTGGTTTGGGCAGAATTTAACAAGGCTGACACTGCATGTGGTGTATGAATTGTGAGGTTGTGACCTAGCACGACATCTTCGCTTTTCGTTACTAGCAATGCTATCGCAGCAACGCTTCGCAAGCATGTGGGGAGGGATCGCGCTACCGTGTCTAGCTGAGCGCTGTAATATGCTACTGGCCTGCTGGCATCACCGTGCTTTTGGTTAGTACGCCTGCCGCGCAACCAGCACTTTCTGTTCCGTATAGCTCAAAGGGTTTCCCATAGTCTGGCATACCTAATGCTGGTGCCTGCGTTAGGCACTGTTTAAGTCTCTCAAATGCCGTCTCAAACTCGTCTGTATGCGAAATCCGATCAGGTTTGTTTGAGGAGACCATCTCCTGCAAAGGTAACGCTAGAATGGAAAATCCTGGGATCCAGTTACGGCAATACCCACACATTCCTAAAAACGTTCTGATCTGTTGCTGGGTTTGTGGCAGAGTCATGTCTCTAATTGCTTGAATTCTATCAGCGGTCAGGTGTTTCAGGCCTTGTGTTAGACAGTGTCCCAAATATTTTACCTTAGTTTGGCATAATTGCAACTTGTCTTTGGAAACCTTGTGTCCTGTGTCTGAAAGATGAAACAGGAGCTGTTTCGTATCCTTCAGGGATGCTTCCAATGAATCAGAGCACAGTAGTAGATCATCCACGTACTGTATTAATACTGATCCACTCACTGGTTGGAAAGACTGTAAACAATCATGCAAAGCCTGGGAAAATATACTTGGACTATCTATGAATCCTTGTGGTAATCGAGTCCATGTGTATTGGACTCCTCTGTATGTAAATGCGAACAAATATTGGCTGTCAGGGTGCAGGGGTACCGAAAAGAAAGCGGAGCAGAGGTCAATAACAGTGAAAAATTTCGCAGTGGGAGGGATTTGCATTAGGATGACAGCTGGATTTGGCACTACGGGGAACTGACTCTCAACTATTTTGTTAATCCCCCTTAGATCCTGCACTAGCCGGTAACCCCTCCCCCCACTCTTTTTCACAGGGAAGATGGGACTATTGGCAGTGCTGGACGTTCTTACCAGAATGCCCTGTTGTAGCAAGCGCTCTATTACTGGGTAAACTCCTAACTCCACCTCTGGCTTCAGAGGGTACTGTGGGATTTTTGGAGCTATCCTACCATCTTTTACTTGTACAACTACCGGAGCTACGTTTGCCATTAATCCAGTGTCCTGTCCATCTTTAGTCCAAAGTGACTCTGGTATCTGAGATGTCATTTCTTCTACTTGGGAGGGAGTCCTATTTGTCATAATGGTATGTGACATTAATTTTGATGGGGAGTCTAACATGTCTCGCACTTCCTGAGCGTGATTCTCAGGTATGTCCAAGAATACACCTTCAGGAGTACAATAAATGACGCACCCCATTTTACACAGTAAGTCTCTTCCCAGGAGATTGGTCGGTGCCGATGCAGCCAGCAAAAAGGAATGCTTGGTATGTAAAGGCCCTATTGTAATCTCGGCTGGCTCGCTAACAGGGTAATGCTGGACTACTCCTGTTACTCCCATGGCTGGAATTGTCCTACCAGTGGTTCTCATGCCCACTGTCGAATTTATCACTGATTTGGCCGCCCCCGTATCTACAAGAAAGTTTAATGATTTACCAGCTACATTAATTGCAACTTCGGGTTCACTTCCAAGGCTTGCAATCAATTTTACTGGCTGCAGATTACAGGTATGGCCACACCCCTATTGGGTATGGTGACCTCCCTGAATCCCGCTGGCAGCAACTACTTGTGAGGGAGTTAGCTGGGAACTACCAGAGGCGTGCCAGTCTCTGTTCGGGGGGTATCTTTTTGTTTCCCCTGTATGTGGCTCATAACTCCGTCTCTGTGGACCCTGATCCCAATGTCGTGTGTCGTGTCGTTGTCTAGGGGGTTGATAAGATTTTTGTACATTTCTCGATCTACAGTCTCGTGCAAAGTGTCCTTGTTTGTGACAAAAATAACATGTTACCACATTTGACTTACCCACAGGGTTTGGTGATATTAACACAGGCTGTTTTGTGGTCAGGGCCTGTATACTTACTGACATTAACTTATCACCTTGTGACTCCCTGTGTCTGGTGATATTCCGGTCGTGATCAATAGCAGCCTCTCTCAAAGTAGCCACAGACAGACCTCGCCAACATGGTTGTGTGGTCTGTACCCTAGTCTTTAATGACTCTTTTAAACCATCCATCAGTACCGATACTGTTACTTCTCGATGGTTTATGTTTGTTTTAATGTCCTCTATGCCTGTGTATTTTGCCATCTCTGATAATGCTCTGTGAAAATACTCTGCAGCTGTTTCTGACTCCTTTTGTTTAATGGAGAATATCTTGTTCCATTTAACTACCGCTGGGAAATACTCCTTTAACTGTAAACTTATTCTTTTTACATTATCTTTGTTGTACACATCTGTAAGAGGTACATCCTGATCTAATCCACAGTCAGCTAAAAATTGAGTTGCGTCGACATTGGAGGGTAAACAAGCTCTTAGCAGTACTTGCCAATCTTTATTATTGGGCTCTAAAGTGTTTCCTAGGTCTCTGATGTATTTTTGGCTAGCAACTAAATCTTTTCTAGGGTCAGGGAATTCAGACACTATGGTCCTTAATTCCATTCGGGTAAACGGGCTATACATGGCGATGTTCCTAACAGGAGTGACTCCTGAAGTGTCCGTTTTCCCATTTGGCACTACTATTACTTTAACAGGATTAATTCTAACAACATCATTCTGTGTAGATTCTGCAGTTTGTGGTGAAATAGTTTCAGCATAGTGTATGGTGCCGTACTTACCCGTTGATACGACCTCACCTGTCCCTCCGCTAGGGGGCTTTGTTACTAATCTTATGGGTTGGGCCGTGCCTACTGTTGTTTCTGATATGGTGGCTGCTAGAGAGAGCGCTGATATTGTTGCCGATTCGTCCTCTTGATCACACTCCTGGGGAAAGTTCAAAACAGGGTACAACTTGCACGGGTTAATACTTGCATTGGTTAATTGGTTAACATTATCTTTAACATTTACACAGTTGCTAAGTGTTTGTTTGTTACACCTTAGTGCGTCATTCTCCGCAACCAATTTCTCTCCTGATATGTATGGTGGCGGTGGGGCCGTGGCTATCAGTTTCCTGATCGAGCCAGATCCCGCCGCCTGAGCCAATCCTCTCTGTATGTCACCCTCCTGTTGCCACAACTGCAAATAATCATAATGCTTGATTCGTCTCTTTGCTGATTTAATGAGACATATCCTTCTCCTTAAATTCGTTAACACTTCTGTGCTGAAGCTACCTACTCTTGGGAATTTCTCCCCGTCATGTACTGTCATTCTCTCCCATTCATCACATTCATCACATTCATCACCATGCTTCTGTGTGACTTCCGTACTTTTCACACATTACGTACCTTGCCGACCCGACTGGTCGGTTTATAGAATCAACCCGAACCGAGGTTGATCGCCCCCTTCCTGAACAACTGGCCCCCATAATTTGCAGGTGTTACGGAACCTTACAAAAAACCAAGATATTCACGATAGGTTGGCGGTGAAGTTTACCGAGCACCTCACTCACTCGCCCACGCCGACCAATACGACCTGATCACACTGATATAGTGCTGGCGTACTCGACCCAGGGCCCCTATTAACCTTTGTTTACTGGAACATGTGAGTGTGATCCGCAGAGCATTAACCCTTTCCAGTAAAGGTGTGGTTGTCAGATAGTTCCTGAGTGACCAGCGAACTTCCCTTTTTGAAAAAATAAAAAATTACACAAATCACGTTCGAATGTACAAATAGCGTTTATGACCTTCGTACACAAATAGTACCGGTCAGGTTTACTAATGCACACAATTACGTGCGGTACAATCGTTCAGCACATAAGCAACTAATCTTATGTACGGAGTGACCAGCGGAATCGAAAATTGCAGCTGCGAATTCCTTCAGCAAGAGCTTGTATGGCCTATATGGGTGTTGCACCAACCCTTTTTTTTTTTGGTGTTGTGCCTGTGGACTCTATAGCGGACTTCCTTGTCTGCTGTACCTAGACCTCCTGGTCTGTTACAGTGTGACCTCCTGGTCTGCTATACTCTAATGCTCAAATTTTTTGTTTAACCAAGGATGCCTCCCTAGCCACCGTGCATGTCACTTACACGTATGTACCTTCACGAGAACTCGATGATTTCTTTTGGTTCAATCCTCAAAATTGTAAAAACACACTCACTCACCACATATACACTTTTGTTTCTATTTCTATTTCTGCGCAGAAATTTCTCTTTAGACCAGATGTGTTACAAATTAGGAGAAGGATCTGTTAATTTAAATTTCGAATTTAAAATAGATTTGCGCTACTTATCGCCTGTTGCGCTATTTATCGCTTGTTGCGCTATTTATCGCTTGTTGCGCTATTTAACAATCAACACTATCGTGTGACTTGAGTTACGTGGGCGTACCCAGACGCTCCGTTGCGTAATTTACGCTGCGTGCGTCGGCCTTTGCGTACGCGAGTCTCAGCCCTTTGTTAGAGACACGTGTACACAAAACCAATGTCCACCGTAACACAACTAACACATTTATCAATGTAGATGATCCTCGATCATCTACCGCACACCACACCAATCTCTCCTTTTACCTTTAGGTAGAGCTGTGTGTATTTATATACCTTAACTGTATTACCTTTACTCTTTAACTATGAAATAGCGGCAAATCTCTCTTAGTACGTTTATCAATTATACAATGGCAAACAGGAGAGTGATATATGAAAATACACGAATGAAAAGAAATGCAGATATGCGTGCGTGTGTACGCAAGACAGAAATAAACAGTTTTAAAAAGACACTATTGTTTTGTTCTTACCTCCGGTCCCGGATTCCTTCAGCACCCTTTACTAAGCGAAGCAGACGCTTATCCAAACAGCACTACGAGGAATATGACCTCCCGCCCTTTGCTGCTGGATAATGTCTGCTGAAATTACCTAGTGCAGATATGTGAAGGACGGGCGAGCCGCCAATTGATAAAGCTAAATATTTATCTTATATAAAACCCTTTATGAGGTCTAAGAACACTGTACGCTATTCACGTATGGAGTACCGTAAGGGTACGCTCGTTGCGTAGCAATCGCTTAGCTGTAGTCGAGACGCTCAAGCGTCATGTTCGCTCACGGCCAAGAGATCACAGGCAGGCACGCTATTGGCTGCCGTCTAACGTAATGATTCGCTATAGCGTAGCGGACGCTCGGGACCACGAGGAGATCACCAGCGGCGCTGACGCTCACAATGTTAAACCTTTATATCTAAACCATAAACCGTATATTATGCAGTAAAACCTTAGTGTAGTGATAGAGTGTAAATGCAACACAGTATAACCTTATTAACTCAAATGCTGTTCGAGCGTCACCGACACTCTGAGAATACTAAACACTATAAGAAATACACAGATACCTGGGCTTAGGGTCCAACGCCTAATATATATATATTATGAATGATATACTTGCAAAAGAATTAACACAATACAAGTCATACACTACAATATAACATAGACTACCTAACCAGTTAACTACACAGGAAATACAATACAATACAATTATGTTTTAAGGGAAAATAAGAGAGAAAGAGGAGAAGAGAGAGAGAGAGAGAAATGGCTCACAATAACAGTAAGAACAATATGGTTGCGGAGAAACACTTACGCACAAGGGGAATGATCGCATGCGCCTCTGGACATCCAGCTCCCGATTTTCAGCAATGATAACCGTTGAAGAGTGAGCTGGATGTGATCGGCTTGTCTATTTATGCCCCACACACAATACAATTCAATGGTCCCTACAATCTCATTGTTCATTG
The DNA here is from genome assembly GCF_028390025.1 of Pseudophryne corroboree. Classification (NCBI taxonomy): domain Eukaryota; kingdom Metazoa; phylum Chordata; class Amphibia; order Anura; family Myobatrachidae; genus Pseudophryne; species Pseudophryne corroboree. Next base: position 258,280,210 of record NC_086450.1, read on the forward strand.
GACACAGGAATTCCTCCTCGCACTATAACAAAAGGTCATAGGTTGATTCATACAGGTGGGCTGTGACGATTTCCAACAGCTCAGGTGGGTGGGATACTGGGTTTCCCGCCGCATGGCTAAGTAAGAGTAAATAATAGTAAATGGACATAAACTTCTTATGTCCATAACTATTCGCACGAGCGATTAATCCGCTCCAAACCAACACCGGAATATTGCTCTTTAAATGTTCTTCCGATGGGTACTAAACACCACTGTATGACTCCTGTTAGACCCTTCGTACAATACAAAGAGGGATCCCCCTGTCCAGGAACATGCTATATTAACTAAACTTTCAGAATCTATCAAAGGGACCATGATCTACAAAATACATTATATAGTTAAAATATGTAACGATTGAGTCGCACGCTACGATCACATAAACTCTACCGTAAATACGCATACCGTGCGCCTGCGGGTGCCCGCGACTGTGAGTATGCGCACGCACGGGAGAGCGTACGCATGCGCAGCGCGGACGTGTATGAGGTGCAAATATGGCAGTGTGTATAGAGATATTTTTCTGACTTTGACACTAGTTTGCTGTCTGTTTCCACTTCTTTTTTCTTGAGCCCCTCCCTTCTATACCCTTGTGCACTATCCTGACTTCTCCTCCCATCCGCTTACTTTGTACCTTACAATGCACAATGCAAACTACAGGTAGTGCTGCAGGGCCCACACCCTTTTACTTGCCTTACAGAGCAGCTCTGGAACTGTTACAGTGCCAAGCTGCTGCAAGAAATCAGCTGGAATGCTTCAGGGGCTGGGGCATGGCCAACATGAGCCCCACACCGAAGGAGGGTGGGGGTATTTAATGCGAACTAAGGGTCATCCAAGCGCCGCAAAAGGCCGCCATGCCCTGCATACCCCTTTTCTCTTTTCATATGCAGATGAGGGTTCCAGCCAACTTTGGCCCACTGCTTGGATGACATCACCGTATGCAAATCCGTCTTCTGCAGACCTTCCCCCAGGAATGCTTGTACTAGTTGTTGCATTTGGTTTGTTGTTTGGGGGTGCTTCAGTATTAGGCAGCCTTCTGCCCTCCCATGTTCATCTGAAAATATGTGTTCTCCCTGCAGTTGTTGTCCCCAGATGAGAGTTCCCTTGTGCTGCCTCAGTTGAATCTCCTTTACTTGACAGAGATGTGCCTGAGCAGCGGCCCTCCCCAGCCCTATCCCAAATCATACTTATTTTGCATAGGAGATACCATGGTCATGAAGATTGTTCTCCCAGGGTTAGGTTCATTCATTGCATTCTGGGTATGCTGACCCCTGTGATTTCCCCAAATATGGGAAACTCGACTGCATTATTTGTGGTAGTGGGGGACTGTGTTTGTGCTTTCCTCTGGTCAGCTCTGGTAAAAGTCAGATTTCTTTGTCTCAGATCTTCCTCTAGCCTTGTTCTTCTTTCGAGAGTTCCCTTGTGCTGCCTCAGTTGGATCTCCTTCACTTGACAGGGGGTGCCCGAGCAGCAACCCTCCCCAGCTCTAGCCCAACTCCTACTTACCTGCCAGGTGAGATACTATGATCATGAAGTTGGTTCTCCCAGGGCAAGGCTCACCCATTGCACTCTGGGTGTGCTGCCCCTGCGATTTCCCCAAATGTGGGACACTTGACTGCATAATTTGTGTTTCACCTGGTCGGCTCTCGTATAATTCAGATCTCTTTGTCTCAGGTCTCTCTCCAGCCTAGTTTGCTGTCTGTTTCCACTTCTTTTTTCTTGAGCCCCTCCCTTTTATACCCTTGTGCACTATCCTGACTTCTCCTCCCGTCTGCTTACTTTGTGCCTTCCAATGCACAATGCAAACTACAGGTAGTGCTGCAGGGCCCACACCCTTTTACTTGCCTTACAGAGCAGCTCTGGAGCTGTTACAGTGCCCAGCTGCTGCAAGAAATCAGCTTGAATGCTTCAGGGGCTGGGGCATGGACAACATGAGCCCTACACCGAAGGAGGGTGGGGGTGTTTAATGCGAACTAAGGGTCATCCAAGCGCCGCAAAAGGCCGCCATGCCCTGCATACCCCTTTTCTCTTTTCATATACAGATGAGGGTTCCAGCCAACTTTGGCCCACTGCTTGGATGACATCACCGTATGCAAATCCGTCTTCTGCAGACCTTCCCCCAGGAATGCTTGTACTAGTTGTTGCATTTGGTTTGTTGTTTGGGGGTGCTTCAGTATTAGGCAGCCTTCTGCCCTCCCATGTTCATCTGAAAATATGTGTTCTCCCTGCAGTTGTTGTCCCCAGATGAGAGTTCCCTTGTGCTGCCTCAGTTGAATCTCCTTTACTTGACAGAGATGTGCCTGAGCAGCGGCCCTCCCCAGCCCTATCCCAAATCATACTTATTTTGCATAGGAGATACCATGGTCATAAAGATTGTTCTCCCAGGGTGAGGTTCATTCATTGCATTCTGGGTATGCTGACCCTGTGATTTCCCCAAATGTGGGAAACTCAACTGCATTATTTGTGGTAGTGGGGGACTGTGTTTGTGCTTTCCTCTGGTCAGCTCTGGTAAAAGTCAGATTTCTTTGTCTCAGATCTTCCTCTAGCCTTGTTCTTCTTTCGAGAGTTCCCTTGTGCTGCCTCAGTTGGATCTCCTTCACTTGACAGGGGGGTACCCGAGCAGCGACCCTCCCCAGCTCTAGCCCAGCTCCTACTTACCTGCCAGGTGAGATACTATGATCATGAAGGTGCTTCTCCCAGGGCAAGGCTCACCCATTGCACTCTGGGTGTGCTGCTCCTACGATTTCCCTAAATGTGGGACACTTGACTGCATAATTTGTGTTTCCTCTGGACGGCTCTCGTATAATTCAGATCTCTTTGTCTCAGGTCTCTCTCCAGCCTAGTTTGCTGTCTGTTTCCACTTCTCTTTTCTTGAGCCGCTCCCTTCTATGCCCTTGTGCACTATCCTGACTTCTCCCGTCTGCTTACTTTGTGCCTTCCAACGCACAATGCGAACTACAGGTAGTGCTGCAGGGCCCACACCCTTTTACTTGCCTTACAGAGCAGCTCTGGAGCTGTTACAGTGCCCAGCTGCTGCAAGAAATCAGCTTGAATGCTTCAGGGGCTGGGGCATAGCCAACATGAGCCCCACACCGAAGGAGGGTGGGGGTGTTTAATGCGAACTAAGGGTCATCCAAGCGCCGCAAAAGGCCGCCATGCCCTGCATACCCCTTTTCTCTTTTCTCACTGCTTGGATGACATCACCATATGCAAATCCATCTGCTGCAGGCCTTCCCCCAGGAATGCTTGCACTAGTTGTGGCATTTGGTTTGTTGTTTGGGGGTGCTTCAGTATTAGGCAGCCTTCTGCCCTCCCATGTTCATCTGAAAATATGTGTTCTCCCTGCAGTTTTTGTCCCCAGATGAGAGTTCCCTTGTGCTGCCTCAGTTGAATCTCCTTTACTTGACAGAGATGTGCCTGAGCAGCGGCCCTCCCCAGCCCTATCCCAAATCATATTTATTTTGCATAGGAGATACCATGGTCATGAAGATTGTTCTCCCAGGGTGAGGTTCATTCATTGCATTCTGGGTATGCTGACCCCTGTGATTTCCCCAAATGTGGGAAACTCGACTGCATTATTTGTGGTAGTGGGGGACTGTGTTTGTGCTTTCCTCTGGTCAGCTCTGGTAAAAGTCAGATTTCTTTGTCTCAGATCTTCCTCTAGCCTTGTTCTTCTTTCGAGAGTTCCCTTGTGCTGCCTCAGTTGGATCTCCTTCACTTGACAGGGGGTGCCCGAGCAGCAACCCTCCACAGCTCTAGCCCAACTCCTACTTACCTGCCAGGTGAGATACTATGATCATGAAGGTGCTTCTCCCAGGGCAAGGCTCACCCATTGCACACTGGGTGTGCTGCTCCTGCGATTTCCCCAAATGTGGGAAACTTGACTGCATAATTTGTGTTTCCCCTGGTCGGCTCTCATATAATTCAGATCTCTTTGTCTCAGGTCTCTCTCCAGCCTAGTTTGCTGTCTGTTTCCACTTCTTTTTTCTTGAGCCCCTCCCTTCTATACCCTTGTGCACTATCCTGACTTCTCCTCCCGTCTGCTTACTTTGTGCCTTCCAACGCACAATGCAAACTACAGGTAGTGCTGCAGGGCCCACACCCTTTTACTTGCCTTACAGAGCAGCTCTGGAGCTGTTACAGTGCCCAGCTGCTGCAAGAAATCAGCTTGAATGCTTCAGGGGCTGGGGCATAGCCAACATGAGCCCCACACCGAAGGAGGGTGGGGGTGTTTAATGCGAACTAGGGGTCATCCAAGCGCCGCAAAAGGCCGCCATGCCCTGCATACCCCTTTTCTCTTTTCATATGCAGATGAGGGTTCCAGCCAACTTTGGCCCACTACTTGGATGACATCACCGTATGCAAATCCGTCTTCAGCAGACCTACCCCCAGGAATGCTTGTACTAGTTGTTGCATTTGGTTTGTTGTTTGGCTGTGCTTCAGTATTAGGCAGCCTTCTGCCCTCCCATGTTCATCTGAAAATATGTGTTCTCCCTGCAGTTGTTGTCCCCAGATGAGAGTTCCCTTGTGCTGCCTCAGTTGAATCTCCTTTACTTGGCTGAGATGTGCCTGAGCAGCGGCCCTCCCCAGCCCTATCCCAAATCATACTTATTTTGCATAGGATATACCATTATCATGGAAATTGTTCTCCCAGGGTGAGGTTCATTCATTGCATTCTGGGTATGCTGACCCCTGTGATTTCCCCAAATCTGGGAAACTTGACTGCATTATTTGTGGTAGTGGGGGACTGTGTTTGTGCTTTCCTCTGGTCAGCTCTGGTAAAATTCAGATTTCTTTGTCTCAGATATTCCTCTAGCCTTGTTCTTCTTTCGAGAGTTCCCTTGTGCTGCCTCAGTTGGATCTCCTTCACTTGACAGGGGGGTGCCCGAGCAGCGACCCTCCACAGCTCTAGCCCAACTCCTACTTACCTGCCAGGTGAGATACTATGATCATGAAGTTGCTTCTCCCAGGGCAAGGCTCACCCATTGCACTCTGGGTGTGCTGCCCCTGCGATTTCCCCAAATGTGGGAAACTTGACTGCATAATTTGTGTTTCCTCTGGTCGGCTCTCATATAATTCAGATCTCTTTGTCTCAGGTCTCTCTCCAGCCTAGTTTGCTGTCTGTTTCCACTTCTTTTTTTTTGAGCCCCTCCCTTCTATACCCTTGTGCACTATCCTGACTTCTCCTCCCGTCTGCTTACTTTGTGCCTTCCAATGCAATGCAATGCAAACTACAGGTAGTGCTGCAGGGCCCACACCCTTTTACTTGCCTTACAGAGCAGCTCTGGAGCTGTTACAGTGCCCAGCTGCTGCAAGAAATTAGCTTGAATGCTTCAGGGGCTGGGGCATAGCCAACATGAGCCCCACACCGAAGGAGGGTGTAGGTGTTTAATGTGAACTAGGGGTCATCCAAGCGCCGCAAAAGGCCGCCATGCCCTGCACGCCCCTTTTCTCTTTTCATATGCAGATGAGGGTTGAAGCCAACTTTGACCCACTGCTTGGATGACATCACCATATGCAAATCCATCTGCTGCAGGCCTTCCCCCAGGAATGCTTGCACTAGTTGTTGCATTTGGTTTGTTGTTTAGGGGTGCTTCAGTATTTGGCAGCCTTCTGCCCTCCCATGTTCATCTGAAAATATGTGTTCTCCCTGCAGTTGTTGTCCCCAGATGAGAGTTCCCTTGTGCTGCCTCAGTTGAATCTCCTTTACTTGACAGAGATGTGCCTGAGCAGCGGCCCTCCCCAGCTCTATCCCAAATCATATTTATTTTGCATATGAGATAACATGGTCATGAAGATTGTTCTCCCAGGGTGAGGTTCATTCATTGCATTCTGGGTATGCTGACCCTTGTGATTTCCCCAAATGTGGGAAACTTGACTGCATTATTTGTGGTAGTGGGGGACTGTGTTTGTGTTTTCCTCTGGTCAGCTCTGGTAAAAGTCAGATTTCTTTGTCTCAGATCTTCCTCTAGCCTTGTTCTTCTTTCAAGAGTTCCCTTGTGCTGCCTAAGTTGGATCTCCTTCACTTGACAGGGGGGTGCCCGAGCAGCGACCCTCCCCAGCTCTATCCCAACTCCTACTTACCTGCCAAGTGAGATACTTTGATCATGAAGGTGCTTCTCCCAGGGCAAGGCTCACCCATTGCACACTGGGTGTGCTGCCCCTGCGATTTCCCCAAATGTGGGAAACTTGACTGCATAATTTGTGTTTCCCCTGGTCGGCTCTCGTATAATTCAGATCGCTTTGTCTCAGGTCTCTCTCCAGCCTAGTTTGCTGTCTGTTTCCACTTCTCTTTTCTTGAGCCGCTCCCTTCTATGCCCTTGTGCACTATCCTGACTTCTCCCGTCTGCTTACTTTGTGACTTCCAACGCACAATGCAAACTATAGGTAGTGCTGCAGGGCCCACACCCTTTTACTTGCTTTACAGAGCAGCTCTGGAGCTGTTACAGTGCCCAGCTGCTGCAAGAAATCAGCTTGAATGCTTCAGGGGCTGGGGCATAGCCAACATGAGCCCCACACCGAAGGAGGGTGGAGGTGTTTAATGCGAACTAGGGGTCATCCAAGCGCCGCAAAAGGCCGCCATGCCCTGCACACCCCTTTTTTCTTTTCATATGCAGACGAGGGTTGAAGCCAACTTTGACCCACTGCTTGGATGACATCACGATATGCAAATCCATCTGCTGCAGGCCTTCCCCCAGGAATGCTTGCACTAGTTGTTGCATTTGGTTTGTTGTTTGGGGGTGCTTCAGTATTAGGCAGCCTTCTGCCCTCCCATGTTCATCTGAAAATATGTGTTCTCCCTGCAGTTGTTGTCCCCAGATGAGAGTTCCCTTGTGCTGCCTCAGTTGAATCTCCTTTACTTGACAGAGATGTGCCTGAGCACCGGCCCTCCCCAGCCCTATCCCAAATCATACTTATTTTGCATAGGAGATACCATGGTCATGAAGATTGTTCTCCCAGGGTGAGGTTCATTCATTGCATTCTGGGTATGCTGACCCCTGTGATTTCCCCAAATGTGGGAAACTCGACTGCATTATTTGTGGCAGTGGGGGACTGTGTTTGTGCTTTCCTCTGGTCAGCTCTGGTAAAAGTCAGATTTCTTTATCTCAGATCTTCCTCTAGCCTTGTTCTTCTTTCGAGAGTTCCCTTGTGCTGCCTCAGTTGGATCTCCTTCACTTGACAGGGGGTGCCCAAGCAGCAACCCTCCACAGCTCTAGCCCAACTCCTACTTACCTGCCAGGTGAGATACTATGATCATGAAGGTGCTTCTCCCAGGGCAAGGCTCACCCATTGCACTCTGGGTGTGCTGCCCCTGCGATTTCCCTAAATGTGGGACACTTGACTGCATAATTTGTGTTTCCCCTGGTCGGCTCTCGTATAATTCAGATCTCTTTGTCTCAGGTCTCTCTCCAGCCTAGTTTGCTGTCTGTTTCCACTTCTTTTTTCTTGAGCCCCTCCCTTCTATACCCTTGTGCACTATCCTGACTTCTCCTCCCGTCTGCTTACTTTGTGCCTTCCAACGCACAATGCAAACTACAGGTAGTGCTGCAGGGCCCACACCCTTTTACTTGCCTTACAGAGCAGCTCTGGAGCTGTTATAGTGCCCAGCTGCTGCAAGAAATCAGCTTGAATGCTTCAGGGGCTGGGGCATAGCCAACATGAGCCCCACACCGAAGGAGGGTGGGGGTGTTTAATGCGAACTAGGGGTCATCCAAGCGCCGCAAAAGGCCGCCATGCCCTGCGTACTCCTTTTCTCTTTTCATATGCAGATGAGGGTTCCAGCCAACTTTGGCCCACTGCTTGGATGACATCACCGTATGCAAATCCGTCTTCAGCAGACCTACCCCCAGGAATGCTTGTACTAGTTGTTGCATTTGGTTTGTTGTTTGGCTGTGCTTCAGTATTAGGCAGCCTTCTGCCCTCCCATGTTCATATGAAAATATGTGTTCTCCCTGCAGTTGTTGTCCCCAGATGAGAGTTCCCTTGTGCTGCCTCAGTTGAATCTCCTTTACTTGACAGAGCTGTGCCTGAGCAGCGGCCCTCCCCAGCCCTATCCCAAATCATACTTATTTTGCATAGGAGATACCATGGTCATGAAGATTCTTCTCCCAGGGTGAGGTTCATTCATTGCATTCTGGGTATGCTGACCCCTGTGATTTCCCCAAATGTGGGAAACTCGACTGCATTATTTGTGGTAGTGGGGGACTGTGTTTGTGCTTTCCTCTGGTCAGCTCTGGTAAAAGTCAGATTTCTTTGTCTCAGATCTTCCTCTAGCCTTGTTCTTCTTTCGAGAGTTCCCTTGTGCTGCCTCAGTTGGATCTCCTTCACTTGACAGGGGGTGCCCGAGCAGCAACCCTCCACAGCTCTAGCCCAACTCCTACTTACCTGCCAGGTGAGATACTATGATCATGAAGGTGCTTCTCCCAGGGCAAGGCTCACCCATTGCACTCTGGGTGTGCTGCCCCTGCGATTTCCCTAAATGTGGGACACTTGACTGCATAATTTGTGTTTCCCCTGGTCGGCTCTCGTATAATTCAGATCTCTTTGTCTCAGGTCTCTCTCCAGCCTAGTTTGCTGTCTGTTTCCACTTCTTTTTTCTTTAAACCCCTCCCTTCTATACCCTTGTGCACTATCCTGACTTCTCCCGTCTGCTTACTTTGTGCCTTCCAATGCACAATGCAAACTACAGGTAGTGCTGCAGGGCCCACACCCTTTTACTTGCCTTACAGAGCAGCTCTGGAGCTGTTACAGTGCCCAGCTGCTGCAAGAAATCAGCTTGAATGCTTAAGGGGCTGGGGCATAGCCAACATGAGCCCCACACCGAAGGAGGGTGTAGGTGTTTAATGTGAACTAGGGGTCATCCAAGCGCCGCAAAAGGCCGCCATGCCCTGCACGCCCCTTTTCTCTTTTCATATGCAGATGAGGGTTGAAGCCAACTTTGACCCACTGCTTGGATGACATCACCATATGCAAATCCATCTGCTGCAGGCCTTCCCCCAGGAATGCTTGCACTAGTTGTTGCATTTGGTTTGTTGTTTGGGGGTGCTTCAGTATTAGGCAGCCTTCTGCCCTACCATGTTCATCTGAAAATATGTGTTCTCCCTGCAGTTGTTGTCCCCAGATGAGAGTTCCCTTGTGCTGCCTCAGTTGAATCTCCTTTACTTGACAGAGATGTGCCTGAGCAGCGGCCCTCCCCAGCTCTATCCCAAATCATACTTACTTTGCATAGGAGATACCATGGTCATGAAGATTGTTCTCCCAGGGTGAGGTTCATTCATTGCATTCTGGGTATGCTGACCCTTGTGATTTCCCCAAATGTGGGAAACTCGACTGCATTATTTGTGGTAGTGGGGGACTGTGTTTGTGTTTTCCTCTGGTCAGCTCTGGTAAAAGTCAGATTTCTTTGTCTCAGATATTCCTCTAGCCTTGTTCTTCTTTCGAGAGTTCCCTTGTGCTGCCTCAGTTGGATCTCCTTCACTTGACAGGGGGGTGCCCGAGCAGCGACCCTCCCCAGCTCTAGCCCAACTCCTACTTACCTGCCAGGTGAGATACTTTGATCATGAAGGTGCTTCTCCCAGGGCAAGGCTCACCCATTGCACACTGGGTGTGCTGCCCCTGCGATTTTCCCAAATGTGGGAAACTTGACTGCATAATTTGTGTTTCCCCTGGTCGGCTCTCGTATAATTCAGATCGCTTTGTCTCAGGTCTCTCTCCAGCCTAGTTTGCTGTCTGTTTCCACTTCTCTTTTCTTGAGCCGCTCCCTTCTATGCCCTTGTGCACTATCCTGACTTCTCCCGTCTGCTTACTTTGTGCCTTCCAACGCACACTGCAAACTATAGGTAGTGCTGCAGGGCCCACACCCTTTTACTTGCTTTACAGAGCAGCTCTGGAGCTGTTACAGTGCCCAGCTGCTGCAAGAAATCAGCTTGAATGCTTCAGGGGCTGGGGCATAGCCAACATGAGCCCCACACCGAAGGAGGGTGGAGGTGTTTAATGCGAACTAGGGGTCATCCAAGCGCCGCAAAAGGCCGCCATGCCCTGCACACCCCTTTTTTCTTTTCATATGCAGACGAGGGTTGAAGCCAACTTTGACCCACTGTTTGGATGACATCACCATATGCAAATCCATCTGCTGCAGGCCTTCCCCCAGGAATGCTTGCACTAGTTGTTGCATTTGGTTTGTTGTTTGGGGGTGCTTCAGTATTAGGCAGCCTTCTGCCCTCCCATGTTCATATGAAAATATGTGTTCTCCCTGCAGTTGTTGTCCCCAGATGAGAGTTCCCTTGTGCTGCCTCAGTTGAATCTCCATTACTTGACAGAGATGTGCCTGAGCAGCGGCCCTCCCCAGCCCTATCCCAAATCATACTTATTTTGCATAGGAGATACCATGGTCATGAAGATTGTTCTCCCAGGGTGAGGTTCATTCATTGCATTCTGGGTATGCTGACCCCTGTGATTTCCCCAAATGTGGGAAACTCGACTGCATTATTTGTGGTAGTGGGGGACTGTGTTTGTGCTTTCCTCTGGTCAGCTCTGGTAAAAGTCAGATTTCTTTGTCTCAGATCTTCCTCTAGCCTTGTTCTTCTTTCGAGAGTTCCCTTGTGCTGCCTCAGTTGGATCTCCTTCACTTGACAGGGGGTGCCCGAGCAGCAACCCTCCACAGCTCTAGCCCAACTCCTACTTACCTGCCAGGTGAGATACTATGATCATGAAGGTGCTTCTCCCAGGGCAAGGCTCACCCATTGCACTCTGGGTGTGCTGCCCCTGCGATTTCCCTAAATGTGGGACACTTGACTGCATAATTTGTGTTTCCCCTGGTCGGCTCTCATATAATTCAGATCTCTTTGTCTCAGGTCTCTCTCCAGCCTAGTTTGCTGTCTGTTTCCACTTCTTTTTTCTTGAACCCCTCCCTTCTATACCTTTGTGCACTATCCTGACTTCTCCTCCCGTGTGCTTACTTTGTACCTTCCAATGCACAATGCAAACTACAGGTAGTGCTGCAGGGCCCACACCGTTTTACTTGCCTTACAGAGCAGCTCTGGAGCTGTTACAGTGCCCAGCTGCTGCAAGAAATCAGCTTGAATGCTTCAGGGGCTGGGGCATGGCCAACATGAGCCCCACACCGAAGGAGGGTGGGGGTGTTTAATGCGAACTATGGGTCATCCAAGCGCCGCAAAAGGTCGCCATGCCCTGCACGACCCTTTTCTCTTTTCATATGCAGATGAGGGTTGAAGCCAACTTTGACCCACTGAGTTGATGACATCACCATTTGCAAATCCATCTGCTGCAGGCCTTCCCCCAGGAATGCTTGCACTAGTTGTTGCATTTGGTTTGTTGTTTGGGGGTGCTTCAGTATTAGGCAGCCTTCTGCCCTCCCATGTTCATCTGAAAATATGTGTTCTCCCTGCAGTTGTTGTCCCCAGATGAGAGTTCACTTGTGCTGCCTCAGTTGAATCTCCTTTACTTGACAGAGATGTGCCTGAGCAGCGGCCCTCCCCAGCCCTATCCCAAATCATACTTATTTTGCATAGGAGATACCATGGTCATGAAGTTTGTTCTAATTACTGCATTCTGGGTATGCTAACCCTTGTGATTTCCCCAAATGTGGGAAACTCAACTGCATTATTTGTGGTAGTGGGGGAATGTGTTTGTGCTTTCCTCTGGTCAGCTCTGGTAAAAGTCAGATTTCTTTGTCTCAGATCTTCCTCTAGCCTTGTTCCTCTTTCGAGATTTCCCTTGTGCTGCCTCAGTTGGATCTCCTTCACTTGACAGGGGGGTGCCCGAGCAGCGACCCTCCCCAACTCTAGCCCAACTCCTACTTACCTGCCAGGTGAGATACTATGATCATGAAGGTGCTTCTAACAGGGCAAGGCTCACCCATTGCACTCTGGGTGTGCTGCTCCTGCGATTTCCCCAAATGTGGGAAAATTGACTGCATAATTTGTGTTTCCCCTGGTCGGCTCTCGTATAATTCAGATCTCTTTGTCTCAGGTCTCTCTCCAGCCTAGTTTGCTGTCTGTTTCCACTTCTCTTTTCTTGAGCCACTCCCTTCTATGCCCTTGCGCACTATCCTGACTTCTTCCGTCTGCTTACTTTGTGCAGTGGAAGGCGAACTACAGGTAGTGCTGCAGGGCCCACACCCTTTTACTTGCCTTACAGAGCAGCTCTGGTGCTGTTACAGTGCCCAGCTGCTGCAAGAAATCAGCTTGAATGCTTCAGGGGCTGGGGCATAGCCAACATGAGCCCCACACCGAAGGAGGGTGGAGGTGTTTAATGCGAACTAGGGGTCATCCAAGCGCCACAAAAGGCCGCCATGCCCTGCACGCCCCTTTTCTCTTTTCATATGCAGACGAGGGTTGAAGCCAACTTTGACCCACTGCTTGGATGACATCACCATATGCAAATCCATCTGCTGCAGCCTTTCCCCAGGAATGCTTGCACTAGTTGTTGTATTTGGTTTGTTGTTTGGGGGTGCTTCAGAATTAGGCAGCCTTCTGCCCTCCCATGTTCATCTGAAAATATGTGTTCTCCCTGCAGTTGTTGTCCCCAGATGAGAGTTCCTTTGTGCTGCCTCAGTTGAATCTCCTTTACTTGACAGAGATGTGCCTGAGCAGCGGCCCTCCCCAGCCCTATCCCAAATCATACTTATTTTGCATAGGAGATACCATGGTCATGAAGATTGTTCTCCCAGGGTGAGGTTCATTCATTGCATTCTGGGTATGCTGACCCCTGTGATTTCCCCAAATGTGGGAAACTCGACTGCATTATTTGTGGTAGTGGGGGACTGTGTTTGTGCTTTCCTCTGGTCAGCTCTGGTAAAAGTCAGATTTCTTTGTCTCAGATGTTCTTCTAGCCTTGTTCTTCTTTCGAGAGTTCCCTTGTGCTGCCTCAGTTGGATCTCCTTCACTTGACAGGGGGGTGCCCGAGCAGCGACCCTCCTCAGCTCTAGCCCAACTCCTACTTACCTGCCAGGTGAGATAAAAGGTGCTTCTCCCAGGGCAAGGCTCACCCATTGCACTCTGGGTGTGCTGCCCCTGTGATTTCCCCAAATGTGGGAAACTTGACTGCATAATTTGTGTTTCCCCTAGTCGGCTCTCGTATAATTCAGATCTCTTTGTCTCAGGTCTCTCTCCAGCCTAGTTTGCTGTCTGTTTCCACTTCTCTTTTCTTGAGCCGCTCCCTTCTATGCCCTTGCGCACTATCCTGACTTCTCCCGTCTGCTTACTTTGTGCCTTCCAACGCACAATGCGAACTACAGGTAGTGCTGCAGGGCCCACACCCTTTTACTTGCCTTACAGAGCAGCTCTGGAGCTGTTACAGTGCCCAGCTGCTGCAAGAAATCAGCTTGAATGCTTCAGGGGCTGGGGCATAGCCAACATGAGCCCCACACCGAAGGAGGGTGGAGGTGTTTAATGCAGACTAGGGGTCATCCAAGCACCGCAAAAGCCCGCCATGCCCTGCACGCCCCTTTTCTATTTTCATATGCAGACAAGGGTTGAAGCCTACTTTGACCCACTGCTTGGATGACAATAAGTATGATTTGGGATAGGCTAGAGGAAGATCTGAGACAAAGAAATCTGACTTTTACCAGAGCTGAATATGAACAAAAGGGGAAAGGACAGGAAGGAGAATCGAAAAGTAGTTGCCTAGTAGGGCGCACTGATATAATTTGTATTCTGATATGTTATTTAAAACTTAGCTTTTATTGCTTATGCCTTCTAAAAATTCCCTTTTCTCTGGGGATTTACACAGCAAAACATAGAGGTTAAAAATATTGGACATATACAAACATGTAGTGAATAAGAAGAAATAAAGATGTGTGTAAATAGATTTAAAAAGTAGCACTACCACATATACCTCCTAATGTGGTGTAGAAAGTAGAATTTATGGTGCCCTTATGAATCCAAATATAATATCCAATCAGGTCACTCAGTGTTGACTGTTCACTATTAATACAACCTATTTCAAACAAGTGACATATTACTAAATAGGAAGGTGTATGTCTGATTGCAACCTAGTGTTGTGAGATTATGGTGTAAAGAATAACTTATACCAATAAATTTCTTATTGCAGATGTGGTGTGTGTTTATTAAATGTACATGTATCTACATGTTCTTATTATTTTTATTTTATACATTCACACCATCACTGCATATAGATCTTACTAACTTTGTGATTGGGAAAAGATGCCCCACAAATGGATGCCCCTGCAATGGGGGTCAAAGTTGCTGGAAAATTATGTCTTTGATTTCTTTATATACTTAGACAAATTCCACTTATTCATTTCATATTTTAAAGATTTTTAATCAAAAGATGCAGTGGATTATTGTCCCTGTAGTGAATACTGATCCAGGTATATATCACAGAATTGTGCTATTGCTCTTAAATTACATGGGTGACAATTCTATCACTCCTATGCACTTGCCAGCATTTATCTATCAGTGATACTTTCACTTTGATGTTGTAGCAATCTGTCTTTGTAATAAAATGACACAGGAATGATATTGCTGCCTCACTGTTATTAATCTGGCTGCACCTGTGTTTGTAATTATACAATGTATCGAGTTATACTGCATGATACACTTCACTTGTGGATGATAATGCTACATTACTGTTATTGGTCTGGCTGCACCTGTGTTTGTGATTATACAATGTATCGCGTTATACTGCACAGTACACTTCACTTGTGTGTCACCAGGTTCTGCTTGGGGGCTATCACTCCTATGCACTTGCCAGCATTTGTCTCTCAGTGATACTTTCACTTTGATGTTGTAGCAATCTGTCTTTGTAATGAAATGACACAGGAATGGTATTGCTACCTCACTGTTATTGGTCTGGCTGCACCTGTGTTTGTGATCATACAATGTATCGAGTTATGCTGCACGATACACTTCACTTGTGAATGATAATGCTACATTACTGTTATTAGTCTGGCTGCACCTGTGTTTGTGATTATACAATGTATCGCGTTATACTGCACAGTACACTTCACTTGTGTGTTGCTAGGTTCTGCTTGGGGGCTAAAGAGTATGTACTCGATCACTGGTTCAATCTTTTATATTAGTAAGTGGAGCACTGTGTTATATATAGTTACCATAAATCAACCACTCTCACTGTAGAGTATGGTAAATATCTTATACAACTACCACTTGCTAGGAGTGGTACCTAATTGCATAAATTGTAAGGTGGCTGCACAGTGCTACTACTGACATACACATGTGTTAGATATTAACAACATTCCTTGTGGTCTATGTCTGAATACATGCTAAATATAGCACCTAGGTAATTGAATTGCACAGTGGCCACGTGGTGCTGTCACTGATTTGCACATCTACAATCTGTGTCTGAGAGTCTGAGAGTCTAATTTATTGCACGATTTGGACACTCTTGGTAATTTCCTCTGATAGCAATTGAATGCAAGTGACAGGATAGGCTATCACCTCAATGTTCAAGGGTATCAGGAGGTCTACAGAGACTATCTATACAATAATTTCTACACCATTCAATACATTGTTAAGGAGTGTGGCAGGCTACTGAAACGCCAACGTGCACGTTTCGCTGTATAGCTTTAACGAGGCTGAACCCGATTGCCTTCCGTGAGCTTAATTTCTAGGATTGACCACAGCCAATCATGGGCTGGATGCAAATCATGTGAGCTGTTCCGCCAATAGCGGCGCATCCGCGTCCCGTTCTGGGCACTGATCACATGGGCAGTGACGTTAGCCCGCTCCGATCACGTGATATCCGACGTCACTCTTGATTCCATGGTTACACTGTAAACATTCGGCCCGATCACGTGATTGGGTCCTTCGAGATATCAGTGTACATTGTTCTATTTGTTCTACACAGCTCAAGAGAGAGGTATAGATTGTTGAAGCACTTAAACGAAAACATAGTGCTATTAAATACGTGTCCTAGACATACTCATCTTAATGTAGATTTCATCTTCTCCATATTGCATATTATATCATACAATTACCATAAAAGCATACACTGCATTGTCACTTATTGGATAGTATTGTCACTTATTGGGGTCGATTCTATTCGGCAACTAATGAATAGCGCCGGGAATTAGCTCCCGACGCTATTCAATACAGCAACTAATTACCTGCAATTGTCGGGAATTCTTCTCTCATCCCCGGGGGATGAGAAGAGAAACCCGACAAAAGTGCTGCCTCGCGGCCGGCGCGAGGCTGATTCTGTCGGGAATCAGCCTCGCGCCGGGGAGTTAAGTCGGAGAATGTCCGTTCTCCCGACAATTCAACCTGTTTTGTCGGCGAGAACGGGCCATCGCCGACGTAACTAGTTGCTGAATTGAATAGCGTCGGGAGCTAATTCCCGGCGCTATTCATTAGTTGCAGAATAGAATCGACCCCATTGAATGGTATATTGTATCACAATTGTCCCCATGCTTGTGGGATATTTTATGTCACCAATGATTTCATAATCCCACGCGGGTGTCAAAAACATAATCCCAAAGTATACATGTTATGAAACCATAACAGAAAGTGGGCTCGCTAAAATGACCTACTTAAATGGTACCAATGTTAGGGTCCTTGTGTACCTTCAATATAATCTGATTGTACAGGTAAGTGTATATCCGCCACTGGGGCTGTAATTACTGGGATTGGAGTGATCATTCTTCCATATATCTCAGAAAAACCAATTGTGGGCCGTATGAGACAGGTCATAGTGGGGATGAATTCACTAAGATGACCTATTGGGATATTCCATATTAAAGTTCCTATGTACCTTTATTGTATTCTTATTGTACAAATGAATAAGTAATCCACTGGAAAATTCCATAATATGGTTCTTATATACCATTGATGTATTCTTATTATAGAGGTAAGTATGTATAAGCGGAAAAGGGGGATATCATTTCTGAGGTTGGACTGTCAGTCTGATTTTAACATGTGAATCACTAATTAGCTACAGTCTCTTGTGATTTATCAAGGGGGGATGTTTAATTAACATATTTCTACTATATAGGCCACTCGATGAGATAAAATGATTCTATAGACTGGTATTATTATCATTTGCCAGAAAAATATATATTGAATCTGCTTTTTATGGAATAAATTATTGTCCTGGTTTTTACCTATTAATCTAAATAAGATGCATAATAATGTGATCAACGTGATATGTGAAAAAGAATAAAGAAAGAAATATTGTAATAATAATAATAGTAATGATAATAGTGAGATGTTAAATTAAATGGAGAAAAGAAAAAGTGATTGAAAAAGTGCAGTGTGTACAAGACTCCCAAAGGTAAAAAACGAAAAAACAAACAAAAAAACTGTAGGAGGGAGAAAAAGAAATAGTGTGTGAAATGAAAAACGTCTAAAGTGTTATGAAGTATGACAGTATCTAAACTGATTCTTGATAAATAACCCACTAGTGGTGTATAATACCACTAGCTAGTGAGATGTGCGTGATACGTGATAGTCTGTGGTCAGAATCAGGCCACAGATAACCCCTAGAGGGATAACTCAATTAAATATTGCATGTATAATATATAATAAATGTTAATCCAGGGAGGTATTAATAAACAATGAATCCAGATATAACTATGGGTTAAGAGTGAATCCAGCTAGAATAATTAACCTAGGTTTGAGACTGCATAATCATATACAAATTGTTCATAAATATGAACTGTAACTATTAGCTTCGTTCAAACCTATCGGATACAGGCTATTCATCAGAAAGATCATTTTAGTTTCGTATCTTAGGAGGGCCTGATCTACATCTCCACCCCGAATCCCAAGTTGTATTTGTCTCATGCCGAAAACCTTCAGACCTGTGGGGTCACATTTGTGAAATTTCTGAAAATGTCGTGCCACCGATGTCAAAGTTCTAAATCTGGCTTGGTCTCTATTGGCATTACGTATATTTCCAACATGTTCTAATATACGTACTTTCAATGGTCTCAATGTTTTGCCAATATAAACTTTATGGCATGGGCACTCCATGTGATACACAATGCCTATAGAAGTACAGGTTATGAGTGTGGAGATCATCCATTTTTTGTTGAATTTATCAAAGAAATACATAGTCGGGACCATGTACTGACACGCTTTACATTGGCCACAACCTTTTGATCCCTTTCTATTGGATTTGGCATCTCCTATTTTCTGGAGGTGACTGTGTACAAGATGGTCTTTAATATTACGTGACCGACGCCAACTACTTTGGACTTTTGTTGGAAGAATTGATTTCAGATCATGATCAGTCTGGAGAATTGACCAATGTTTCTGAAGGATAGCATTGATCTCTCTCCAGTGTGCATTAAAGGTACCAATAAACCGTACTGGCTCTTCTCTCCGTTCTTTATGCTTCACTTTTAGGAGAGACTCCCGCGGGTACCTCTCCACTTCCCTAACTGTTTTCTTAATGAGTGTATTACTATATCCTCTGTTATGGAATCGAACACTCAATTCTTTTTGTCTTATATCAAAAGTATCTGGAT